>NC_083583.1:48403295-48729295 GCF_027579695.1 Neoarius graeffei | reverse complement strand
AACAGAGATTCAACAATGTGCTGTTATTTAACAAAGAAAAACAAAATCATTGATATGGTGATAAGCTTTCTGTGAGGAGAGGTCTACTTAGGATTTATGAAAAGAGTCTCCAGTGTATCTTTTTTGGAATGGGCAATATGTTAAATGTAACTACAAATGGATTAAAATACATACATATGATATACACATACTACACATTGCTGTAGTATAAGAAGATTTAAAAATAATAATCACTTCGGGCTGTGCTGTAATAAGAAAATAAGCAACTAAGTCATTGATTGCTTTCCTTTGACAGCACACCCCATTGTGTTTAATTACTTACCTATCATTTACATTCATCTGAAACCCTCTACTAGAGAGAAAAAAAAGACTCCTGAATTTTTCAATAACTATCTCGGAAGTTTGCAATACAGTTTTAGAAATGCAGCTCCAGTCCATGTCAAATTGTTCGGCTTTAAGTGATTTTTGCTGCGTTGCTGAATATAAACAACGTGTTTCCTTCAGGGTGTTTTTGTATATTGTCTCGGAGACAAAAAAGGGATGGCAGTAAATACTTACATTTTCCTCAGCATGTGGCAACTCAAAATGATTTCGGAATAAGGAAAGCATGGCTATTCATCATTTTTGACAAAATGGCAAATGTAGCAAAATGTAGCCTCTCTTAAGACCATTGAGTTTTTACCACTCATTATTTGGTGGGAGAACACAAAGCCAGTGTGAGAATAGGAAAATCAAAAATGAAATAAAATGTTCAAAGTTCGGAAGCGAACTTTGATTGAACCCATGAGCAAACCCAGCTTTAACATTAGCAGGCAGTGCTGTAGTCGAGTCACTAAAACTCGAGTCAGAGTCCAGTCTTGAGTGTTCAAGTCCAAGTCAAGTCCAAGTCATTCAAGAAAATTTCGAGTTTAGTCCAAGTCCACTACTGATCCATGTCGAGTTCAACACAAGCCCACTATCAACAGGGCAAATAACATATGAGAGAGGGTTAACACTAGCTAGTTCATCACTCAGCAAGCAAGCCCTGCTATCAACAGACCAATGAACATAGTGTGTCACTTCCTTCTCTGGGTGGAGTCTTACCAAATGATGATTGAAGTTCGAGGTTGTCCCCGTCATCTCCTCGATAGTTCTTCTACATATGGAACATTGCAGTGCACCCCCCCCCGCACGAGAAGTCTGTATAAGCAAAGCGGACAATCCTAGGTTCATTCTCTCCAGGCATTTTAGTCAAGTCAAGTCAACTTTATTGTCAAATATGCTATACATGCTCGACATGTATAAGAAGTATTGTACTTCTTCCCACTCCTTTTTCGAACCATGTGCGGTGTATTGTAATGTCTTAGCTCTTTATGTATTTTATTTATTAATTTTTTTGTCACTTTCTCGTGTTCTTTCTTTTGTATGTACAAATAGTTACATACATTTTTTTTATACATGTTCGAAATAAATAAATAAATAAATATATATATATATATATATATATATATATATATATATATATATATATATATATATATGTGTATGTATATATATATATACACACACAACCCCGATTCAAAAAAAGTTGGGACAAAGTACAACTTGTAAATAAAAACGGAATGCAATGATGTGGAAGTTTCAAAATTCCATATTTTATTCAGAATAGAACATAGATGACATATCAAATGTTTAAACTGAGAAAATGTATCATTTAAAGAGAAAAATTAGGTGATTTTAAATTTCATGACAACAACACATCTCAAAAAAGTTGGGACAAGGCCATGTTTACCACTGTGAGACATCCCCTTTTCTCTTTACAACAGTCTGTAAACGTCTGGGGACTGAGGAGACAAGTTGCTCAAGTTTAGGAATAGGAATGTTAACCCATTCTTGTCTAATGTAGGATTCTAGTTGCTCAACTGTCTTAGGTCTTTTTTGTCGTATCTTCCGTTTTATGATGCGCCAAATGTTTTCTATGGGTGAAAGATCTGGACTGCAGGCTGGCCAGTTCAGTACCCGGACCCTTCTTCTACACAGCCATGATGCTGTAATTGATGCAGTATGTGGTTTGGCATTGTCATGTTGGAAAATGCAAGGTCTTCCCTGAAAGAGACGTCATCTGGATGGGAGCATATGTTGCTCTAGAACCTGGATATACCTTTCAGCATTGATGGTGTCTTTCCAGATGTGTAAGCTGCCCATGCCACACGCATTAATGCAACCCCATACCATCAGAGAGGCAGGCTTCTGAACTGAGCGCTCATAACAACTTGGGTCATCCTTCTCCTCTTTAGTCCGAATGATACGGTGTCCCTGATTTCCATAAAGAACTTCAAATTTTGATTCGTCTGACCACAGAACAGTTTTCCACTTTGACACAGTCCATTTTAAATGAGCCTTGGCCCAGAGATGACGTCTGCGCTTCTGGATCATGTTTAGATACGGCTTCTTCTTTGAACTATAGAGTTTTAGCTGGCAACGGCGGATGGCACGGTGAATTGTGTTCACAGATAATGTTCTCTGGAAATATTCCTGAGCCCATTTTGTGATTTCCAATACAGAAGCATGCCTGTATGTGATGCAGTGCCGTCTAAGGGCCCGAAGATCACGGGCACCCAGTATGGTTTTCCGGCCTTGACCCTTACGCACAGAGATTCTTCCAGATTCTCTGAATCTTTTGATGATATTATGCACTGTAGATGATGATATGTTCAAACTCTTTGCAATTTTACACTGTCGAACTCCTTTCTGATATTGCTCCACTATTTGTCGGCGCAGAATTAGGGGGATTGGTGATCTTCTTCCCATCTTTACTTCTGAGAGCCGCTGCCACTCCAAGATGCTCTTTTTATACCCAGTCATGTTAATGACCTATTGCCAATTGACCTAATGAGTTGCAGTTTGGTCCTCCAGCTGTTCCTTTTTTGTACCTTTAACTTTTCCAGCCTCTTATTGCCCCTGTCCCAACTTTTTTGAGATGTGTTGCTGTCCTGAAATTTCAAATGAGCCAATATTTGGCATGAAATTTCAAAATGCCTCACTTTCGACATTTAATATGTTGTCTATGTTCTATTGTGAATACAATATCAGTTTTTGAGATTTGTAAAATATTGCATTCTGTTTTTATTTACAATTTGTACTTTGTCCCAACTTTTTCGGAATCGGGGTTGTATATATATATATATATATATATATATATATATATATATATATATATATATATATACACACACACACACGTACATACACAAATAAATTGGAGCAAATAAACAGTCAAGGGCACTTGAGGTATAGCAGGTAAACATGAAATAAGCAGTATAAACAATAAACTAATAGCTGTTAAGGTGAGGTAGTACGAAATAGTGCAAATGAGTGAGGTAAAGTGAAATGTGCGGTCCCTGAGTTCAGTGTGCGAATGAACGTTGAGAGTATGTGTGTGTGTGTGTGTGTGTGTGTGTGTGTGTGTGTGTGTGTGTGTGTGTGTTGGGGGGAACTGTGATGGTGACATGTCAGATGCTGAAGGGGGGGCAGGGGGGTGTGCGGGCAGAATCTGTGGCAGGGGGCAGAGGGGGGAGGAGGGGCAGAACAGGGAGGGAGTTGAGCCTCCTGACCGCCTGGTGAAAGAAACTGTTCTTGAGCCTGCTGGTTTTGGCCCGGAGACTCCACAGTCTCCTCCCTGACGGCAGCAGACTGAAGAGGCTGTGAGATGGGTGGGTGGGGTCACCTGCAATCCTGATGGCTTTGCGGGTGAGGCAGGGGTTATAGATTTCCATAAGAGAAGGGAGAGAGACACCAATGATCCTCTCAGCTGCTCTCACGATGTGCTGCAGAGTCTTGCAGCAGGACACGGTGCAGGCGCCGTACCACACGGTGATGCAGCTGGTCAGGATGTTCTCAATGGTGCCTCTGTAGAATGTGTGCATGATGGGGTCCGGGACTCTTGCTCTCCTCAGTTTGCGGAGGAAGTACAGACGCTGTTGGGCTTTTTTGGCCAGTAATGCGGTGTTGTTGCTCCAGGACAGGTCTTCAGAGATGTGCACACCCAGAAACTTGGTGCTGCTCACCCTCTCCACTGCAGCACCGTTGCTAGTTAGTGGAGCATGCTGGGCGTGCGCTCTCCTGAAGTCCACAACAATCTCCTTCGTCTTCTCCACATTCAGGTGGAGATTATTGTCCTTGCACCACATGGCCAAGCGGCTCACCTCACTCCTGTAGATTGTCTCATCGCCATTGCTGATGAGACCCACCACAGTTGTGTCATCTGCAAACTTAATGAAGAGATTAGAACTGGATGTTGGTGTGCAGTCGTGGATCAGCAGAGTGAAGAGGAGGGGGCTCAGCACACATCCTTGGGGGGCCCCTGTGTTCAGTGTGATGGTGCTGGAGGAGTTGCTGCCGACCCGTACAGTCTGTGGTCTCCCCGTCAGGAAGTCCAGCAGCCAGTTGCACAGGGAGGTGTTGAGTCCCAGCTGGTCCAGTTTATGAATGAGCTGCTGAGGAATGATTGTGTTGAATGCTGAGCTAAAGTCTATGAACAGCATTCTGACGTACGAGTCTTTTGTCTCCAGATGGGTGAGGGCTGAGTGGAAGGCAGTGGAGATGGCATCATCGGTCGAACAGTTGGACTGATATGCAAACTGGAAAGGGTCCAGGGCGGGGGGAGGGCAGACTTGATGTGCCGCATGACTAGCCGCTCGAAGCACTTCATGAGGATGGTAGTGAGTGCGGCAGGGCGGTAGTCATTGAAGCAGGAGGGAGACGGCTTCTTCAGGACCGGGATGATGGTGGTGGCTTTGAGGCACGTGGGGACAACAGCCAGGCTCAACAAGATGTTGAAGATGTCTGTAAAGACATCTGTGAGCTCCTAGTGCCATTAACGTTAGTTTGTTCCTGAACATGACATATGAACAGGTGAATGTGCATTCTCTTGCATGAAATTAATATAAAAAATGTAGATATAAATATCTTATGCCAAATTATGGCATGTTACAAAAAATAAAGAAAAAATCCAAGTCCCCCTCTCCAAAGTACGAGTCCAAATGCAGTTAATGCATGAGTCTGAGTCCAAGCCACAAGTCCTTAAAATTAGGGCACAAGTCCTGGACTCGAGTACTACAAGCCTGTTAGTAGGTATCAGTTATCAGTTTGTACTGACATCATAATTTATGACATTTAATAATAATAAATTACATTTATATAGCACTATTTATGTACACTCTGTAGCGCTTTACAATTCAAAAATGCAAAGAAACAATAAATATAGTACTTCAAGTCTAAAATCACTAAAGAAAAAAGAAAAAATCATAAAAATTCAATAAACAAATCAGAGTCTAAGAAGCATAAGCTGATTAAAT
Source organism: Neoarius graeffei (assembly GCF_027579695.1). NCBI lineage: Eukaryota > Metazoa > Chordata > Actinopteri > Siluriformes > Ariidae > Neoarius > Neoarius graeffei. The sequence continues at coordinate 48,723,959 of NC_083583.1, read as the reverse complement.
TTAAATAGGAAGGTTTTCGATTGTTTCTTGAAATTGTTCATGTTTACACATGACTTCAGTTCTCTCGGCAAGGTATTTCCATTACTTGGGACTTGCGTAGGCTAGCGTTCTTCCACCAAATGAAATTCTCTTGATACTAGGAACCACCAAATCATTGTTGTTGTCTGCTCTAGTTCTCTTTCGGGCCTCTTTGTTATAAGTTCGTCAAGGTATGGTGGAGAAAGGCCACTCAGAGACCTGAATATCAGTTCTGTTTGGTTTCATCTGGCACACAATTTGTTTCATAACTCGATATAGACACCTGATTTTGTAACCAAACATAGTTTTATGACTCAATATAGACACCTGATTCTGTTTAAAGCATGAGAAAATGAATTCAGCTTTGTTGAAAGCGAGTGGAAGTGTGACAAACATACCCCCATGTCTGGGACAAAAGGTTACCACAAGGTTCGGGGTCACATTTCTGATTGGGCATTAGCAACAGCATGCCCGTCTGCTGACTTACCCTCTGATGCGGAGTTAATAGTGTGCTAATTAATAAGTGTCAACACATCTGGGCCTTCAATGAATCCTTTGTTGTATGAACAAAACTCTTCTGTAATGAGTGAAATGATCACTGGAGATCAGCTAATGATCTTTTAATGTATGCATATTGAAAAGAAAAAGTTAAATGTAACAACCTAGCAACAAGGACCAAAAGACACATGTGTGGTGTTAAAGTACTGTGGCCTTTCTAATTACACAGCAAAACTCCTGGGAAAAGTTTCCGTTCATTCTGAATGTGGACAAAGGCTAAATTAAGGCTTCCTAGTTGCCAAAAAAAAAGGTTCTTTATTATTATGTATAAAGCTATGGTCATACTACAGCTCGCGATGCTTTGCGATGGGTTATCGATGAAAATGAGACATTTTGGTGACGATGTATGGCGATATACAGGTAAGCTAAAAGTTGTGGTCACACAACAGGTAAACACTTGGCTGTCATGCCTTCGTGCACTAGAACGGCCACACCCACTCACAGGACACAGTCGTTAAAGGATATGGGACATGAAACATAAATGCACGCTATATCAGTTTCTTTCCATTAAAAATATGAATTAATTGCATCAACAAATACAAAATCATCTATTAAATTCAGCAAAATCGTTATATTCGTGATGATTATATGGCATTTCTGCTCGACTTCCGATATGCATTTTTTGCAACCGGAAGAGCCGCTGTCACGTGATCATACGTCACAAAAACTTTCGGGCACAGCACAAGCGGGTAGATGAATGGAGAAGTGGATGACAAGAAAATTGTTTTTATAGTCTTTAAAGTACATTGGACATCATACATTGGACATCATGGTGTATTGTGCTGCTTATGGTTGCAATAATTCCAATGGGAAATGCCCTGGAGTAAGTTTTTTTGCATTCCCCAAGGACCCGAAGCTGAGGAAAGTGTGGGCTCACCTGCGCATGCGCAGTAGGCTTCGCGCATGCGCAGTAGGCTTGGTAGGACAACTTTAGAGAATAGACCCCGAAGCCGTTTGTTTTCAGGATAATGGCTGGCTGATGAAATTATTGGCTGGCTAGCTGACTCAGCCAAAACCTTAATGGCTGCTGCAGCCACCAAAATGTTTATGGCTACAAATGGCTGATACTGGACGTCACTGTGTGGCATATATCCGGGCGAACGGATCAAACAAATGGGGGGAATAAATAGCAAATTACCACAGGTCCCCTGGTCTCTTACTTCATTGTAAATATAAATCTAGCAAGATTGTAGTTCAATGCTAATAATAAGCTAATCTGGATTGTTCGAGGAAGGCATCTAGCTATCTACTCTCACTAGCAATGACCAGTGAAGGACTGGCAGCTATCTTACTATGATGAAAGTAGAGTGGTGGAGTACTTTTTTTTTATCAATCTCGAAGTATGTGAAACAAACAAACAAACAAACAAAAAATACCTTTACACTTTCCCTCAGCAGCGGCAAAGAATGCAGCCATCTCGTCGATATCGGAGTCGATTGATGCTCTGGGTGGGTTCCCGGGTTCCCCAGTGTATCGTGGTAACGGTGTGAGGGGCGGGAAGCCAGACAGGTAGTCACAACGGCAAGCTTGTGGTGGCTCTCTGTGCTGTGATATCAGTTCTAAATCTCTACAGTGTATGCCTATACGTCTCTATTGTGTTACTGCTAGTGTGTACAGTTGATCATGTTTGTGTCACTTTTCTTGTAGCTCATGATGTGGATAAACCCATTATTTGATGTACACAATTCTTAGTGGCTCAGCCAAATTTTATTAGATAGCGGCTCAAATTGGCTTACAAAATTATTGGCTGGCGGCGGCTCAAATTCTAAATGGCGGTTTTAGCGGCGCCTGGCGGCGGCTTCGGGGTCTATTAGAGAACACCTGTTGAAAAAACTTTGCACCTACCGTTTCCCACAAACTGTATTCGGACCATTTCACTGAGGATTCTTTCAACATTAATACTCAGGTACTGAGCGATATTAATTCATGAAACATGAAACAGGAAGTATAAGGATGAGAAAAAAAAAAAAAACAGTTTAAATCGGGAAGCTGCACACATTTGCACCAGGCTGCACAAATGTGCGCAGCTTCCCGATTTAAACTGTTTTTTTCTCATCCTTATACTTCATGTTTCATGAATTAATATCGCTATTTTTATTATCTTTTTTAAATTGGATCTGCGCGATTCAGCTGTGAAAAAGGCGGCATCCGCCGAAAGGTGCGCTGTTTGCATCCCTGCACGGAGGCCAGGGCAGGAATATTTTTGTTGATATGAGTGATCCGGTGCGATTTCGCGACCCCCCCTGTTGAAGACCTCTGCGCTAAGCGTCTGAAAGCCGAGGTAAGGATTAGTATTATAATTTTGGGTGTATCAATTATTGATTATCATAATTCTGACTCGTTTCGCCATTTTGAATGTTTTCATCTCGGACTCTGGAAGCATTGTGTCTCAATAAATCTCGAAAAATATCAGCAAAAAAAAAAACTAGCTTGCAACGGACTTTAGCTAGATCTATGATGAACTTTCAATGTATGATACAAAAATAATACTTCTTTCAACAGATCATTAGCCTTTGAGCAGAATTGTTTTTAACTTACCAGGAAGTGTTATCGAGCCGACCGCTTTCAGTTTCATGAGGGCTGAATGAACTCTCACTCTCAGAATCATCTGACCCGTCAGAGTAAAGACAAGATCCATGTTCATGTGAATTTCCAGCTATCGGTTCGAATTGATAGGGTCTAACTTCACATCTCTGTGAAACATCGGGAATGTCACTGTTGATGGTGTCCATTTCGGTAACCTGTTTACATTAGATTCCCAAGTGCTGGCTCCTTGGAAAGTTTTTGTTCCGTCACGGGTCACGTGACCACCTAGCTCATTAACGAATCCTTGTTTTACGCTGATGTATAAAAAAACTTGAATAATGTGATGATTTTCACATTTTTGACGCCCTGCAGTGATTTAGATGGCATTTCTTATGTCCTTTATACATAATTATGCCCAGGTAAAAATCCATGTCCCATGTCCTTTAAGGGAAACACCTGATGCTGATTTGAGTGCAATTAGCATGCGCATATAACAATGCTGTTTTCACAGAGACTTTGTGAAGTATTATCACTGTCACCGTTACATTGGTTTCTAGCCATGTTTATGACTCTGGTTAAATATTCTGCTTTGTGTTTTGCTTTCATTTGTTTTCATTTCATTTGCTTTCATTTGCTTTTCATTTTGTTACTCTGACCTTGCCTCACGTTTTGTTTTCGTAAATATCACACCCATTAATAAGCACTCTTCCTGCACTTAGATCCATCTACTGCTGCATACCTGACAGAATACTTCAGAAAGTTCCTGTGAAAACAGTGTCCTTATTGCACTCAAATCAGCATCAGGTGTTTCCCATAACAACTGGGTCCCAAGCGCACGCACAACGCACTCCAAGGGATCCCCGACAGAATACTTCACAAAGTTTCTGTGAAAACAGCGTCCTTATATGTGAGTGCTGATTGCACTCAAATCAGGTGTTTCCCATAACGACTGGGTCCCAAGTGTGCGCACAACGCGCTCCGAAGGATCCCCGAATGTAAATGTACTTTTTAAGTCTTGGCGAAGGTTAAGCGATGCCGAGCCGCTGTGTTGATGAGGCTCCCACGTGCATCGAGGACATGGATTTGAGACAAATACATCTCAAGAGGCTCGATGAAGATTAAGGTTCCCCCAGCTTCGGGAAGTATTCCCAAACCCATCTGCAAGTATTTGCCGCTTAGACTGCTGATGAAAACATCGCCAAGCATGCAATGAAATGTTGCGTGTTGATTTTAGCCACTCACAAGGTGGAAACGCACCAAAAAACAACTCAGGAAGCTCGGAGAACGTTCGCCATGCATCGCACGATTGGTGGCAATGCGACCGATTTTTCCATCGCCAAGTATTCGCAAATCGATCGTGAGCTGTAGAGTGGCCAAGGTCATAAAGTGTATTTACTGAAGATTATGACATAATAATGATATAAATGAAGGAGTTCTATCCAGTTGCTCCCTGTACAGGCCCATTCCTGTTGCCCAATTCCCCTCCAAAACCCCCACACACCTAACCACCCCACTCCCTCCCGTGCAAGGGCGACTGTGACCACATACCAGACGAGAATATAATAGATAATTTGGCCAGTAAATGGCAGGTATTATAGGAGTCATCTCCACTCGGAGGCATATGATTTAGAAAGACACTCTGGTAATAGCTTTGCAAATTCCCTTTGCCATTTCACAACGGCTCACCACACTGGAACTCGGGGGAAAGGTTAGAAAGTCAATGACTATCCCTCAAAACATCAATCTCCCTTTATTCTTCTCCCCACTCTTAAATACCAGACACGGCCAGAGAGCGCTGTTATGATTTGCCTCGCTCTTTCTCTCTCGCCAGGTCAGCAGTGGAAGAAGCTGCCCTCTGTAATGGCTGGAGATAGGCTTTGAGGTTTGCCGTATAATGGTTTCAGGTTAGCGTCCAGGTCAGCGAAATTGTTGTTGATCAGGAGAGAAGAAAACTTCAGAATCACTGCAAAGAACTCAAACCGAAACGAGCTCAGGTTCAAAAGTGTTTCTTACAAAGTGAAGATACAGTTATACAAGCTTTTAGCTCATCAAAGCACTTCAGTGCATAATGGAAGAGGGTTTATTTTAAAAGTGCGGGCTTCGAGCCCTGTCCTCTTTTTACATGATCTACGATGACTATCACATCAATTGCCAAAATTATACAAACTGTTAAAAAGCTTAAAAAAAAGAAAATGTGCTGAATATAACTGATGACATGAAAGAAAACCTATTACTGAATCCATTCATTTGACTTTGCAGTAAAATAGAGCAACATGTCTGAAACAGAGAATGGCCTCTTTAGGGCTTTGGAGGTCCACCAAGAATATTTGTGGTTACACTGAAGTTGGCACTCCTCGCCCTGAAAAAAAATGAATTAAGTATTATTATTTTTTTAAATTAAATTTAAATAAATAAATAACCTAGCTGCATAAAACCAACCCAGTCTCTGTCTTTCCATCTCTATATTTCTCTCCTCTTATCCCTCCCCCAAGTATCTTGTCCTTCAAAACATGTCTGCCGCTTATTACTCATCCTCACCCTGTAATTAGCCAAATGCAAATGATTGATTAGACCATCTTTCATTGTGTCAAAAACATATTTCCTCTTAACGACACAGGGCTGCCCTCGTACGTTATTAAGTCTGTCAAAACATCATTAGGTTTCAGAGTGATATGTTGCCGTGCCAAGCTCAGTTACAGAAAAAGGCTGGCATGAGGAGCTGAGAGGAAGGCCAACAGGCCAATATACCAGCCAATGGTTTGAATACAGCAGATATTATTCAGGTAACTGAGCAAGATTGTAAGTTATTAAATTCGTCTTCTTTTTTTCCTCCTTCTTCCTCTTATTATTATTATTATTATTATTATTATTCTTTTAACACTTTCTGAGAATGAATTCCAGCCAAACTCCTTAAAGTCCATGCAATCATACACCCATTCAAACTATGTATCAATCAAATCAATTAAATAATCTATTTTGGTTTTTGGTCAAGTTTAGACTTTGAGATTGTCCCACTTAAATATGTTGATTGAAAGTCTATCACAGGGATTATGAACTACAGTCCTCAGGATTCCCTTCCCTCAGGATGTACACCTTATCCAACTGATCAACTTCAACCCCAATTTCAAAAAACTTGGGACATTGTGTAAAACAAAAAACAGAATGCAATAATTTGCAAATCATGGAAACCCTATATTTCATTGGAAAAGTACAAAGACAACATATCAGATGTTAAAACTGAGAAATTGTATTGTTTGTTGAAAAATACATACTCATTTTCAATTTGATGTCAGCAACATGTTTCAGAAAAGGTGGGACAGGGACAACAAAAGACTGAAAAAGTTTTATAATGCTAAAAAAAAAACACTAATTAGGTTAATTGGCAACAGGTCAGTAACATGATTGGGTATAAAAAAGAGCATCCCAGGGAGGCGGAGTCTCTGAGAAGTAAAGATGGGGAGGGGTTCACCGCTCTGTGAAAGACTGCATGGGCAAACAGGGCAGCAACTTAACAATAACACTCCTCAATGTAAAATTGCAAAGAATTTGGAGATCACATCATCTATGGTACATAATATCATTACAAGATTCAGAGAATCTGGAGAAATCTCTGTATGCAAGAGACAAGGCTGAAAACTGACATTGGATGCCTGTGATGTTCAGGCCTTCAGGAGACACTGCATTAAAAGCAGACACGTGTCTGTAGTGGAAATCACTGTATGGGCTCAGGAACACTTCAGAAAGCCATCATCTACGAAAACTTCATTACTGCGTCCACAAATGCAAGTTAAAACCAGATATAAACAATATCCAGAAACACCATCGCCTTCTCTGGGCCCGAGCTCTTTTACGATGTACTGAGGTGAAGTGGAAAATTGTCCCAAGTTCTGAAGAATCAAAAGGAGAAATTCTTTTTAGAAATCATGGACACTACGTCCTCCAGGCTAAAGAGGAGAGGGACCATCTGACTTGTTATCAGTGCACAGTTCAAAAGCCAGCATCTGTGATATGAGGATGCATTAGTGCACATGACACGGGTAGCTTGTACAGGAAGGCATCATTAATGCTGAATGATATTTACACGTTTCAGAGCAATATGCTGCCATCCGGACAAGATCTTTTTCAGGGAAGGCCTTCCTTCTTTCAGCAAGACAATGCCAAACCACTTTCTGCACATATTAAAACTGCATGGCTCCGTAGTAAAAGAGTCCGGGTGCTAAACTGGCCTGCCTGCAGTCCAGACCTGTCTCCCATTTAAAACATTTGGCGCATTATGAAGCGCAAAATACGACAAAGGAGACCTCGAACTGTTGAGCAACTGAAATTGTATATCAGGCAAGAATGGGACAACATTTCTCTTTTAAAACTACAGCAACTAGTCTCCTTAAATGTTTACAGAGTGTTATTAAAAGTAGAGGTGATGCAACACAGTGGTAAACATGCCCCTGTCTAAACTTTTCTGAAACGTGTTGCTGACATCAAATTCAAAATGAGCATATATTTTTCAAAAAACAATAAAATTTCTCAGTTTCAACATTTGATATATTGTCTTTAATGAACTGGACCTGGTGTACTGAGGTTAAGATTAAAAAAAAAAAACAGCACTGCATTTGAAAACCCATGGTCTATCATTCCAACTGCCATCTGGTGGTTTCACATCAGGTTCACAGTCGACCAATCAACACAGGTGCACATGGCACACTTTTCTTCCCCCCCCCTTTCCTTCATTTTCCTTCATCGCACCCATTTCTTCCAGCACCTTGAAAGCACTGTGTATTTCCTTCAGGAAATTTAAATCTAGCTTTCTCCCGAGTTCAAATGCATTCACAATAAACAATGAATATGAGCAATTTTCACATTCCGCAGATGTATTTTAGACAATTTATTGAAGTACCTTTCATTCACATGGCACACACTGCAATGGTAATAACAAGCCACTCTCAAGTACAAATTGCCTTGATATCCAGCATTGTGCGGAATGTGATGTTTTTGAAGTGCCGTGAATAACATTTATGACCAAAAATAAGACAAGCGTCATGTGAAACCTAATGACAACATGACAATATGTCACTGAGAGACAGAACATCATATCCTAAGCCTGTCATTTTTGTACAAGTTATAAGATGACGTTTTGGAGGCAATCATGGCTAAATAATGCCCTGAGTCAGACACAATTTGTGGTAGCGACTCAAGAACTGTTCACACGTCACACCCTTGTATCACATTCATCCCGACTGATGTGAGAGAGGTGAAGCACTTTTGTGGTTGGCAAACCCGACAATTTCCACTTAGCCAAAAATCAATACCACTACAGAGGTTGGGACAATAACAAAGGGCTAATGTGACAGACCTGTCATTAAGAAGCTTCTCTCTGGACATGAGCTTCTGACTCCCTGACTCCATGTGCACTTCGAGCAGTCGCAGTACGCCTCTGTCTAAGCTCTTTCAGGTCTCTGCTTTATTAGGACGCGGACCAATTAACTGACCTTTTCTACATGAAGCCGCTTTTCAAAAATTTGAAACAAAATGCATACAAGGCAATTAGATGTCCGTCTCCATGACTTTCGCTAGATAAAGTGTGTATATTAATAATGGAAGGCTGGTCGGCGTCCACTGACACTGTACACAATTACACAATTGTGTTGCAAAACAGAACCGGGGATGAAAGTAATGCCGTTTTAAAAGCATTAGACAAGAAAGGATCTGAAGAAGCAGCCACGCTTGGCGTGACGTTTCCTAAATGCTAGCACTCTGGTTAATCAGGGCCTAACACTGAACAAAGCTGACAGCTTAAGTAGGGAAAAGTGACACCAAGCTAATCTCGTGCAGAATGCTGCTTTACATCAGCCATGCATAAATCCTTTAGAAAATAAACACAGTCACAATATTGTCCACTTTTAATAAATAGAAAATGAAGCGACTTGTAGTGTATATGAATATTATGTGCAGAGGTGGACAAAGTACCCAACTTCATTACTTAAGTCAAAGTACAGATCCCACTGGTCAAATGTTACTCCAATACAAGTGAAAGTTGTCCAGTCAAATTTTTACTTAAGTACTGAAGTACTTGCTTTTAAAAATACTTAAAGTGCCATTCCACCATTGGATGTATTCTTTGGCATAAAATACAATATATTTTGACAACATATATAAATGGTATCACTAGATAGAGAAATCTTTTAGCTTCAAAATGATATATCAAACATAATTTTTTGACAACGACAAGTATATTAATTTTGCGACCAAAGTCACCTACCCTTTTAATTTCCGCGCGTGATGTCATCGGCAGGTTCCCCTTCTTGTGTACCACGTGACGTGTGACGTGGCACATATTATCAGCAATGGCGAATAGAACGCGATAAAAATAATACCAATAAATCTAGCTAATACCAATAAATCTAGCTAACTGAAAGATTAACTCAAAATTTTTCGCAATTTTTTTGGCCCCCATATACGAGGAGAAATGACTCTCTCACTTTGGGGGTTTCCTGGTCTAAAAATAGACCGACACGTGGTACACAAGAAGGGGAACCTGCCGATGACATCACGTTTCACTACCGCGCGGAAATTAAAAGGGTACCATATTTATCCTAATAAACGCGCCCGGGCGCGATGCAAAACATGAAGGGGAAGCGTCAATTTCGACCCTTAAATGACAAAAATCGAACATGACAAAATCATCGGAATTTAAAACATTTATTTTGAAACACATGAAAATACAGTTATATGTCTAAAAAGTCAATTAAACAATGTCCAGCTCGCTTATAAGGATAACATTGGTAAGTAAACTATTTGTAGTGACGTCACAATTCACGTCATCGTCGATGTTTATGAGCTCACAAAACAAAATGTCGTCCTCAAAACGATCCTTCACCGCTAGTTTTAAGTTAAAGGTTGTAGAACTGGCAGAGCAGAAAGGCAAACACTTAGCTGCAAAAACATTTAATGTTCACCGTAAACGTGTACAAGAGTGGTGCAAACAAAAGGTACGTCTCCACCCGTATTGATATCCGCAGCAGAGTGAATGTACGTATTTTATACTGTCCATGTTTACTAACGCGATTTCCGGTAAAAAAAATCAGCGGTGAAATTGAACGTCTCTGTTGTGGTTTGTTGGATTTAAAGTTTGTTAAATGAAGAAAATGGTTGGTAAATACTATTCTAGCTCTGAAAATCGTGGAGGCGCGTCAAATAGGGAGGGCGCTTCTATAAGGATAAATACGGTAGGTGACTTTGGTCGCAAAATTAATATACTTGTCGTTGTCAAAAAATTATGTTTGATATATCATTTTGAAGCTAAAAGATTTCTCTGTCTAGTCATGTTGTCATAAAATATATTGTATTTTATGCCAAAGAATACATCCAATGGTGGAATGGCACTTTAAGTATTAAAAGTACATTTTCTGTCAACGCATCGTTGTATTATTGCCACAACGCTTACAAAACCTAACGCCGTTACCAAAGACAGAAATGTGAATTCACAAACTGAACGCATGCTGTGCCATCATGGTGGTTTAACGTTAAGCTAGCTAGTCAGTGAAACTCCACCTGACATGCTAGCAAACTCTTTTCAAACTCCAAATCATATTGGGTAGCTAATGCTACTAGAAAAGAAAGATTTCTACATTCTGTTTATTTAGCAAGGTTATGCTAAAACATATTTCTGAAAGGACTTCAGGTAAGTTAATGTTATTCATGTTAGCGTAACTCCGTTTTTACATGCTAACTAACAGTGTCCAAGTTAACTAGCTGTGTGTAAATGTTAGCCGTGGACAAGGCTACGGCAACTTGGCAGGAAAATCCATAGAAAGTAATTTGACTAACCAGACTGCATAGCTATTGCAACGTTATCGCTAGCTCTAAAAGTACAGACAGCTTCATTGCAAGCTTTGTCTTGGAATGAAACATTTATATACCTCATTATGCTTCTGCAGGCCAGACAGCGAGTTCTTGTAGGCCGTGATGTGGTTCATTTTCGGCAAACAAAGCAAACATTTAAAACAAAACGCATATTTAATCCTTTCAGAAAACTTAAACATGGGTTCTAGGTATGGCCATGCGTGTGCGCGCATTCCCCAGAAGAACCGCCTCCTTCCATTCTGCCATCGACTGATCGAGTTCAAATAATGCTGCTGAGAAATTGCTGAACTTGATTTTGTACAGTCTATGGACGTGACGTGACCCTAGTGATTACTGATAGTCTGTCTCAGTGTCACCTGTGAAAAAAACAATCACGTTTTAGAAAAGAAAAGAAAAAAAAACATCCACTTTCAAAGCTGCTTCATAGTAACGAGGACCTTGATAGAAATGTAGTGGAGTAAAAAGTACAATATTTGTCTTTCAAATGTAGTGAAGTTAAAGTCATAAGTTTCCAAAAAAAAAAAAAATACTCAAGTAAAGTACAGATACTCAATAAGTGTACTTAAGTACAGTACTCAAGTAAATGTACTTCATTACTGTCCACCTCTGATTATGTGTATCCCGAAATTAATAAAGGAATGTCCTAACTGTCTGTTCCTTATTACTATACAAGAAGCGTATTCAGCTTTTTTTTTTTTTGGTCTCCACATGCCCATTTTATTCTTGGATGGACCTAGGAATATTAATTATTCATTTCATGCTCCAAATTTCCATTAAACATCCAAAACTACCTTGTCAACCACAACAAAACCGCATCCAAGTGGAGTGGCTATCAACCCCGTGCTGTGATTCGTCTCTGGAAAGATACTATGGGACACGCCGAGCTCCACTGACCATCCCAACCGTGCTGCACTGAAGACGGGAGCCGTGCTCTGCTGACAAGGGATCAGGTGTGTTCCCTCAAATAAAATCACACTACATTGCCCTCAGCACTCAGATAACCCAATCTGCACCTGGAGCTGTGAGGAAAAGAGTGACCCTGCTTGGCCCAGCTACCTTAATGAGACACTGAGATTATTAAGACATATCAGTTTGTCTTATAATAAAAGTAAAGAAGAAAATAAAACACAACTGGGTGTGCTGTTATGAGAAAAATCATCAACGACAGGGTGGTTTGATGTGAACCTCCAATCTGATTATAGTATTTTCCAAAGCTGGTATGTTATGAATGGTTTTATTCTTCATATACCGCAGAATGACATTACAGGTATTTCAGAGACGCTCTTAGCCTGGGGAGCAGCTGCCTTGCTCAAGGACACTTCAGCCATTCTTACTGGTACAGGGAATCGAACCAGCAACCTTCTGGTCCTAAAGCTGCTTCTCGAACCATGAGGCTATGGCTTCCCATAGCACGTTGTCAATTCATGAAGTAATGACACAGCATCATTTTTATCTGTTTATAATTACATTTCACGTTGTGGAGACAGTTTAGTCCCTGTGACCACTTGCATTCTCGCAGCTCTAACCAGTCATGGCCCTCACACAGTTCATCATGTTTACAAGAACCCAGAAAGAGTGAAGTCCTCGATCCTCGCAGTGGAAAGCTTCCTGACTTTTCCAAAGTGCTGACACTGGAGACTCCTTCCATAAATGTTTAATTCTTGATTTCTCACATTCTTGTAAGCCTGTGATTTGCCTCCTGTCAGATCTGGTGTTCTCAAAAATGTATCAGTTGCTTCTGTCTAATCAGATTGGAGGCTTCGTGTGCTGTGGATTTGTGTGAAATATGAATAACATCTCTGCACCAAACTAATCAAATGATTGCTACATCCAGAGGCTATTCCTGGATATTATCGAACAGGGTATTAAGATTTTATACAACAAATAAAGCTTGCTAATGGAAATTCCCAGTTGAAACACTTATTATAATGTTCGAACAATATTGTCATGTGGAAGACCCCGCTTAAAGGGGCTGGCTCACCTGTCCCAGAATCCAATTCATAGTTTTTGTTTATGCATTTTGGAAGCATGTAACCGCTAGTCTGTTAGCTCTTTGTGCAGAAACTCCTCTCCAAACTCACTGTTAGTGATCCCTTTGAAACTATTTTGACACTTTCAATGCTGGGATAAATGAGGAACTGGGAGGCAGTCTCCACAATACAGACGCGCTTTATTATTTCTACTACAGCAGCGCCTACAGTTATCGACAGTCCATAATTATCGACACCTTGGCAGATTTATCAATAAAAAACAAATTTTACAAAGGTGACTTTCAGTTACAATAGTTATTACTGGTTAATCAACCAACCAGAAGCTCACACTTTGATCTTGTCGTCTGATGACGCGGCTCGTTATCTGAGATGGACGTTTTTTAACACGATCAGCAATTTGAGGAAAACCCGGATGTTATCATCGCAGGAAAGCATGGTGGAAAGATCATGGACAGGTTTTTACTGATCAAATTCACCGATATTTCATGATCTCCTTGTCGAAACCTACTTTATTTCTTACTCTTTCACGTGACCGTTGCCATTTTGTACTGTATCTAAACATGCGTTTGAGAAGTCACGTGAGGTGTTGATAATAGTGATCACTTTCACCGGTGTCGACACCCTGTGGAATTAAGTGACATTTAGAACTGTTATGGATCGATCTTTGTGCAACATTGTTGAAGTAAATGAAGTACTTTGGAAAAAAAAGTGCTGTGATTTATAATAATTTTTTCTGATTCATAACAGATTGCAGCTTATAGAGTATTTGGAATCCGACTACAAGAAATAGAATTAGACCAGAATTAAATTCCAAGCATATAAAAAATTTAGTGCTGTCAAAAATGTCGCGTTATTAACGCGTTAACTTGACTCAATTTTAATGGCGATAATTTTTTTATCGCGAGATTAACGCTCTGTGACATGATGCCACGCCCCGCACAGCCAGAGTCCTCTGCCCTCCCCCGAAGAGCCACGGTGCTCGGCTTAGGTTTTGTTTTCCCATTGGCGGCTCCAGCCCCACTTTGCAGTGGCTGTGACAAGACGTGTTATGCTCTGCAATAAAAAAAAAAAAAAAACATTGGTACAACCAGTGTTCGAACTATGCCGATATTTTCGGGGGGGTCCCTTTTTTTCCCTTGGGGGGGTGCTTGCGCTTGTCTCAGAGCGCGGATCTCCATCGCGCGCTCACTTCGGATATGCAAATGCTTCCCGTTACACACGATTGCTATGTCAATAAACATCATTTTGCCAATATTTTAGAGACCCCCCAACATTTCCCAAATCATGTTTTCAAGGGATCTCGGATCCCCCGAGTACCCCCGTAGTTCGAACAGTGAGCAAGCCCATTCACTTTTTTATGCTGATAAGAGAATTACAATGGTTTTTCATGTGACAAAAATGTGCGATTAAATTGCGATTAATCGCGAGTTAACTATGACAGTCGCGACATTAATCGCGATTAAATATTTTAATCGCTTGACAGCACTAAAAAAATTACATGCTGGAAATATTCAGATTTTTTGCAGTTTGTTGTAAATATCTACCACATATTACAATATCAGCAGACATTGTATTTTTTGGTTCGAGGAATGACATGTGACCTTTGACCTGGATTTTCATGCGGTTACAATATCAATTCCCTGTTGACATTTATTGGTAAACAACAAAACTAGAAATTAATACAAACAACAACAAATGATTAACAAAATGTGATCTACAAAAATACTTAGAAAGTGGGTAGAAAGTGGAACAAAAAGATTTTCTGACAGGTTAAACATTATCAGTTCATTTGTTTACAAACATTAGAATTACTTCCTCATTTACGTACTAAGTATATGTATTAGTGCTGTCGAGCGATTAAAATATTTAATCGCGATTAATGTCGTGACTGTCATAGTTAACAACGCGATTAATCGCAATTTAATCGCACATTTTTGTCACATGAAAAACCATTGTAATTCTCTTATCAGCATAAAAAAGTGAATGGGTTTGCTTTGTACCAATGTTTTTTTTTTTATTGCAGAGCATAACACGTCTTGCCACAGCCACTGCAAAGTCGGGCTGGAGCCGCCGATGGGAAAACGAAACCTAAGCCGAGCACCGTGGCTCTTCGTCCCGAGGCGCGGGGCTAGCGCGCCCTGCCCGCGCTGGTTCTTTGGGGGGAGGGCAGAGGACTCTGGCTGTGCGGGGCGTGGCATTACAGTCTAGCTGCTATCGTTTTTCTAAGCAAAGTCTCTGTTCCAAGTTCCTGGCAGTTTCAAAAGCTTATGAAAAACCTACATCATGTCACAGAGCGTTAATCTCGCGATAAAAAAATTATCGCCGTTAAAATTGAGTCAAGTTAACGCGATAATAACGCGACATTTTTGACAGCACTAATATGTATACTTCCTCATTTACGTACTAAGTATACTATTTTCTTATTGTATTACTTCCTCATTTATGTACTAAGTATACTATTTGTACTAAGTATATGTATATACTGCGAGTTGGCCTAGTGGTTAGCGTGTCCGCCTCTCGATCAGGAGTTCTACTCACCGTTAGGTCATACCAAAGACCATCATAAAAATGGTACCTACTGCTGTCTGGCAAGGCATGCTGCAATATAGATGCGAGTGGGGAGTCAAGCTCTTAGTTCCCAGAGGACCAACCCCCCCACACACACTGTAACCCTAGCTATGTGATAGGCGAGAGGCCAAAGGCTATGGAAACTGAGATCGGTGCTGCCACATGGCGTGGGAAGGACTTTGATAAATATAAGTATTTTTTTTTTTTAACTGTGTTTTGTGAACTTAATGCCGATTATTATTATTATTATTTTATATAAATAATCATCTGGATGTCTAACTGTGGACAAAGGTGTCGATAATTGTGGAACGGTGTCACATGATCTGATACGCTAAGTAATTGGGAATCAACTCATTTTTTTTCCAGTGGAAGTTTGAGTAATTATTCATGTACAATTTATGTATTGAAAGTATTTTCTACTTTTGCGATAACCAAAAGATCATTAAAGTGTTGATAACTGTAGCCACCGCCGCTCTGTTTTTCACTTTTCAGTGCCTGCTGACACACACACACACACACACACACACACACACCGCTCTCTCGCTCATTACTGGCCATGTGAAAGGCACACAGAGACAACCAGTAATTAACAGACAGCCAGTAATTAGACACAGGTGTAGCTCGTCACATGTTACCTGCTGGTTCAACCTGACTCCTTACCATTCACAGTTGACGCTTGACTCCGCCCTCGCTGCCACACCTATCTTGAACTTTTTCTTCATCTATGCGCCATATGTGGGAGCTTTGAACAAAATATGCTTTATCTTTGCTTTCCCTCGTGTTCTAGTCCATTCCAATTATATAACCATGCGAGAACGGAATGGATCAGTCCAGAAAATTTAAATTATAGATATCTTCAATTTCACATTAGAATTTAAGACCTATGGCGCCACTGAATTGTTGCAGATTGTTTGTAGAATATCGCAAGCACCGAAAATGGTGACTCACTCTATGGCATAGAGGATTCTGATCAGGGTCCCATTAATGGTTGCCACAGCGGATCTGTTCCACATATTTGATTTGGCGTAGGTTTTACACCAGGTCCTCTTCCTGAAGCAACCCTCCCCAATCTATCCAGGCTTGGGACCAGCACTAAGCATGTACTGGCTTGTACAACCCCAGTGGCTGGGAGAACATGCAAACTCCACACAGAAAGGCCCCCCATTGGCCGTGAGGTTCAAACCCAGAACCTTCTTGCTGTGAGGCGACAGTGTTAACCACTACACTACTGTGCTGAATCTATTTATTTATGTCTTACAAAGAATTGCCACTGGAGCTGGAGACTCCTTCCATAAATGTGAACTAAACATGTCCTTATAAAAAGCTTCACCATAACAATTATATGTTTCTTTGTTAAAGAACACATTTTTTAAATCAGTTTGATTATTAGGCTGGTTGGTGTTACGACTGAAAGGGTAATGTAAGTATGATAATGGTGCAGTGGTTAGCAATGTTGCTGCACAGTGAAAAGGTTCCAGGTTCGAACCTCACAGCTGACAGAGGCTTTTATGTGCGGAGTTTGCATGTTGTCTACGTGGGTTTCCTCCGGGTGCTCTGGTTTCCCCCACAGTCCAAAGACATGCAGGTTAGGTCAAATACTCAGTCAGCAGGGTCGTACAAGCCAGTGGATACTTAGTGCCGGTCCCAAGCCTGGATAGATTGGGGAGGGCTGTGTCAGGAAAAGCATCAAATATGTGGAACTAATCTGCTTTAGCGGCCGCTAGTGGGTGGGAGCAGCCGGAAGAAAAAAAAAGTGTATGAGTATTAGTGTATTAATAAAACCGTATGATTTTATTTACAGCTGTGCTGTAAGGGAAGCTTAATCAATATCTCCTGGCCAATCAGATTCAAGAATTCAACAGCTCTTAGGCCACACCAATTTAATTAGTTGGTTCTCGGATTTTTTCAGGAAAAATATGAAGCGAACGGGCGAAATAAAAATAAAATTAAAAAATGCTCTGATGGTAAAATTAGCGGTGGAAATAGACCAAACAATACAGGCAAACCAGTAAACAGAATTTCAACACACCTGTCAAAGATTTTACGCTTCTGTTCGCTGAATATGCTAACAATCACAAACACAGGCTTTGCAGGACTCCCCTCCACAGGCAGGTTTCTTCCACAAGTCTTTATCGAAAGTGAGAGGAGCGATTTGATTGGTTTTCGACGTCACGTGACCTCACGTCACGTGACCTTTTCTGTTGGCGGGAGTTTGATTTTGATTTTTTTTTTTAATTTTGCATTTTCTTCAAGCGGCGATTCCAAGAACCAACTAATTAAATTGGTGTGGCCTTATAGTAGAACATCTTAAAAACCTAACATGAGCTTTAAAATAATTAAAACTGATGTATTCATCTGCTTTCACATCTGAGCAATAAGAAGAAGAAGAGGAGTAGCGTCACAAAACAAACATGCTTGAGTGTTTTAACCTTAGGGCAGGAGAACGACATTTTCCTTGGTTACTGTGAAACATAACGGGATTTATATAATATTCACAGGCTTCTACGCCTTCTCTCAGCCAGCCGACAAGCACAAACATGAATAAAGTGTATTCAAGAGTGCAGTGGGAAATAAAAATGATTTGAAAAGGCCAAGCAGACCATGAAGCCTTCGTGTAAATTCCAAAAGTCAGAGATCTGGGGAGTGCAGTGAAAGGAACCGATTTCCTCTCCTGCTCTTATCATTCATTTACCACACAGGCAACGTTTTCTCCTGTCAAACTCGGACTGGTGTCAGTGCTTCCTCCGGTCACCTGATCACAGTGTTACACTGACATTCAAGGAGCCAACACTGACTCGTTTCCAGAGATACAAACATCAGTTTGTCTTTTGAGCTCTTATCTCTGCACCCTGTTCTCAGACAGCAACAGTTCAATGGCAGGGCATGGAACTGTAGGACACTTCACACAGGACATGTTGATGCTCCCTGAGAGTGCCTGGGACACAGGGAGCTTGTCATGCGTGATTCCCGGGAGAGAGCAGCCCGAGTGCGGCTCCGTAGTCCCCTCTTGCTCACTCCTGCAGTATTTGTCCTCATCTGCGCTGTGCTTCCTGCTGCAAGGCACCATGTGCCACTTGAGTGACTCATTATCATTTTACAAACACAACATGAGGCACGAAACCTGGTTAAAACAAAAAAAATTCTAATAACAATAATTGCATCCTGAATCTTATAAGGTCTGTGGCCATTATGCTCCTCAGCCTTGGTGGTGAAGAAGTGAACTTTAGTGCTTTCACGTGTCGCTGTTTAAGCCGATAAATCAAGCTCTTGAGGAATACAGTCAAAGGCATCTGTATTGAGGTATTGAGAGAAGCCTTCACCTCAGATAGCTGCTGGGTTTCTATTTTGTTCGGTTATGCCTTCTGCAAATCCTAAGAGCTTTACACATTCTTCTGGCTTCTTCTTTAACTTCCGCCTGATCCTTTCGAATATCACAACCGACTGAGAAGCCCCTACACTAATTGGTACAGCCAAAAAAAAAAAAGAAAATAAGAAACTACTCCCTATTTGTCTAATGCCAGACTGACTCCGCTGAGGAAAATGAAATGAACCATCACAAGATTCCAGATTCAGGAAACAAACTATTTTAAACACACACACACACACAAAAGAAGATCATCAAGGGAGCCCAACATAACACTGCTTACGATTCAGATACTGAGCTCAATAGATAAATTATACCGCAGCATGCTAGTGGGACAGAATAAGAGCCATCTGCACTATTATCATCGCTAAAAATTTTAACTCCTACCAAGAACACTCAAGGACCGAAAGCCTTCTATCTGAAGAAACATTGCTGCTTGTTCATTCCAACAATGGAAGAAATGCACGCACAAGCGCCGAACATTCATCCCGGGCATTCAGTGTCATATGAGTTTCAAATGATCTCTTCTAAATAATACATTTCATGTCATTTTAATGCATCTCATACAACCGAACATGCTCAGTAGAAACACCGTCTTCAGTTTGCAACACACTGGCTGCTTTTACTTATTGGCTTTCTTCTATTCACCCTGAGCAGCATAATGGGATCAATAGCATTTCCAATTTCATTAGACGCTTGCTAAAGTCACGACTTTGTTAGATTGGCTGGGTATGAATCGACTGTACGGTTATTATCTAGTAATTGGGAGGAAATTTCATACACTGATATTATATTTCCTGGCAAGATGTACAGCTTTCATATCTAGCTAATTATGCCAAAGTAACAGTATGACGAGACGCTATCACTTTTCTCACGACATGACATACTATCCCATCATTTTGATCTTGACCCATTCTTTCTTCCTTTTTTTAAATATCATTTGACTTCTGTTTTAGTATAAAATATGAATTCATCTCACTTTCAACCTGCTGAATTTCCAGAGGCTGTTTTGCACCTCTTGCACTCCAGGCACGAATGAATTTCATCGCAATAATAGTTTTGTCGTGATGGCTGATTCACTCCTTCAGTATAAAACCACTGTCGAGAGGTAACTGAATATGAAGATGAATAAGTTATTCCGAACAAACAGATAATGTGTTTGTTGATTTGTTTGCTCGAGTGTTTTTATTTTTTTAGGCGCCAGAAAGTTTCACACCTGAATCAAGCCACTTTGGATGAGACCAAACTGTACTGGGATCCCATGCAATACAAGGTGGTTTTTACTTTAATGTTGGTGAGCGGTCAGATATCAAGCTCATGGGACAAAGATCACATACATTAACAAACTTGAGTTGACGTGAACGCTGTGTGACGCATTTATAGTGTTCATTCATTCATTCATTTCATCCTTAGTAACTGTCTGGTCAAGATCATAGTGGTTTAAGGGCGTATTCACACCTACGTTGTTTGGTCCGGACCAAACGACTAAACGAACCAAATTTCCCTTGGTCCGGACCTTTTGGGTTGGTCTGAATACAAACCACCGAACTCTGGTCCGGACCAAACAAGCGGACCGAGACCGAGCTGCAAGGTCGGACTCGGTCCGGACCAAAGGAACTCTGGTGCGGACCTTTTGGAGGTGTGAAAGCAGACCGGACCTAATTTGACAGTTTTGCTTTTTTGTACCTCGGGAGCTTCCGTCGTTTGTCGAGCATTATGGGAAACAGAGTCTTGACACTCCACCACAAAGTGCAAACACTGTTTCGGTTGTCAAGGGAACCTTACAACAGTTGTTCAGTCATTCAGACCAGTGGTAGGCTAGACTACAGAGTACAAAAAATGAGTAGGGGCAAACGTGGGCCGAGGAAGAAACGCGTACCCTTGTGGATATATGGGCAGATGTCCACATATCTGAGCTTTTGGAGAGAACACACAAAAATGCCGACGTGTTTGCTGTATTCAGTGAGAAAATGAAGGAGAAGGGGTTCACGCGCTCCCCAGAACAATGTCGGCTAAAAGTGAAGAAACTCCGTCAGACCTACATTAAAATCAGGGACATTCTTTCAAAAAGTGGCGGTACTAGCGACGCAAAAAAGAAATTCATCTATTACGATGGATAAGGTGAATATCCCGACACATACCTCCTCCGTCTTGTGTGAAGAGCCAGAACTGTCACAACATGATGTGCGCTCATCAGCGCTATCCTCCGTAGCCGCCTTGCCCTTTGAAGTCGTCGTTGATAAATCACTTGTACAACAGCATAGTAATCGCACAATTGTGAAAACAGTAAAAACTGGAAAAAACGTATAGCTTTGATGACATTAAAAAGAATAACAGCACGGAAAGCCTCCATGACTACTTTTGAACTTAACGCTTTGTGCGTGTGTCATCTCTGACCAATAGCTGAACGACCTCAGGGCGCGTGGCTTTGTTGACAGATTTTGGTCCGCTTACTAAAATGTACAGTGTGAAAGCGAACCGCACCAAAATGAAAAAAAAACAAAACAAAAACATTTGGTTCGGACCAAAGCAAGTGAACTATCGAACTATCCTGGTCTGAATACACCCTAAATTAGGCTACTGGTTTGTTTATATTTTAGGAAACAGCACTCAATTGAGAAAATAGTGTGGGTGGGTGCAAACAAAAATAATAACTGGGCAAACAAGAATTTACAAAGTCCCACACGCATTGATTGATGCAGCTAAGCTTGAGAAACACACAGATCATGCTAACTTGGCTAACTATCTCTTCCCCCCGACCCCCAGTGTTAGTGTTTTCAAGGAGAATGTGGTATGGTTCATACTTAGTTAAAGAAATACCTTGTGGGATAGGCCATGTCCAATTTGCGATTAAATCGAAATACAGACACAGACATGAATATTTGCAGCACTAGCTGATAAAGATCCAATCCTTCACCACATGCATTAGTATCCCCCGTTTTACATTTGTCCCAAAAAACAGCAAATCATTGCTTGGATTACGAAATTGCTGAAGTGCTGTGCCCTGAACACCACAATCTGCCTTTGGAAGCTAAGCCTTCTTAATCAGATCAGTGGTATTTTTACTCTTAATACTTTTTGTATCGATGTTCTCTGATTCTGCAGTAAACAGCCTGCCTCCTTGTCACGTTAAAATAATTGCAAAGCTCTCCAAATCGAGCAACTGCAGTATTCTGAGCTCTCCAAACACTGCCTCCCTCGAGGATTGATAGCATCCAACTGCCATTAATATTCAAGGTGAAGTCCCTCCAAGCCTTATGCCGACCCTGTCCACATGATCACGACTCACACAGCTCTCTACTGCTCCCCCACTCTCGTGTTTTTACATACCCATCCTGGTTCACTATTCACACTCATTTTGCCTTCCCTCCCGCCAACGTTCATCAGCTTTCGTTCACTATAAATAAACACTCATGTCTTGATTCTCTGTTGATGCACTGTACAACCTTTTATCATTTATTTTTGTCCCACTGGGATGCAAAAGGCTACATGGCAAAATGTGTCTACCATTTGCACGTGTTAGTCTTTCCTTGGTAAGCACATATCTTGGCATGGTCTCTCTGCTGCAAATTTAAAGAATTCAGATGAGCCAAGTAGTTGACTCCAAACTTACTGGCACACTCCATGAAAATGAGCAAAAATGACTTTTTTTCCTCTTTCTTTCTGGGCGGCACAGTGGTGTAGTGATTAGCACTGTCGCCTCACAGCAAGAAGGTTCTGGGTTTGAGTCCAGTGGCCGATGGGGGCCTTTCTGTGTGGAGTTTGCATGTTCTTCCCATGTCTGTGTGGGTTTCCTCCGGGTGCTCTGGTTTCCCCCACAGTCTAAAGACATGCAGGTTAGGCTAATTGGTGGCTCTAAATTGACCGTAGGTGTGAATAGTTGTTTGTATCTATGTGTCAGCCCTGTGATGACCTGGTGACATGTCCAGGGTGTACCCCGCCTGTCACCCATAGTCAGCTGGGATAGGCTCCAGCTTGCCCGTGACCCTGCACAGGATAAGCAGTGAAGGATGGATGGATTTTTTCCTTTCTTTTTGGTTGGCAGTCAATTATACCATCAAAGGAGTTTGATTGCATGCAAAGACAAACCCACTGCAATATGCAAATAGGCTGTAAATTAATCTCTCAGCAAGACTATGACTCCTAAGATGCACCTAAATCAAGACAGAAATGGTTGTGGGGACACAGTTTCTGGACTTGAACCTTGTTTGAACTTGACCTATGGTCAGAATTGAAGAAGACAGTCCACATGGCCAAACATAAGAATATTCCATCCATTATCTGTAGCCACTTATCCCGTGCAGGGTCACAGGCAAGCTGGAGACTATCCCAGCTAACTATGGACGAGAGGCGGGGTACACCCTGGACAAGTTGCCAGGCCATTGCAGGGCTCATAAGAATATTCAGCATGTTGAAATTGAAGATACTTGTTGTGTGAATACTGCAAGTATCCTTTAGCCTTTAGAGGCTCAGCAATATTGGCAACATGGTGGTGTAGTGGTTAGCGCTGTTGCCTCACAGCAAGAAGGTTCTGGGTTTGAGCCCAGTGACCGACGAGG
Source organism: Neoarius graeffei (assembly GCF_027579695.1). Lineage (NCBI taxonomy): Eukaryota > Metazoa > Chordata > Actinopteri > Siluriformes > Ariidae > Neoarius > Neoarius graeffei. The sequence goes on along the minus strand of NC_083583.1, from coordinate 48,700,515 downwards.
GCTTTTCTGTGTGGAGTTTGCATGTTCTCTTCATGTGAGTTTCTTCCGGGTGCTCTGGTTTCCCCCACAATCCAAAGACATGCAGTTAAGTTAACTGGCTACTCTAAATTGCCCATAGGTGTGAATATCTGAGCACGAGTAGTATGGTGGCTGCCAGTGGTCCCTTTGTATGCCTTTGACTCGGCTGTGTTGAGTTGTGTCCTTTGTTATTCAGTTGTAAGAAAGGATGATTCCAGCACTATTGAACTCATGGAAATAACGCTATATAGGTCAGTATTTTCTCTTAGGAAAGCTTCTAAAGTGAGCCATGGCTTGGACAAGGGGCAACTACCACAAAACCACTCTTGCTTGTGTAATTGTAATCACTTTTTCACAATGGACCAGCAGGGGGCGGCACAGCGGTGTAGTGGTTAGCGCTGTCGCCTCACATCAAGAAGGTCCAGGTTCAAGCCCCGTGGCCGGCGAGGGCCTTTCTGTGTGGTGTTTGCATGTTCTCCCCGTGTCCGCGTGGGTTTCCTCCGGGTGCTCCGGTTTCCCCCACAGTCCAAAGACATGCAGGTTAGGTTAACTGGTGACTCTAAATTGACCGTAGGTGTGAATGTGAGTGTGAATGGTTGACTGTGTCTATGTGTTAACTCTGTCGCCTTTTGCCCATAGTCAGCTGGGATAGGCTCCAGCTTGCCTGCGACCCTGCAGAATAGGATAAAGCGGCTAGAGATGAGATGAGACGATGGCCCAGCATTCTGGTTTCCAACAGTTTGCATAGCTGCCCATGCTAACTTCGGTGTCAATGGTGAGTTATCAATGACGCAATTCTGGTGTGACTAAGTGACAAGGGGGAAAAAAAAACACACCCAACATGATTCTGCAGTGCTGGACTGTACCTGGTCACAGTGTTACAGAAAGCAAGGGAAAGTGACTCCAGGAAGTATAATCCATGGAAAACCAGTAAGTTAAGGTTCAAAATCATACCTACAATTAGAAGGGCACTTGGTAGAGTGCATACCTCCACCAAGTCACATATCAATATCAAAATCAAATCACTTGAACCTAGGAAAATACTAAAGCTGTCCACCAAATGTCATCCAAATCCGTTTGCTACTTTTTGAGTTATGTTAGGAACAGACAAACAATCCTGGATCCGCATATACGTATATCTGGATTTGCATTAAAATCTAATAAATTATTCCTTGGCCCATGGCTCACCTTTCCTCAAAATTTCATCAAAATCTGTTCACTGCTTTTTGAGTTATGTTGGGAACGGAGAAACAAACAGAGGTGAAAACATCACCTTCTCCAATCAAGTTGGCGAGGTAACAAACAAGACTTTGTGACAAGAAAAAAAAAAGAACATGACGGTATATAATGACAAACCAATCAAGGACCAAATCACTGAGAACAGGTGCACACATTTGGTAACAGACCAAGGACAGCATGGAGACAGGACCAAAAAACACAGGTACAGTACATGGTAAATAAACAAAAGCATATGGAATCAACTCAAAAGAAAACATGAGAGCAGCACTTTGTCACCTTTTGACTTGTGCTATGGCCTGAAAGAGGGAATTTCTGGCAGTAATTTTAATGGTGTTACTTTCTATTTTGCTTGTGGCTGGATCAGAAATGGCATGTTATTCGGAATTTCTGGCACAACACAGGATCTAATATGGCATTTTGCATGCTGTGCAGGGAACATACTGTACGTTAGGAATATAAATCAGGGATTTGGACTCACTGTTAGAACAGCACAATGGTGCAGTGTTTAGCACTGTTTAGCACTGTTGCCTCACGGGAAGAAGGTTCTGGGTTCGAACCTTCATTCAACTGCCTACTCTAAATTGCTCATAGGTGTGAATGTGAACCTGCCGCCACATGAGGGTTTGGGTCCCTCTGGTGTGCTATAATCACCCAAGTGAATTCAAGGATGCAATTTGTAAAATTTGCAGAACGGCTTCCTGGGTCGCCAACCCTCAACTATGAGGATTGCAACAGACAGACAGACTCAAGCAAAGGTCTCACATAGCCAGAATCACTTCACAGTAGACACTGGTAGATGATTTTGAGCCTTCCGGGGGCCACCAGAACATGTCATAGGCCCTTCTTCTGGAGTACAGGAGAGCCAGAGAGCTACCTTGACAACTGGAAGGGTGTGGCTTCCAACCCGGAAAGTTTGGTCATTTTGAAAATTGTCGTGGGTCAAGCGTCAGATGAATTCATCCATCACAACCGTGAAGGCATCCTTGAGGTATTCGTGAGGCTTACGTGGGCTACTGTAGAATTCTGTTGCAACCATCAAGCTCAAAATGTTCATGGAGCGACATTCTGCAGAAAGTGAAAAGTTTGCCTAGGGGGCATGGCTTACTTTGCCTTGTCGTGGCTATGCCATACTGCAGTCGTAAAAACCGTACACACTGCCGTTATCGCCATAAGGCCATACAATCGCTGCCGCCATTGGTTTACCAGCGTCTTCCATCACGGCTACCATGACTTAATTTGCATATTTACTCGGCCAAAATTTATGCAATGGATCACTTCCAAAATCTGCCGGAATGGCCATGGTAGCCCCAGTCACAGTTCTCACGATCAACTGGCTGTGTGTGACCTTAGCTTAACTGTGTGTTTGAGGAGCTTAGGACAAGTTCGAAACCTTAGCATTCAGTATGAAATAATGATTTTGCATCCTGTCGATTATATTTGCTTTAAGTGCATATCCTGGACCAAATTTTTTTTTTTTTTTTTATATGAAAGAATGTCCCGGGCGGCACGGTGGTGTAGTGGTTAGCGCTGTCGCCTCACAGCAAGAAGGTCCTGGGTTCGAGCCCCGGGGCCGGCGAGGGCCTTTCTGTGTGGAGTTTGCATGTTCTCCCCGTGTCCGCGTGGGTTTCCTCCGGGTGCTCCGGTTTCCCCCACAGTCCAAAGACATGCAGGTTAGGTTAACTGGTGACCCTAAATTGAGCGTAGGTGTGAATGTGAGTGTGAATGGTTGTCTGTGTCTATGTGTCAGCCCTGTGATGACCTGGCGACTTGTCCAGGGTGTACCCCGCCTTTCGCCTGTAGTCAGCTGGGATAGGCTCCAGCTTGCCTGCGACCCTGTAGAAGGATAAAGCAGCTAGAGATAATGAGATGAGATGAGAATGTCCCTTTACACACTCATCCAGAAGGATAATTTTGCACAAGGCCATCTGTCTACAGCAGAAAAAAATAAAATAACAAAACACATCTGGAAAAATCCCAAGGGAGTCTGGAGCCAGATTTGTGACATTATCTGCGGAAGCGCCAGCAGGCTGCGAGAGCTTTGCACGGTTTCAGTGCACAGCCTGTGTAGACCAAGCGCTCCCATTTCTCTCTCATTGTCTGGTCTTTTGGGAAACGATGAGTACTAATCCCATCAAGATTGGTGTTGCTACACCCTCCTATGACTGACTAGTGGCCTAGTGGTAGCGTGTCCGCCTCTTGATTGGGAGATTGTGAGTTCTATTCACGGTCGGGTCATACCAAAGACCATCATAAAAATGGTACCTACCGCCATCTGGCAAGACACGCTGCAATACAGATGTGCATGGGGAGTTAAACTCTTGTGGTTACCAGAGGACTAGCCCCCCACTGTAACCCTAGCTATGTAATAGGTGAGAGGCCGAGGGCTATGGAAACGGAGATTGGTGCCGCCCGATGCGCCACATACAGGTTGGGCTTGGTTAGTACTTGAGTGGGAGACTGCCTAGGAATACCAGGTACTGTAAGGCGTGGGAAGGACTTTGACTTTTTTTTTTTGACACCCTCCTACAATACATCTGTTAACCATTTTAATAATTACGCGATAACGTTGAAGAAATTTGCAGAAAACCACCAGGTCATTTTCTCATAAACAAACCAGCGCTGACGTAGGATTCAGAGGGAGGCGTCCCGCACATGATGTCACGAAAATCAATGTTTCCCGGGAAATCCAAATGCCGAGTTTTTTCAGAGGCGGACCAATTCGCCTCAAATGGCTCGATTTCAACTGAATATTTCTGGTATTGCGCAAGGTAAAAAAATTGCACAAAATGCAAAATGTGACAGATATTCGACCAAAGCTTAATATAAAATAGGAGAATTACATTGATCTTGCTCCTGAATTTACCCATGATATGCACTTTAAGGACGTGATTTTTTTTTTATCTTCTGTAATGCAACAGGTGATGTCTGGTCTGCACAAAGCAGCATCAACATGCATTCAAATATTAAACCTTGTAACAAATTAAAATTCTGTTTAACAAGTGGCATTACTTGAGTAGTTGTTTTCAGTAGATACTTTATCTTGCTTCTTTGATCAACTACGTTTACTTTCATCATTATTACATCAGTATGCGCACTTACGGAAGGGTTTCGGCTGCTCTACCCTGGTTGCCAGACAGAAGGGGGGGGGGAGAAGCCCATAAAACAAAATATAAGAATAAACACAAAAGTAGACAAGAATGACTCAATTAGGCTTGTGAGTCAGCTCCAAAATCCTGTTCCTGAATCACAAGCTGTTTACAAGCGCAGTTCCACTTATTACTTTAGTCTGCTCTTAAGAGATTACAAAAACTGCTGCAACTGTAAATAAGCTTCTTTTAGGTATGAGGTAGTGAACCCCAGCTGAACTTGCGATCGACATAAAGAAAAAGAAACCCAAACGTGGTTGGTTCAGAGGCTTGATGTTTCATTTTTATTTCTCTTTTGCTTTAATACAGCATTTAAAAAAAAGACGAGGACTCTCAACCACAGCTGCTAAGCACGTCTGGGGTTCTGCACAATGCAATGTGTTAAATACATTCGTACCACTGCGCTGCTGAAGGTTTGATTCCGATTGGTCAGAAGATGGTGAATCGTTTCCTATCACAGCAGTTCTGACAATAGATCTGCCTGCAAGGTAGACATTAATGTGCCACTCAACAACAACTCAGTCACAGGGACTTGCACGGCAGAAGTTCCACATACTCTTTTTTTTTTTTTTTAAAATGTTATCACTGATATGTTGTTGTTAAGTTTCCTGGAAGGAGATGTTTGTTTAGCTTTTTTTGTTGGCATCTCCAGTGCCAGTGTTTTGTACGACAGCGTATTACAGAGGGGGAAATATTCAGAGAAAAAAAAAAACCCTCAGAATTTCTGAGACTGAAATTTCAAACAGTTTGAAAACACTTTTTTTTTTTTTTTGGTGTGTCAAGGAACCAGATCACTTCACTTTGCAACACTGTTCAAACTTCAGCACACGGCAGATGCCACAGCTGAGCTGAGAGTTATAGGAAATGCAGTCTTTCCTCTTCAATCATGCAATATAAAAGAATAAAGAGAATAGAGAGATTTTCTCCTACATTTCCCAGAAACCACCGCAGCCAGGAAGCACATGATTGACTGTTGTGCTTCCTAGGTGCAATGGGAGATGAATGTATAAAGCACACGAGTTTGTTTATTTGTGTCCTTTTTTTAATCTTAAATGCTTATAATTACTGAGCAAGAGCCAGCCATTTCCAGTTAATTACAGTGTGTGGATTCTTCTCATCTGCCCAAATCTCTGTTAGTTTGAAACGTGAGCCGAGCGTTAGAGGAAATGCAGTTTTTCCTTCTTAATTGCACAATATAAAAGAAAGTGGCAAGAGATTTTCTACTATATTTCCCAGAATGCACTGAGCCTGGAAGCAAGGAAGAATGAGAGGTTTCTTCTTCTTCTCATAAATCTGTGATTTCTTAATTTTGGAATTTCTGATTTATTTAATTTTTTTCCCTCACAAATTTGTGACTTTTATAATCTTGGAGAATGTCTGAGGTTTTTTCTCGTAAATGTACAACTTTAAATCTCGTAAGTGTATGACTTTAAATCAAAGGTTTTTTTATGTTTTTTTTTTTTTTTGTCTCAGAATATTACACCCTGCCTCAGCTCAAGTGGTAAGTGGTAAGTCTGTAGCTTTAGTCTTCCCAACACAGAAAAGTCTTCAATACGGTGAGATTGGCATTTCGTTTGTTTATTTGTCTTCCCGAGTAAGGAAATGACTTTTTAGTATAGGTAATTGTATGGGGCTGAGTAAAATTAAGGATCAATTTCACAAGTGACTTCGAAGTTTTGAAAATTGCCCGAGTCGCGGAACTTCGAAATCACAAGTGAAATTGATCCGTAATTTTACGAGGAACCATATGATTACTTGTTCATAATACATAGGGCCAAATTAATACTTTGGAAGCCATTCAAGTTCACAACATTTGTCATTCATGTTTTCTGAACCAATCAGGGCGCAAGACTATCTTGCACATTTGAATCAGTTTCTAAAGCGTCTTTCATCATGACACGGCGACACGACGCGAGGATTTTGAAAGTGGTTTACAAAATTTTATTGGAACTTCTTTACAAAAGCTGATTGCTAAATGCAAGAAAACTCTGTGCTTGATCGAAAAGGAGAATTTGCTAATTTTTGTAACTCTAACCAAGCAACGAACTAGCCAATAGCATTTCAGAAATAGGGCCCCGTGTTTAGGAAAAAAGAACCTCCTTGATTGACCAATCAGAATTGAGTAATTTGGCCCTATGTATTATAACAACAGTTATAGCACAGGTAGCTATCTTGTGTGGATGTTCTAAAATATTAAGCACAATGACAAACAACAAAAAGTACGATCTGTCCTTGTTTAATTGCTAAAATGTTGTAAGCATTTGCAAATTGCGATGGTACAAAGGGAATAAAACAATTTGGGATGTACTGTTATTAGAAAACAATACTACAACCCCGATTCCAAAAAAGTTGGGACAAAGTACAAATTGTAAATAAAAATGGAATGCAATAATTTACAAATCTCAAAAACTGATATTGTATTCACAATAGAACATAGACAACATATCAAATGTCGAAAGTGAGACATTTTGAAATTTCATGCCAAATAAAAAAAAAGTTGGGACAGGGGCAATAAGAGGCTGGAAAAGTTAAAGGTACAAAAAAGGAACAGCTGGAGGACCAAATTGCAACTCATTAGGCCAATTGGCAATAGGTCATTAACATGACTGGGTATAAAAAGAGCATCTTGGAGTGGCAGCGGCTCTCAGAAGTAAAGATGGGAAGAGGATCACCAATCCCCCTAATTCTGCACCAACAAATAGTGGAGCAATATCAGAAAGGAGTTTGACAGTGTAAAATTGCAAAGAGTTTGAACATATCATCATCTACAGTGCATAATATCATCAAAAGATTCAGAGAATCTGGAAGAATCTCTGTGCGTAAGGGTCAAGGCCGGAAAACCATACTGGGTGCCCGTGATCTTCGGGCCCTTAGACGGCACTGCATCACATACAGGCATGCTTCTGTATTGGAAATCACAAAGTGGGCTCAGGAATATTTCCAGAGAACATTATCTGTGAACACAATCCACCGTGCCATCCGCCATTGCCAGCTAAAACTCTATAGTTCAAAGAAGAAGCCGTATCTAAACATGATCCAGAAGTGCAGACGTCTTCTCTGGGCCAAGGCTCATTTAAAATGGACTGTGGCAAAGTGGAAAACTGTTCTGTGGTCAGACGAATCAAAATTTGAAGTTCTTTACGGAAATCAGGGACGTCGTGTCATTCGGACTAAAGAGGAGAAGGACAACCCAAGTTGTTATCAGCGCTCAGTTCAGAAGCCTGCATCTCTGATGGTATGGGGTTGCATTAATGCGTGTGGCATGGGCAGCTTACACATCTGGAAAGACACCATCAATGCTGAAAGATATATCCAGGTTCTAGAGCAACATATGCTCCCATCCAGACGACGTCTCTTTCAGGGAAGACCTTGCATTTTCCAACATGACAACGCCAAACCACATACTGCATCAATTACAGCATCATGGCTGCGTAGAAGAAGGGTCCGGGTACTGAACTGGCCAGCCTGCAGTCCAGATCTTTCACCCATAGAAAACATTTGGCGCATCATAAAACGGAAGATACGACAAAAAAGACCTAAGATAGTTGAGCAACTAGAATCCTACATTAGACAAGAATGGGTTAACATTCCTATCCCTAAACTTGAGCAACTTGTCTCCTCAGTCCCCAGACGTTTACAGACTGTTGTAAAGAGAAAAGGGGATGTCTCACAGTGGTAAACATGGCCTTGTCTCAACTTTTTTGAGATGTGTTGTTGTCATGAAATTTAAAATCACCTAATTTTTCTCTTTGAATGATACATTTTCTCAGTTTAAACATTTGATATGTCATCTATGTTCTATTCTGAATAAAATATGGAATTTTGAAACTTCCACATAATTGCATTCCGTTTTTATTTACAATTTGTACTTTGTCCCAACTTTTTTGGAATCGGGGTTGTACTATTACTACTACTCCTACTACTAATAATAATAATAATAATAATAAAGTTCAATTTATATAGCACCTTTCTCAAAACCCAAGGTTGCTTTACAATTATAGGAAGGGGGATTCACCAAATAGAGGTCAGGATGTCATTCCAATGGTGTAGCAGCCACAGTCCCAATAAAAGGCGCAAGAAAACAGTCCCACACCGCCTACACAGGCGCCGGGCTGCCACCGGGCAACATCACTCGGAACACCACACCATGGCTCCACAAAGCGAGCACAGACACACCGCCACGCAGAGTGCTGGTATGTCCCAAACCGCCTGCACAGCCACCATGACGCCACCGAGCAACATCGCTCGGAACATCATGCCAAGCATTAAAGCACTGCTGCACAGAGAGCTGGACAACCATGATGTTAAAATTAGCAACAAGCTCACTGCAGTCCATAGCGAGGAGCACAGGCATCACCCATGGCGAACCAAGGCCTGGAGGGAACCGACGCCCAAAACTTGGTCCGGCGCTACACCACAACCAGCGGACAAAAACACTCAAAAACAAACAACAAACTACAAAATGTTGTGAATGATCAATCAAAATGATTATGTACAGAATCATTCTGATTGATCTTTTGATCATTTTCATATAGCAGCATGCTCTATTGTGGGTTTTTTTCTGTACATATTTATAATGCATCCATTCTGTGAAAATATAATCTGTCATATTTTCTATTTAAGCATTACTGTGTCCACATATGATAGAGCAAATGGATCACATTCTGGATTCTGATACTCCATCTTTCCTGGGCCTTGTGGAGGTGTGTGTGCACGTGTGTGTGTGTGTGTGTGTGTGTGTGTGTGTGTGTGTGTGTGTGTGTGTGTGTGTGGTGAACACGGCCAACCTGAAGCAGGCACTGGGTCAATTGCTGTCCTTTCACTGCCAGCTCAAGGCGAACTACACCTTTAGTTAGACTCCACTGCATGCTCACCATCTGCAACAGCTTGTCGCTTCAATTCCTCTCCCTTTTCTCGCTCTCTTCCAGGTTCAATAGTTGTCATTTGCTTTATGAGAAATCGCTCGGAGCTCAGCCGGGAACGGGGCCAAGTTCAGCACGCCCGTCTGTGTCTTCCGACGCTCTTCGTTTTAGCTTAAACTGTAATTAAGGTGACTTGGCACTGTCGTTAGCACCCGTTTCCTATAGTTCAGCTGAATGAAAGAAGGTTTGTTGACAGCCAAGCTCCAATAGCCACTTTTGCACATTCAAAATCCAGCGCTCTTCATTGTGAGAATTGTATCAGAGTGACAGCACAATTACACAATTCCACTCAGAGGAACCGTAACTCAGTGCACAATTTATACCACAATGCTTCAATCTTTAGTGCCGTATTCTTACCCACACTCTTGGTGCGTGCATTTTGTTGCCGTATAGTTGCATCTTTTCATTTAGAAATGCAATGAAAGTCATCTGTTCTTTTATGCAATGCACTAGCAGGCCTAGGAAGGCAGACTGTCTGTTCTTTCTCTATAAAGAGTTCAACAACAAGCTCTTTGAATTTATCACAACTGCCATGAATCCAGTGAGTGCATTATCTCATCTACAGCATCTCTGCCGTATTCAGCACCAGCACTCTCTCACAATCAAAGCATAATACAATTCAGTATTGAATTAACTTCCAAGCTTGCCTACCTACTACTACTACTACATATTTGTGTTTTGTGTATATGGCATGTATGCATCACATGTGTTTTGATTACATTACAACCCCAATTGCAAAAAAGTTGGGACACTCTGTAAAACAAATAAAAACAGAATGTAAAGATGGACTGAGGCGAAGTGGAAAATTGTCCCAAAATTTGATGAATCAAAAGTAGAAATTCTTTTTAGAAATCATGGACACCACATCCTCCAGGCTAAACAGGAGACAGACCATCTGGCTTGTTATCGGTGCATAGTTCAAAAGCCAGCATCTGTGATGATACAAGGTTGCATTAGTGCACTTGACATGGGTAGCTTGTACATCTGGGAAGGCATCATTAATGCTGAATGACATAAACACGTTTCAGAGCAATATGCTGCCATCCAGACAAAATCTTTTTCAGAGAAGGCCTTCCTTCTTTCAGCAAGACAATGCCAAACCGCTTTCTGCACATATTAAAACTGCATGGCTCCATAGTAAAAGAGTCTGGGTGCTAAACTGGCCTGCCTGCAGTCCAGACCTGTCTCCCATTTAAAACACCTGGCACATTATGAAGTGAAAAATATGACAAAGGAGACCTCGAACTGTTGAGTAACTGAAATTGTATATCAGGCAAGAATGGGAAAACATTTCTCTTTCAAAACTACAGCATTTGGTCTCCTCAGTTCCCCAAACGTTTACAGAATGTTGTTAAAAGTAGAGGTGATGCAACACAGTGGTAAACATGCCCCTGTCCCAACTTTTTGAAACGTGTTGCTGACATCAAACTCAAAATGAGCATATATTTTTCCAAAACCAATAAAATCTCAGTTTCAACATTTGATATGTTGTCTTTGTACTATTTTCAATGAAATATAGGGTTTCCAAGATTGGCAAATTATTGCATTGTCTTTTTATTTACAGTTTACACAGCGTCCCAACTTTTTTGGAATTGGGGCTGTACTCTAATCAGCTCAGATGGTACCATGAATCCCAATTATTTGCCAAAATCAAGCACCTACTCTTTACCTGATAGCCACTAGAGTAGACAGAACCAGTATTTCATCTGCACTCTCTTTTGTTCAGCTTCAAATTAGCACTTGCATAGACTAGTCAACTAACACATTCCCTCATCACTCAGTACGTTTACATGCACATCCAAATCGAGCTGCTGTCAGTAATCGAGCAAAGGGTCCCAGCAGGGGTGCCAGAGAAATCCAATCCTACATGGACACAAGGAAATTGAGCTATTGTGTGAGGTACATTGTGCACCTGAGCCACAGGTGGCGCTACATGCCCCATCGTGTTGGTACACTTCCGGTTGTCTTCATGAAGAAGAGCTATTCAAGAGTGTAAACAAAGTTATCAGTTCCGTGTTCTCCATTGTGCGTTTTTCTCCCGTCCATGAATTTTAATATATTCAACTCCTTAAGCTGAATGAGCATGAACTCTGTCTCCTCATTGCTCCAGAAGTGCACGTTTCTGCTCGCCATTTTCTCTTCTTCGTTTGTTCCTCCTGACCTCTTCTGCTGCTCGCTACTACTGTTGTCATGCCGACCGAGGCTGTCGTGTTTCCCGCTTGTGGTCTTGTCACTCGTCACTTCTGGAAGGGGCAGTGCTGAAGTAAGTAGCTCGACTACGTAGCTCGATAGGGTATACATGCACTAAGTAGCTCGGCAAAAATCGCATAATCTAGGTCGTGTAGCTCGATTACGAGAAATCAAGTTCGGTTCAATTTCAGCCTAGCTAAGGTGTATCCATGGCATTTAGAACTTCGATTTCAGTCGAGCAACGGCAGAAATTCGATTTTCTCTATGTGCATGTAAACGCACTCAATGCTATGGGAGTCGAGTAGTCGGGGCAATGGGAAAAATAAGTGAGCCTTAGGGTAAAGAAATGCAGGCAGAAAGCAGGATAGATGTACTTTGTTCGTCTGAAAACATTTCAGACTAGATATAGTCAATCCTACAGTCATGAAGTGTAAAAATATGCCCGAGTTTTTCAATCCAACTTTAAAAGCTCCTACTGTGCCAGGACCTGGTCTTGCCAGGCAGTCTCCTGTCCCAGTACTAACCAGGCCCTTAAGGCACATTGGGCAGCACCAGTTTCCATTTTTTATAGCCCTTGGCCTCTCACCTATTACATAGCTAGGGTTACAGTGGGGGTCCAGTCCTCTGGTAACCGCAAGAGTTTGACTCCCTACTCACATCTGTATTGCAGCATGCCTTGCCAGTAGGTACCATTTTTTTATGACAGGCTTTGGTATGACCCGACCGCAAGCAGAACTTGCAATCTACTCGTCAAGAGGCAGACACACTAACCACTAGACCAGCTTGCGGTTGTTGTCTTTTAAAGCTGAATAAAACCTTTGCAGTGTGGCATAGTGACTTCCATTTTGACCTGCGCGTTTGGAGCCGTGGGTTGCACATCATTATCCAACCCAACTCAACTAGCTTAGGTTTAAATGAGCAGTACATCAGATCAGATTTTGGGTCCTACTGAGTTGAACATGGTGTGCTGGGTGCATTAACATCTGCTCTGATTCATCCAGATGCTCTACTTCTGTTTTTGCTACATCAATCTCACTTGCTGCTGCTAAGGATGGACAGCCTAAGGGTCACCATAAGGTTACATATTACACATGTGGATTGGACCACATAGTGCACCACAAAGATGATGTTCTTTGGATCGTCTGAGGACTGCAATCGCTAAGAACAATTTGTACTCAAGTCTCCATCACTGAATAGCTAACTTCAGTTCGATATCAAAGACTTTAAATTTTACATAACGATCATGAATTCAGTGACGAGTCTTGTACTCATACTCTGCTCAGAAACTCATAAGTTTCTGTTGACACAATTACACTTTCTGACTATACAGTATACGGAAAAATGAGTTATAATTACACGATCCAGTGTCACTCAGATGAGGTTCCCTTTTGAGTCTGGTTCCTCTCAAGGTTTCTTCCTCAGGTCATCTCAGGGAGTTTTTACCTGCCACTGTGGTCTCTGGTTTGCTCATTAGGGATCAATTTCTACATTTAAAACGTATATTCGTAATGTATATATTTCTGTAAATCTCATCATCTCATTATCAGTAGCTGCTTTATCCTGTTCTACAGGGTCGCAGGCAAGCTGGAGCCTATCCCAGCTGACTACAGGCGAAAGGCGGGGTACACCCTGGACAAGTCGCCAGGTCATCACAGGGTTGACACATAGACACAGACAACCATTCACACCTACGGTCAATTTAGAGTCACCAGTTAACCTAACCTGCATGTCTTTGGACTGTGGGGGAAACCGGAGCACCCGGAGGAAACCCACGCGGACACGGGGAGAACATGCAAACTCCACACAGAAAGGCCCTCGCCGGCCACGGGGCTCAAACCCGGACCCTCTTGCTGTGAGGAGACAGCGCTAACCACTACACCACCGTGCCGCCCTTCTGTAAATCTGCTTTCTGACAATGTCCATTATTAAACGTGCATCTCAGGGAGTTTTTACCTGCCACTGTGGTCTCTGGTTTGCTCATTAGGGATCAATTTCTACATTTAAAACGTATATCTGGAATGCATATATTTCTGTAAATCTGCTTTCTGACAATGTCCATTATTAAAAGTGCTACAAAACACTGAACTGAATTTTCAGCATGGAAAAGTCTACTAGATGCTGCTATAGACATAACATCCTCCATCCGGGAAGGCGGCTCATCACAGTGATGAATATGAGCTTCCATATCAGTTTCAGAATCAGAGAGCCACATGTGCTGCCAGATCATCCACACGAGTGCATTTTAATACGTACATTCTTAAATAGTGTAATATTGACTATTCACTATTGATTATTTTGCAGGCTTTTTTGCCTGATTTATGATTTCAATCCCATCATTAACGGTGTAGTTTAAAAAGCATTGAAGCTGTAATTGGTAGTTTGTGTATGTCTGCTAACTGAAGTACATTGAAGTACAGGTCAGTGAATTCTTTGCTACAGCTTATCAGCATTTAAAGGTGCTGGCTGCAAAGTCATGTGAAATAAAAAAAAAAAATTATTGTGCTTGGCGTTTTCCTATGTCCTGCAAGAACAATATTATACGTACGAGATATGATCATTTTGATGTGCTGAGGGTCGCTTTTCTCCGTTTTGGGACCGAATAGCCTCCCTCTTGAGGTAAAAACAGTATGGTCCTATGGAAACAGCTGAACACAAGGAGCTTTAACTAATTAGCTTAACTATGGAACCGCATCATACCAAGATGGTGACGCGCAGAAAACATCGTGACTCTGCATCGGCCTCGGAGAGTTTTGAGTCACAGGGATGTAATTTGTGGTTGACTTTCATGAACAGATCCATGAAACAAAATACATATATGTTATTTACTAGCTGGGAGATCCGTATCATGAAATACCGTGACCGAGGTCTTGAAAGTACTGAGCGAGGCCCTCTGGGCCGAGGTCAGTATTCAAGGCCGAGGTCACGGTATTTCACCATACGGACCAACCTTAAGCTGGTAAATAATATATTTATTTTTTTCTTTACCAAATTCTAACAGAAAACGAGAGCGCCCGAAAGGGAAAACCGAGCCGAGGCGAGCCGCCATTTTGAATCCTCATTCACGGCTGTAATGCAAATTGCTTTCTCCTCGGTATACAAGTGCACTTCCATGGCAGGAAAAAAACTACATTTTGCCGCCTATATAGTCCCCTATTTATACAAAATTGAGTCATTCAGGATTCAGCCATGGTTTTGCTTGGCGTTAGCAAGTTACAGGTTTTTAGCTTTCTCCTGAAATGTTTTATTTTATTTTGTCTTCCTCAGGGTAGTAAAACTCGCTATCCATGCTGTAAAATCAATGCTATTCTCCTGAGAAATGCGAAAATAAATGTTGACAAAAATAGCTACGATGTTTGTTGTTGCTGTTGTGAACGAGCGAGTTGCCAGAGATCCGTAACTGGGGTCCGTAACTGGGGTCCGTACCGTAGGATACGGACCCACTCGCCAGCCAATCAGAGCGCAGGATTTGATGGAAACTGCACCGCGAAAAAAATAAATATATATATTATTTACCAGCTGGAAGGTCCGTATCGTGAAATACCATGACCGAGGTCTTGAAAATACCAACCGAGGCCCTCTGGGCCGAGATCAGTATTTTCAAGGCTGAGGTCACGGTATTTCACGATACAGACCGACCTTAAGCTGGTAAATAATATATTTATTTTTTCTTTACCAAATTCTGACAGAAAATGAGAGTGCACAAAAGGGAAACCATATTTAGAACAAACCTGCTACAAGCTTGTCAAAAACCTGCTTGACAAGCTACGTCAGCTCGGAATTTTCCAAAAATAAAACTTGCTTTCGCTGTGAACACTGTCATTATCGCTATCCATGCTGTAAAATTAATGCTATTATACTGAGAAATACGAAAATAAATGTTGACAAAAAAATTGCTACTATGTTGTTTGTTGCGAATGAGCGAGTCGCCAAAGGTCCATAACTGGGGTCCGGATCGTAGGATTTCAGACCGCTCGCGAGCCAATCAGAGCACACGATTTGATGGAAACCGGACTGTGAAAAAAAATAAGAACATATTTTTTCTCTATTACTGCTTTTGTGTTATTGTTTCTTTCTCTGTAAGATCAGAACATTAGGTGTATAACTCCATACTCACTACCATGGAGTCGAGCCCATGCAGCTAAGTGCTAGCTAGAATGATTTAGTTATCTGTCCAGAAAAATGACACATTATCTACTCTTACTCCATCTTGCAGTTGCATTCACTAGGCACTTTCCTTTCCTATTCTTTTCCACTGGATTTTAGCTAGCAGGAGAGCCGAGTCCGCCATATTTGCCCATGCCGACTTGTTTTGGTTAAAAGTAGGTCAAACGCCCCATGGTGGTCACATGATACTGCTGCTAACTTGCTTCAGCAATCTCCAAAATCGTCAAATGTGGGACACTTTTTATCTCGGCAAGACATTTATACATGGGATACACAGTGTGTGCAGCAGCAAAACATCTCACAGCTCCAGAAATTACATTAACAGCATTTAGCAGAGGATCTTATCCAGAGCGATGAACAACATACCCAGAGCAGCCTGGGGAGCAGTTGGGGGTTAGGGGCTTCGCTCAAGGGCACTTCAGCCATTCCTGCTGGTCCAGGGAATTGAACCGGTAACCTTTTGATCCCAAAGCTGCTTCTCTAACCATGAGAACATTTCACCCAGAATTCAACAGAACCTTTAACTACACCAATTAAAAAAAAAAAAAAAAAGCCTAAAAATAGTGATGTCCTGAAAAGGTGGTTATTGGTCTACCTTTTTTTTTTAAATAAATAAACAAACAGACTGTATTTCTGCACAGAAAATGCAGTGTGATACAGTAGCTGTTCTGCTACAGCTCAGCAATCATGCTAATGTGAACATGCTCACAGTTAGGCCCTGTCCACACGGCAACGGATTCAGGTGACTCCGATACAATTGCTTATCGTTTAGGCCTGGCGTCCACACGGCACCGGTGTTTTGGGTGCCCAAAACGCAATCTTTTTGAGAACGGGTTCCAGAGTGGAAAGATCTGGCAACGTTGCCGTTGTGAAGTCGTCTGGATGAGTAGAACGGATTTGTTTACGATGACGTCACAACCACATGACTGTCAGTGCTTCACGCCGGGTAGAAGTGTAACGAACTCGATGCGAGTTGTCAACAAATCCTATAACTTGGTTCATGAAACGCGCTTACAAAATATTTTCACTGTGAATATTTATTGTGTAATGGTGCAAAGTGAGAGAGAGAGAGAGAGAGAAAATAGCCCTTAGGGCAGAGTCAATCCCGCCAGCAAAAATAGGGGAAAAAAGGAGCGATCTCACCTCTTCAGATGTTGGTTTAAGTCCTACAATACATTCCTCAAAAAGGGCGTAGAACAACAAATTAATCCATCAACGTGTAGCATTCAATTTATTCCGGACCATTAAAGACGCCGCCTTCCGCATAGAATCATACGTCATCCTCGCCGCCATATTGGATAGGTCAAAGCGGAGAATAAAGATGCCTCATTCATGTGCTGCATTTAACTGTACCAACAGGTTTACCGTCCAAACGAGATCACATGGGATTACCTTTCACAGGTGAGACTGGAAAAATACTTTTCATTGTATTTGGTCATTATAACATAATTTTACGAACAGATTTTCCTGACTTTGTGGCTAATATGAAGTCTCGCGCATAATAGTTTATGCGCATGCGTCCTTACTTCTGTTGTTCTGGTGTCTCCGAAGGGACCGTCTTACAGCGCTCCTCGAGGTGTGGCATGTGTATTGCATCATTTTCAGCAAGCGTTGCGTTGCCATATGGACCTGATATTTTACTGATCGTTGCCCATTTGGACGCGATATTTTTTTAAATAACATCTCTTTGCCGTTGTCGTGTGGAAGTAGCCTTGTGGATGTAGAATGCTAACACGCTAACATGTTAAGGCTAATATGCTAACAGCTAACATGCTAATGGCTAACATGGTAACAGCAAGTATACTAACAGATAGAATACTAACATCTAGCATGGTAACATGCTAACAACTGACATGTTAAAATGCTAACAGCTAACATATTAACGCTAACAGTTAACATGCTAACATGCTACTGACTAACATGTTAACTGTTATCATGCTAGCATGCTAACATACTATGGCCAACATGTTAACTGCTAACATGTTAATGGCTAACATGTTAACTGCTAGCATGCTAACATGCGGAAGTTAATATACTAACAGCTAGCATACTAATATGCTAACATGCTCACATATTAAGGCTAACATGCGAACAGCTAACGACTAAAATGTTAAACTGCTTATATGTATGTATATTTCGGCACTGCCTAAAAGTGAAGCTCCCAATGAGTGTAAAACGTGTGTGTAAGTGGCGTCCACAGCTGTCACTCATTATTCATGCTCCGGGTGGAGCTGTCAGCCCAGGAAGCTGCATCTGTTACACTACAGACACTCGGTGCTGTGTTTATATTCACCATGTGCCTCCGTCAGAGGTTCAGCATGGTACATTATAACGCTTTGCTGTCTAATCCTGATATGTCATTCATACACAGTGTAAAGTTTGTGCGCTGTTTATCGAGTGTATTTTGTTTGTGTTCAGTGCTTTGGTTGAACTGTGGTTTAGCACAAGACTGAACGCAGAGGCTAATGGTGCACGTTTGGCTAACTTGTACAGGTTTGTACCCTTGGTTCAGCAGAGCAAAGTGTGTGACATTCAGAGCATAGTCTGTAAACATTACTCTGTAAAACTGTATTTGTTGTTACATGTTACATTAATTATTTTTATTCTGTTTTCTTTAGTTATCACAGTGCTCGGTGTTCAATGCTCTACTCCTGTTCAAGAGGAATAAAACACATACCCGTATGCAACCATCAGAGACTCTCCGCTGTTGTTCTTAATGCCAAGGGCTGCTACAGTGTTTGTAAACAAGAGTGCTCTGAGAGCACAAGATCCCCCACTGGCAACTCTGCCATAACTCTTGGAAGATGCGATGGAATTGAACGAAATTGCAATATGCGTATTACCGATATATAACAAAGAATCCTGTCAAGTTTGATGAAATTCCTCCAAAAATTGTGAAAGGAGTTGATTTCAGAACGTGAGTATCCTTCCCGGGATGGACATTGCCACGACATAATCCCCCTTCAGGTCTTTCAGCCAGCGGGGGATAAAAATTGTGAGGGAAGTTGATTTCAGAAAGCAAGCACACCTTAATGAAATTGCCAAAAGTACAAGTTTGTTAATAATCAAGGGCATAACTCTGGTAAAATTTGCTCAAATTAAACGAAATTTCAGTATGCGTATAATGGTTATATAATAAAGCCTTTTGCCAAGTTTGGTGAAATTCCTCGACAGATTGTGAGAGGAGTTGATTTCAGAAGAACGTACACCCTCATGAAACTGTCAAAGTACAAGTTAATTAATCAAGGGTCAAAACTCTGGTAAAATTTTCACAAACAAAATTAAATTGCAATATGCGTATTAGCGTCATATAACAAGGCCTTTTGCCAAGCTTCGAGAAATTCGTCCAAAAATTGTGAGAGGAGTTGATGTCAGAAGGCGAGCACACCTTCACGAAGTTGTGAAAGTACAAGGTTGTTAATCAAGGGTACTCTGGTAAAATGCGACTGAATTGAACAAAATAACAATATGCATACTACCGACATATAACGATGCCTTTTGCCAGGTTTCGTGAAATTCCTCCAAAAATTGCGAGAGGAGTTGACTTCAGAAGGAAAAAAGACTCATGAAATTGTCAAATTATAATTTTGTTAAATCAAGGGCTGTAACGCTGGTAAAATATGACCGAATTTAACAAAATTATAATATGCGTCTCATCGACATATAACAAAGAATCCTGTCAAGTTTCGTGAAATTCCTCCAAAAATTGTGAGAGGAATTGATTTCAGAAGGTGAGTACCCTTCCTGGGACGGAAGGACAGACAGACATTGCCATGACATAATCCCCCTTCAGGCCTTTTAAAAATAAATGTTTGGGGGCGTCATGGCTCAGGTGGATAAGGCGCCATACCATAAATCCGGGGACCCGGGTTCGATTCCGGCCCATGGTCATTTCCCGATCCCTCCCCGTCTCTCTCTCCTGCTCATGTCTCTACACTGTCCTATCCAATAATAAAGGTGAAAAAAAGCCCCAAAAAATATCTTAAATAAATAAATAAAACGTTCAATAAAAGCCTGTCTGTCTTATGTAAATAAAGATAAAGTAATAATGTTGTCCGGTGGTCAAGTGTTTATGAGATACAGTACGTTGCCTTGCGCACAGGGTTCCCTGTGGAGGTACACGTACATTGTTTGTACGTACGTACGGGCATCGTACAGTCGCAAAAGCCATCAAAAATTACTTCGATGCCTGACCATATTCTCTTATGGATGGCGCTTTGCTGCAAGTTGACTGGCAGAAATGACCAGTCAGACATCTCATAATACAAAGTGGTGAGAAGTGAGGAAGGATTTCATGCATTTATTCATCTAAAATATCTAAAACTGCTGTCCGACAAACACCTCACCTTGAAATAATCTGGTTATGGATGGACCCATTTTTCACTTTCTGTCTGGAGATTAGTGATTTTAATCATGAGGTGACATAAAGCTTCTTAAACTCTACTGATAATGCAGAGTTGCATCATAATGTACAGGAAGGAGAACGCCACAGTCGAACCTAGCCATGCGTGTAACTTTGAAACAAAACTGTACATTGTGCTTATGGTAGCAAAAAACACACTCGCACAAAAATACAGTTGAGATTTGAAGTTCTGTTGTTGTTTTTTTTTTTCCTCTCTCCTCATGAATAAAACCTGAATATGCTTACATTTCAAGACTGAGTGTGTGTTTAGTCAGATATTTTCTTCCCTCTGGCTAATCTTCAGTCCTCCTCTGCTTTGTTAATGTAATTTATTTAAGCGACTGCCAACCTAATCCAGGTGGATCATCATTACAAATAAACATCCAGCTACGCTACATACTGGAGTTATTATCGGAGATACTGGAAAGCAGCAAGACTGAAGTGGAACCACACAAAATCTCATACAGGTCTTCTTTCTTTGGCATGACTTAATTAAGTGAGAAATGAAAGTTCAGTGTAGCCAGCATTTAAAATCCCACTCAGGATCAAAGAGAAAAAAACCCACAACTTTTCAGCGCTGATTCAAATGGCCGTCATAGCTATCGGCAAAATAGATTTAGTATTGCGCTGAAAATGTTCTACAGTCCACAAAAAAACGCCATTTGAACAGTCAAAAGCTGCACACAAGAATGAGAACTGCTTATCGTTTTCGACACATGCAGTTTAAATCAAACCTTACGATTATGTCGAGTCAGGTTAGCTCAGCGTTGAAGGTGCAGCGACAGAGACAACGCTCCGACAGAATCTGCACGGATTCAGAACCTGAAAAACTCCAGAACGTTTGTGAAAACGTGCTTGCTGAGCATAAAATGCAAACCTAAGCACATGAACAATAATGCAAACAAGTAATATAAAAAGCACAAGCAAAGAAAGTGCGGGAGAAAAAAAAAATCAGAACGTTAAAGTGTGTATATAGTATTCTGCTTCTTTGAAATGTTGAAAGAAAACAGCCGGAAGCCGTGGATTTCCATCTAACGCTTACCTAATTGCAATTTTCTCGTTTTCATTACTAATGTATGTGTGCAAAAATAATTACTCTTAACATTCTCTGCAGTTTCGCTGCCAAACGGCATGTGAGTTCCGTTAACTGCATCCGTTCCAATCCCGCTGTATTTCCATACGTCATAATTAAGCGTTTGTTTTTGTCTTCCCTCAAAGTAACACACTCGCGTTTCCAAAAATAAATACTGTAATCGAGATTCCTTCGTTTGCCCGATTCATAATTCAGGCTGATGGTTTGGTAAGACATGCTTTCACAGTGCTATATTCTTCACAGGGATTTATAATGTAAGTCAAATCAACCCAGAGAAACGGGTCATTGTGGTCGCTCCAGGAATAATTCATGTTTGATTTTCTGGGTGAGTCAGACAGCAGAGAGGCAGGAAGAGACAAACAACATGCTGCACTTTCAATATTCTGCTCTGTCTCCACCCACATTCACCTGCCTGCTGGAGTCCTCCTAAACAATAAACCACACACACACACGCCTCTCCAGACCTTCATAGGCAAACTGAGTTAGCAGCTGAAAGCTGTATTCAGAGTTCAGTTCAGCACAGTGAGGATTTAATGGAGAAATTGTGCACATCAGGATTCAGATCTCAGCCCATGTTTACATTAGACCGTATCAGCGGATCATCAGATTAACGTTTTTAAAACGATTAGCGTGCACACAGCAACACCAATACACGATTCGCGTGCACACAGCAATACCAATACACGGATACGCTCGGCTCCGCAGGCATCCTGCGCTCCAAATCACTCCGCCCTGAACAGCGAGTGCCCTCTGGAGGGTGCGCACTCCGGCCCTGCGCAGCTCACACAGCGCGCAAGTGAAGTGCACGAGCCACGATTCGGGACTGAGCCGCTGTGTGTGTGATCCCAGCGCATATCACTTACCACTTGCAAGTGGAAGGATGGCAAGCCTAAAGACAATCATAACTACACAATGGGCAGTATTTGCATCAGTATTTGCAGTATTTTCATACTTTTATACTCTTTAATGAAAGGTGATACAAGGCGGAAGTCCGCGCCGTTTTTCAGCAGTCGCGTCACATGACCAACGCCAGCGAATCAGGAAGGTGGATGTCACAGTGACGTTGTCCAATGAGACGCCAGCTAGAGCTCAGCACAGCGTATCCGCGTATTCTCAATGTTTACACAGCACCGGACCAGATACGATCTGGATTGAATACGTGGACCCTGGCGGATTCCCGTTTCCCGGCGTTTCCAGGCGGTTTAATGTAAATGGACAGTGCATCCGCGAAGAAAACGAGACAGATACGGTCTAATGTAAACTTGGCCTGACGTAACTACACACTTAAGCATTATTCACATTATAGATGGGCGGGGGCAGTCCTGGGGGCGGTCCGACCGGGCAGCCGCCCGGGGCGGCATCGTGGGGGGACGGCACAAGCGCGGGCGCGAAAAAAAAAAAAAAACGGTCCCCCCCAAAAAAAAAAAAGGTCCCCAAACCCCCCCCCCCCCCCGAAAAAAAAAATCTCATATGAAGACATTGTGGAAGAAAAAGGCCAGAAAAGCCAACTTTTAGGTTGTGCTTTCAGTTTTGCATCCTGAATATAATTGCCACTTAAATGTATATAGACTGTTTTCCTCTTACTTCTTTTGCACGTCTTGTTATTTATGACAAATTATAGTGGTTTGCCATTTTTGCCACTTTAAAGAGTTTTAACTTCTTCATTACTTCTTATTTATGATACACAATAGTGTTTGTTATTTCTTCTTATGTGTACAGTAATATGTATAGGATTTACCTCTTCTCTGTCGTTAGTTCATTTATTTATGATACATGATTGCGTTTTACCATTTTTGCCACTTTAATGTATAGTATTTTTAGATCTTTTGTCACTTCATGTTATTCTGTAATTGTGATTGTTTAACTGTTTAGTTTCTTTTGTTATTTATATGGTGCGACTTTAATGGAGGTTTAAGTCTTCTTGTTAATAATAATGGTGAATGGTACTCTATGATGATTCATTGTGCACTCTGTTGGTAAAACTGACTGACTTGTGCAATATTTTGACCATCGGGTGGTGCTGTAGTGCAGTTCTCATCTCATCTCATTATCTCTAGCCGCTTTATCCTGTTCTACAGGGTCGCAGGCAAGCTGGAGCCTATCCCAGCTGACTACGGGCGAGAGGCGGGGTACACCCTGGACAAGTCGCCAGGTCATCACAGGGCTGTGTAGTGCAGTTGTGCTTTCTTAAATAGCTGTGGATAGCTGTAATGCGAAGTCATTGAGTCTTTTTGTTTATTGTTTATCTTTTATTGCTTATCTTTGTATTTTTTATTGCACTAGTCATTAAAACTGGAAATTTGTTCTTGAAAATAGCTGTTGTGAGTTTGTGTATGGAGTCATGTGTGTTCTGGACAAAGTTAGTGTTTTCTTAGGTGGTGGGTGGGAGGTGGTTGTCAGGTTGGGCCAGCAGGGGGTTTCACCCGGGGAGTAAATCACTCTAGGATCGCCACTGTAGATGGGATACGAGCCTTACACACTTACGTCAGTGCACTCAGTGTTCAATCCAGTGCTACTGTATGACAGTCTGAAGTAACCACAAATTCATGTTTTGGGCTGTAAAAGCATTAAATACATAAATATGACTCTATTAGGGGTAGCACGGTGGTGTAGTGGTTAGCACTGTTGCCTCACAGCAAAGCAGGTCCTGGGTTCGAGCCCAGCGGCCAACGAGGGCCTTTCTGCATGGAGCTTGCATGTTGTCTGTGTGGGTTTCCTCCGGGTGCTCCGGTTTCCCTCACAGTCCAAAAACATGCAGGTGAGGATAACTGGTGTCTCTAAACCCAGTGTGAGTATGAATGGCTGTTTGTCTCTATGTATCAGCCCTGCGATGACCCATACCCCACCTCTCGCCCATAGCTTGCCTGCGACCCTGTACAGGATAAACGGCTAAAGATAATGGATGGATGACTAATTATCCGTACCGTCCCTTTAAAGAAGGGGTGTCCAAAGTCCTGTGTAGGACCAAATGCGGCTCCGGATATACTGTATGTTAACTGGCCTCCAGCTTCTCTATTACAATGTATGATAGGTGGCCAACATGCTGAAGTTTATCCTTTCACCTGAAGGTGGCAGCAGACTGGGTTAGCACAGCGAACTACACAGTTAGTTAAAACTCACCAAAGCGCAAAGTTAACAGTGTGAAGGGTCAATTTATTTCAAAAGAGCTGTAAAACACGAAGCATGGAAAAACACTGTCAATTCTTGAAAGAGTTCTTCATTAAAGTGAATTCGAAACCAGCTAAAGAAATTAAACGGCAATTTGATTTAATTCATGGTCATATTAGTTTGTCCAATTACTTTTGGTCCCTGAAATATGGGGGATGACACGTAAACGATACATAAAAAGTGCTGTAATTCCGACACCTCAGATATTTTGATGCACTCTAATCTGGCCTCTTTAAAAAAAAAAAAAAAAGGTTGGAAATCCTGCTTTAAAGACCACTGGGGGGGTTGGTTGGTTTATTAATTTAAAATGGAGGACATTGTAGGTACGACAGCATATTGGGGCCATTGCAGGTAAAAACAAACGAAAAATGGTGCTGGGGAAGGGGGAAATATTCCAATAAATAAATCTCAGAATTTCTGAGATTCAAGTCATAACTGAACAAGAAAACAACTTGTATATTCTCAGATTAAAAAGGGCACAAATTTGTGAAAGAAAAAAAAAAACCCAAGCCAAACAAAAAAACAAAGAAATTCCAAGATTAAAAAGTCGCTAAATTACAAGAAATAAAACTTAGATAAATCTATCTATTCATTGCCAAGGAAGCACATTCCTTCACTTTGTGAGTTTGGATCAGCGTCATCACGCCACAGATGCCACGGCTGAGCCTAGAGTTGCAGGAAATACAACTCAGTTGTAACTCAGTCTTTCCTCCTCAGTTGTGGTTACATAATATAAAAGAATAAAGTGCTATGAAATTTTCTCCTACATTTCTCAGAATGCACTGCATCCAGGAAGTCAGGAAGCATGAGACTGTTTCCTGCCCCCCTCGGACATTTATGATTGTATCATCTCATAGAATTCCTGTGTTTATTTTCGTAAATTTTTGACGTTAATCTTGGAAATTCTGAGGGTTTTTTTCTTCCCCAGAATATTACCCCTTGCGTCTGTTTTTTTTTTTTTTAAATTACCTACAATGACCGTAGTACATCATGATACCATAGGTGACAGCATCTTAATCAGAAAATCAGGACAAAATTATGAATGAACTTAAAGTGAGTAGTAAGTGTAGCAGATGAGTGGTAGGCACCTTATCCTACAAACATCAACTGTGAAGAACCGATTTCTGACCTGGGTTTTGTATTGTGTGGCTTCATTAACTTGTGTGCATGAGTAATTCTCGGCGCACAAGATAAAACCATTCTGAAATAAACTGCAAAATAACGTCGGATGTGCTGTTTTTAAGCTGCAGAATAAAGGTGATGTGGAGTTTGCATGTTCTCCCCGTGTCCGCGTGGGTTTCCTCCGGGTGCTCCGGTTTCCCCCACAGTCCAAAGACATGCAGGTTAGGTTAACTGGTGACTCTAAATTGACCGTAGGTGTGAATGTGAGCGTGAATGGTTGTCTGTGTCTATGTGTCAGCCCTGTGATGACCTGGCGACTTGTCCAGGGTGTACCCCGCCTTTCGCCCGTAGTCAGCTGGGATAGGCTCCAGCTTGCCTGCGACCCTGTAGAACAGGATAAAGCGGCTAGAGATAATGAGATGAGATGAATAAAGATGGTGGAAACCAGACTGTTTAATTAAACCACATTTGCAGGCGAGTCATTCAATCATTTGGGGTACATTCCATGTCCACTACTGATAATTACATTGATTGTAACTATTTTCTTCAAAAATACTGTATTTTACCTATTAATGGAAAGCATGTTATAATATAAACACAAACACTGTGTATCTTGTGCTTCACTGAGCTTGAAATTTGTCAGTGTTCGTAAATTGACTGTTGTCTATTTTTCAGTTGAGGGAGACTTGGTTTCAAAATAATGAATAAAAAAAGTCAACAACAGCTATTTTTTAATTTTATTTTTTCAAAAGTATGAACACAAAGGAAAAATAACATTTTAATTCATTTTCTCATTTAAATATTTATTAAAGTCCGCTGGCCGGCGAGGGCCTTTCTATGCGGAGTTTGCGTGTTCTCCCCGTGTCCGCGTGGGTTTCCTCCGGGTGCTCCGGTTTCCCCCACAGTCCAAAGACATGCAGGTTAGGTTAACTGGTGACTCTAAATTGAGCGTAGGTGTGAATGTGAGTGTGAATGGTTGTCTGTGTCTATGTGTCGCCCTGTGATGACCTGGCGACTTGTCCAGGGTGTACCCCGCCTTTCGCCCGTAGTCAGCTGGGATAGGCTCCAGCTTGCCTGCGACCCTGTAGAACAGGATAAAGTGGCTAGAGATAATGAGATGAGATGAGATTAAAGTCCGCAAAAGATCTGTCAACTATGTCACCAACACAACACCCCCCCGCAACTCAAAAATGGTTTGTCCCAATACCATGTGACCAGCATCACACAATGTCAGACATGTTGAACACGCTATAAAGAGTGTCCTCATTTTTTCCCACTATTTTATTGATAATAGCACATTGTCAATGAGTATATTATTTGACCGTCAACTATGTTACATACGTTTACAGTTTACAAATTGATCGATTCATTCAATTATATGTTCAAATCCGATGTTAACCTGTTCACTAAAATGACGTGTGCTCAGCCAGCCGAGGCCTATTGTGGAAATTATGGATCAAAATAGGATAATTGTCAACTATGTTACCCATCAACTAAGTTACCCGGTAGTGTGCATCATCAGTCATCATTATCACCTCATTATCAATGCACATCTGTCACAACACTCATTCATATGCACACACTTTCCCCTTCTCCATTAACACACTTTTAAAAATCCAATTATTTTAAAGAGATGTCAGCAGCTGAGAAACAGTGGAGATACAGGGCTCGTCGGGATGCTGATTCTGCAAGAATGGCTGCGTATTCGGAGAAGAAGAGTAAGGCACGGAATAAACTGTGTGACTTTTATTCAATATGTTCGCATGCACACTATTATTCCATTGCTATTCTGAATAGGACAGGATTATATTCAGAATTTAGCATTTTCTGATTAAGACACGTTTGGTGTGCCGATATTATTCGGGTTTTAGGATTATTCGTTTTGTCATGTATACAGTACAGCACATTTGGAATACGAGTCTGAACCGGGATTTTTACAGCGGTCTGCGACCCACAGCCTCCTGCCTGTTTACGGTTAGCTCTGTGCACCGTACACAAACCAGCTTCGACAACTGGAGGATCCACAGCTGCATTTAAACAGGAATATTAGTGGAATATTCATTTTCATTAGCCATGCAAAGAGCTTAGTTGGAAATTTTCGGAAGAAGGGCAAACACCGGAATATGTTGCGCATGCCAACATAAATGTAGTGAATGTCAACTATGTTACATCTTTAAATGTTTTCATATTTAAAATAAATAAATGGTGCTTCTGATGTCCTTTAAAGTTTAATGTATGTCGACATGGGTTGGAGGATTGCATAACATCTCTTATAACTATCAAAATGACCTGTATGCTAGTTTGAGTACAAAATATAAAAAAAAATATACAGTATATCTCACAGTACTGTGCAAAAGTCTTAGGCACATGGAAAGAAATGTTGTAGACCAAAAATGGCTTAAAAATAATGAAATGAAATGTTACAACATTTAAAAAAAAGAAGTATAAACAGCAGTAAGCCATAATAAATGAAACAAAGTCAATATTTTGTGTGAGACGACCCTTTGCTTGAAAAAAAACAAAAAAAAAACAGTAATCTCAGGTACAATGAGTGCAGTTTTATGCCGAAATAAGCTGTAGGTTTTACTGAGCATCTTACAGAACCAGCCACAGTTCTTCTGGACACTTTGACTGTCACACTCGCGTCTTCATTTTGCACCAAAACCCAGCAGCCTTCATTATGTTTTCTTTTTTCATCTGAAAAGTGCTCTCTTATGTCATATGCTGCTCAGATACAAACTATTTTTTTTTGTAACATTTAATTTTGTGCTGGAAAACGACTGCTTGGACTCTAAAATGTTTTTGTACTGACTCGATAATGTAGAAGTCATGGAATAAACATTTATAACAGTCTGTGTGAAAAAAAATAAAATAAAATAGGGTGCCATAGACTTTTGCACAGCACTTTATATATATATATATATATATATATATATATATATATATATATATGGGGGCAGCACGGTGGTGTAATGGTTAGCGCTGTCGCCTCACAGTAAGAAGGTCCGGGTTCGAGCCCCGCGGCCGGCGAGGGCCCTTCTGTGTGGAGTTTGCATGTTCTCCCCGTGTCCGCGTGGGTTTCCTCCAGGTGCTCCGGTTTCCCCCACAGTCCAAAGACATGCAGGTTAGGTTAACTGGTGACTCTAAATTGACCGTAGGTGTGAATGTGAGTGTGAATGGTTGTCTGTGTCTATGTGTCAGCCCTGTGATGACCTGGCGACTTGTCCAGGGTGTACCCCGCCTTTCGCCCGTAGTCAGCTGGGATAGGCTCCAGCTTGCCTGCGACCCTGTAGAACAGGATAAAGCGGCTACAGATAATGAGATGAGATGATATATATATATAGTGGGGGGAGGGACAGAGAGAGAGAGAGAGAGAGAGCAGTGGGGCCTGGGGATTTTTTTGTAAATTAGAAGCCTTTATTTGATGGCTCTGTATAAGGAAGGTAAACAGCGTACTAGTGTGTCGGTAGTGTGTTGGTTACATCACAAGTGGATATTCGGTTTCAATGCAAATGGCTGCGCGCAGGTGAGCCTATTTTACAATAACTGCAATGATCTCCAGGTTGGCAATCACATAGTTGACAAACTGAGAAGTGAAAACACCCTTACCCTTCAAAATAGTATTATTTATTAATAATAATAATAATAATAATAATAATAATAATAGCAATTAGTAGTAATTGCGATTTGTTGAAGTTTTGCAGCTAGCGGCTATGGTGCACTGAAGGAACATGCTAACTTGAACCACTGGTTGTTCTCTTGAGAAAGAACATTGTTGTTGGCTTAGCCCTCGGCTGAAGCCTATAGAGGCCCCTGTCTGTATGTGTATGTTTAACCGAATTCGAGCGTGTTTAACAGTGTAAGATGGTCATTGGCGTGCCAGCCTCAGGTAACGATTCCACAGTCGTGGTGTGGCGCCACTGCGTACTAACTATGTAAGCGCCATGTTACATAACCTCGGTTCGCGATGTAATCTGAACAGTCTAGAGTGCTGTCCAGGAACAGAACAGATTTTGCAATGTCAGTTTGAATCCTGGCGTTGATGCATTTCTGAGCGGGCTGTTTTTTCTATTTATGTACCGTAGCGTCTACCTCCCAATCAGATAAAAACTGAGTTTAGACCTGCACAGGTCTCTCATTGTACTTTTCTGTTGATGTGAAATAGATCCCAAATTAAAGAGTGACTCATATGAATGTGATAATTACAACTAAGACTATTTATGCAGCAATACAGTATACTGGCTATATACCGGACTCCTATTAGACATTCGCTTCAATGCTTGCCATCTCTTCATCTCTTTCATGTGTCAAATTAGTATATTTTTTATTTTTCATTTTTAAACTGTGTCTTGTTTTTATGTTATGGATGGGAAGAGGATGGGAAGGAGCAGTAGCCTAGCCTAACAATAAGCAATACCGGACAATGTGCAATATAAAGTGCAATATAAAGTGCAATATCTCTCCTGCCCCCCCCCCCCCCCATTCTCCCCCCCCTTTCCCCCCTCCTCCCTTCCTCTCTTCTCCATATCTTATTCTTTTTATATTTGTATATGTAAATACTTAATTTATTTTAATTTATCTAGAAGTTTTTCTCTATTTCTTTTCTCTGTTTATCTGTAATGATGCTGTTGGAATCTTAATTTTCCTGAGGGAACCCGCCCAAAGGGATCAATAAAGTTTCATCTAATCTAATCTAATCTAATCTAATCTAATCTAATCTAATCTAATCTAATCTAATCTAATCTAATGTCGCACTGCATTCGACAAACAAAGAAATACACGCTTCAGTCCACATTTTCTATCCCTGATTTTTTTTTTTTTAAGACAACTGCTTGTGTTTAAAGGTGTTGGTCGAGATACTAATGAAAACTTTCTCTTAATTTTCTCTGTGTCAGTACTGACAAAACCTTTAGACTTAAGCTACCCGAAGACCAAAATGAGACAGGGCTCTAGACAAGGGGATGGAGAAGGACTAACAATAGAAAGAGGAGAAAACATTAAGGAAACTGGGGGGAAAGGGGAGAAAAAAGGAGAGATTGTGGCTCAGTTCTTAGCTGGAAGCCTACATCACAGCCCACCTCCCACAGGACTCCTGTCAAACATCGCAAAACTAGGACAGAAAGAGTGAGAGAGAGAGAGAGAGAGAGAGAGAGAGTGTACAATATCACTCAGAACATATTGTCATATTTGATCACATGTTACTAAAATTAGAAACTGAGTCAAACACATTTTTACAAGCACAAGATCAGCCGGTTAATGTCCCTATTTTGTCCCCTTCTGGCCATTTTGTGAAATACTGAACATTTATACCCTTCTGCTTAGCAAAAAAAACTGCCAAAACTGGTACTGTGCATACATATTTTTTGTTCAACAAAGTACAAACTCTACTTTATTATGGACTTTAATCATCTACATACTGCATATTAGTCTCTTCTCTGATCAAATCTACTAAAGCTGTAACAAAAAATGTACCTTTGTTTCCTGAGATTGCAAAACTTAACTAATTCTTGTAGAAAATCTCAGATCTCACAATTACTCTCAACAGTTTTTGTTTTTCATTATCAGTCGCTACAATGCCAAATAAAATTCCAAATTTTTCATTGATACATCACAATGACGCCCTGTGATGACCTGGCGACTTGTCCAGGGTGTACCCCGCCTTTCGCCCGTAGTCAGCTGGGATAGGCTCCAGCTTGCCTGAGACCCTGTAGAACAGGATAAAGCAGCTAGAGATGATGAGATAAGATGAGACATCACAATGACCACAAAACCAGCCAAGGAAAAGTACATCAACACCTTTGGTAACATTTTTAAAGAACAATATAAATCAAAACTTGTTCGACTTGGAGGAATCGACCCATACAGAGTGAATAAAGCTGCCTTCTCGAGTGACTATGCAGGCCTGCCATCCATTTCATATCCTGACTTTGGTAACTATTTTGGAAATACACCGAGTGCCTATACACTTGACGACAGAGGTGGACAAAGTATCCAACTTCATTACTTAAGTCAAAATACCGATCCCACTGGTCAAATGTTACTCCGATACAAGTGAAAGTTGTACAGTCAAATTTTTACTTAAAGTACTGAAGTACTTGCTTTTAAAAATACTTAAGGATTAAAAGTACATTTTCTGTCAATGCACTGTTGTATTATTGCCACAATGCTTACAATACCTAACGCCGTTACTAAAGACAGAAATGTGAATTCACAAAATGAACGCGTGCTGTGCCATCATGGTGGTTTAATGTTAAGCTAGCTAGTCAGTGAAGCTCCACCTGACATGCTAGCAAACGCGTTTCAAACTCGAAATCATATTGGGTAGCTAACGCTACTAGAAAAGAAAGATAAACATTCTGTTTATTTGGCAAGATTATGCTAAAACATATTTCTGAAAGGACTTCAGATAAGGCCCTGTGATGACCTGGCGACTTGTCCAGGGTGTACCCCGCCTTTCGCCCGTAGTCAGCTGGGATAGGCTCCAGCTTGCCTGCGACCCTGTAGAAGGATAAAGCGGCTAGAGATAATGAGATGAGATGAGACTTCAGATAAGTTAACATTATTCATGTTAGCGTAACTCCGTTTTTACATGCTAACCACGGGCGATTGCTCTAAGACAACGAGGGAGGCTCAGCCTCCTCTAAAAATAATGAACACCGTGTAGGATGAATTGCGCTAGGCTTATGTTATAGCCGACCTTATGACATTGCTATTTCAGATCCAGAATCATAGAAATATGTGCTCAACCCAACTACAGTGCGAAATCATTCTGTTATAACTTTAATGTGCGCGTGAGTTTCTCCCCCTCATGACAGCGCGATGCAGCCCAGCCTCAGTGCACTTCAATGGCATTTGGGAGCTATGCGCTTTTCAATATCAAAATGCAAGACGATTATTGGACAAATACTGCGAAAACGCCCGCCCACGGAGTCTCACGGACTCCCAGCCTCAGTGGACTTCAATGGCATTTGGGAGCTATGCGCTTTTCAATCTCAAAATGCAAGACGGTTATTGGACAAATACTGCGAAAATGCCCGCCCACGGACTCCCAGCCTCACATGGGAGGGACATGGCAGTTTCCGCGAGGAGACTGGTGATTGGTGAAAGCAGCCGGATATTTTCTTTGATTGACAGCTCGTTTCAAATATAGACAGACAGCGGTGAATCTCAGTTCAGTCCCATGCGGATTCGCAAGTGGTGTGGTGTATTGTAAGAGATCAGCTTACATTTCGATTTCATTCATTACATATGTTTTTTTTTAGTTTGTATATATTTTCATTGTAAATAAAGTGTAAATATAGTGTTGTGAAGTTTGCTATCTTAGTTCCAGAAATTTCGTTTATTTGAGTGACTGAACTTGAACTTGAGGGGGCTAGTCAGCTCGCAAGAAAGCTGCGCACGGATGCCAAGCATTGCTGATTTAATTTTGGCGAAGCCATTTGCCAGTCTTCCTTTCGAGGAAAAAATTAAAATTAAAGAGCAGGGTAGACCAACGCCTCAAATTGACTTGGTGAAAAAGGTAGGGAATAATACTCGTTCCTTTCAGCTCTCCTGGTACGAGAAAGTGAATTGACTAACAGTAAGTGACCCACATCAACAACAGTAAATAGGCTACTTTAGTAATATGTCATGGATGGACCAAAAATATAGAATCTATTTAAAATGTTTATGCTGAGTATATTATATTGGAATATATATTTTTCTGGATCTGAATTAAACACAGCTACAATTTGGAAAACATTTTTAAACAAAAACACAGCCGAGAACATTTCACACTACAGACCTGGATTAAAAGTGAAGGGTTATCAAAATTGTCAATAAAACATTTCTCAGTCAAAATAAGTAAAATATAGGGAAAGTGTCATTGAATGAAATGTGTGGCACCCAGCTCTACTGCTGAGGTTCCTGACAAAGAGCTGCTTTCAATAATGATCAATTTTTAAACAACATGCCACAATTTTAAAATATAAAATGTTAAAATATAACCCCCCCAACACCACCATCATGTATATTGGACAGTAGGCTAATGGGCCAAAAGAACCTGTTATTTCACAGTTTGTGACGCTGCCAACAATCAGCCAGATCAGAGGCAAGAGTATGGGCAAAATTGATGTTTTTTCTTTTAAAATCTGGAAATATCGTAACCGACCAGCCTCCCCTGTTTGAAAGACTACCAGCTGCCACTGATGCTAACTAACAGCAAGTTAACTAGCTATGTGTTAACGTTAGCCGTGAATAAGGCTATGGCAACTTGGTGGGCAAATCCATAGAAAGTAATTTGACTAACCAGACTGCATAGCGATTGCAACATTATCACTAGCTCTAAGCACAGGCAACTTCATTGCAAGCTTTCTCTTGAAATAAAACGTTTATACACCTCAATATGTTTCCGTAGGTCAGACGGTGAGTTTTTGTAGGCCGTGATGTGGTTTGTTTTCGGCAAACATTTAAAACGAAACAAATCTCTAATCCTTTCAGAAAACTGAAACATGGGTTCATGGGCCATGGGTGCGTGCATTCGCCAGAAGAACCGCCTCCTTCCATTCTGCCATCAACTGATCATGTTAAATCATGCTGCCGAGAAACTGAACTTGATTTTATACAGTCTATGGACGTGGCGTGACCCTAGTGATTACTGATCGTCTGTCTCAGTGTCACCTGCGAAAAAAAAAACAATCATGTTTTAGAAAAGAAAAGAAAAAAACATCCACTTTCAAAGCTGCTTCATAGTAACAAGGACCTTGATCAAAATGTAGTGGAGTGAAAAGTACGATATTTGCCTTTCAAATGTAGTGAAGTTAAAGTCAAATAAGTTCCTGAAAAAATACTCAAGTAAAGTACAGATACTCAAAAAGTGTACTTAAGTACAGTACTCAAGTAAATGTACTTCGTTACTGTCCACCTCTGCTTGACGATCTCAAGGCTTACAAATCACTCGAGGCATATTTTGTACATGGTTGGGTACAGGATCTTCAGCATCTGGTAGTAAGTGAAAAATCGCATGCTGATTGCAGCCAAAGTATGTATAACGTAACGCTTACCATGCAGGCTGAACCACACTGCAACTCTGTTAAAACAAACTCCTTGGGGGACGTCCATATAGTTTGTTATACCAAAAAGTTTGTAGATGGATCCACTTGTCACACCAAACACTCACTCTTATGTAAAACAAGACCAACTGTGTTTAATTTATATTTAATCTAAATTCACTTACATTTTTACAAAGTAAAGGAAATAAGTCACTCTTAATAAAGGAAATAAGGTCACACTCGCTGTCGTTTGCTTGCCACATCATTCTTTTCAGCCCATCATGTTGATTGCAATTAAGAACAAAGCCTCGGGGCTCTTTTTCTTTAAAAGTTGAAATTGAATTTTTTGGGATTTCATATTCTTTAGACAAATTTGTTGCTTTCTCACCACGTTTTAGATGGTCCAGGATATGAAGTTTGTCTTCAACAGTGTCGTGTCCGTGTCATCTCTTTTGGCGTTTGTCCTGTTTTGTTGTTTACACAACATTCCTACCACTTTAAAGATGCAAATTGTTGTTTTATTGTGGCACAAACAATAATTAAGATGAAAAAACAGAAATCTGGAGTGCGCATAGGTATTCACCCCCTTTCGTATGAACCTACAAACCTGTCAAGAGAAGGCCGCTCAGAAAAACTCACAGATCGGGCAAGGAGGGCAACAAAGACACCAAAGATAACACTGAAGGAGCTGCAAAGATCCACAGTGGAGATGGGGGTATCTGTCCATAGGACCACTTTAAGCCGTACACTCAACAGAGTGGGGCTTTATGGAAGAGTGGCCAGAAAAAAAGTCACTGCTTAAGAAAACATGCTTGGGGTTTGCCCAACAGCATGTGGCAGACTCACCAAACACATGGAAGAAAATTCTCTGGTCAAATGAGACTAAAACTGATCTTTTTGGCCATCATGGGAAATGCCATGTGTGGCACAAACCCTGAGAACACCATTCCTACAGTGAAGCATGGTGGTGGCAGCATTATGCTGTGGGGATATTTTTCATCTGCAGCGACAGGAAAGCTGGTCAGGACTGAAGGAAAGATGGATGGCACTAAATACAGGGCAATTCTGGAGGAAAATCATTTTGAGTCAGCCA
Source organism: Neoarius graeffei (assembly GCF_027579695.1). NCBI lineage: Eukaryota > Metazoa > Chordata > Actinopteri > Siluriformes > Ariidae > Neoarius > Neoarius graeffei. The sequence goes on along the minus strand of NC_083583.1, from coordinate 48,664,929 downwards.
GAGGTTTGAGACTGGGACGAAGGTTCACGTTCCAGCAGGACAATGACCCGAAACATACTGCTAAAGCTACACTGAAGTAGTTTAAAGGGAAACATTTTGATGTCTTGGAATGGCCCAATCAAAGCCCAGACCTCAATCCAGTTGAGAATCTGTGGCATAACTTGAAGATTGCTGTACACCAACGCAACCCATCTAACTTGAAGGAGTTGGAGCAGTTTTGCCTTGAGGAATGGGCAAAAATCCCAGTGGCTAGATGTGCTAAGCTAAGAGACATACCCTAAGAGACTTGCAGCAAAAGGTGGCTCTCCAAAGTATTGACTTTGGGAGGTGAATACTTATGCACACTCCAGATTTCTGTTTTTTCATCTTATTCTTTGTGTCACAATAAAACAATGTGCACCTTTAAAGTGGTGGGCATGTTGTGTAAATCAAATGGTGCTAACCCCCCAGAATCCATTTTAATTCCAGCTTGTAATGTGACAAAACAGGACAAACACCAAGGGGGATGAATACTTTTGCAAGACACTGTACCTTCTGACTCACATTACCAAGCCTTTTGTAGCACTGTGTTGATATTCTGGTTTGTGGTTCTGTTTTGTACTTTGCCCTTTGGCTCCACCTTTGATCGCCTGCCTGTGCCTCGCTTGACCATTGCCTGTTTCTCGACTCTGATTTTGGATCACTGATTTGGATCTGTTTGCTAGTGTTTTTAAATAAAACTATTCCAGCAATTACGTCCATCTATCGCCTGCATTTTCTGACAGACGGAGAGTGTCTTATGTTTACAAGTAGCCATGACAACAATGCTTGCGGAGTAGAGACATGAGTAAAACTGCTTATTTGTAAAATAAAGTCCTTTTAAGTGATTTTTTGAAGTTAGTGATCACCATTTTTGATAATTGTGAGTGACATCTAAACAAGCCTCGTTAAGCCTTTGTTTTATGGCATTAACACGTATTGTTAACTTGACTGCGGACTTGATTACTTATTGTTTGTCTCTGGGGAGAAGAGGAACGCGCAGCTCAGTGATGTTTTTTTGAAGACTCCGACTCATTGTCATTAAAGGCGGGGGACATGAAATTAGTTCGTTATATGTGGAAGTTCCTAGTAATAGAGTCCGTTATCACGGGGTTGTAGTGCATTATGTACATACGGTAAACATCTAATCATGTAGATATGATTAATTGTATCTAACATTTTTATATGCATCTAACCTCAAATACTCTCTCCAAGTACCTCGGGCTGTGGCTGGACAGCAAGCTGGACTGGACTTGCAACACCAATCACTTATACAGGAAGGGACAGAGCAGGCTATACCGGTACTTCCTTAGGAGGCTGCAGTCCTTTAACATCTGCAGAAAACTCCTGTGGATGTTCTATCAGTCTGTGGTCGCCAGTGTCCTGTTGTACACCGTGGTGTGCTGGGGGGGCAGCACATCTAAAAAGGACACATCCAGGCTGGACAAACTGATCAGGCAGGCCGGCTCTGTGGTTGGCATGAAGCTGGACTCTCTGGTGACGGTGGCAGAGAAGAGGTCTATGGACAAACTACTGAACATCATGGACGATGCCAGTCACCCTCTGCACACCGTCATCAGCAACCAGAGGAGCCTGTTCAGTGACAAAATGCTCCTTCCCAAGTGCAGGACGAACAGACTTAAAAACTCCTTTGTCCCTCACGCCATCGGACTGTACAACTCCTCTCTGGGGGGGAGGAGGGGTAACAGGAGGACAGAGGACGGGAAGGAGCAGTAGCCTAGCCTAACAATAAGCAATACCCGACAATGTGTAATAATGTGCAATATAAAGTGCAATATCTTTCCTGCTTCCCCCCCCCCACACACACACACACACTTGCCCTAACCCCATTTCTCCTCCCCTTTCCCCCGTCCTCTCTTTCCCATATCTTATTCTTTTTATATTTGTATATGTAAATACTTAATTTATTTTAATTTACCTAGAAGTTTTCTCTATTTCTTTTCTCTGTTTATCTGTAATGATGCTGCTGGAATCTTAATTTCCCTGAGGGAACCCGTCCAAAGGGATCAATAAAGTTTTATCTAATCTAATCTAATCTAATCTAATCTAATCTAATCTAATCTAATCTAATCTAATTATTTAGTCTCACGTTTGTATCATTTTTATTTCTCCAGTTGGGTTAGTCTTTATACACAAATAAAAATGAACGCAGTCTGTGTGATTCAACAGAGATAATTATTTGACAAACAAGTCCTTCTGCATGAGTAAACAATCAACATTACGTTACAACGTTAGTGAGCGATAATGGATAATAGCAGACTCTACTGTGTTGAGATGGCGGATAGTTGTTGTTTTTTTTTCTCTCCTCTCCATTAATCACTGCAATCCAAAGATTCCTCCTTTGTATGCTCATCTGGTTTGTTTGGTCACCTTCCTGCTCTCTAATTGCAGGAATGTTGTGAAAGCTATGACTAACAGGGTCATTTGACCTATTACGGCAGCCATGAATGCAGCGGGTGTGTACCATTGTTTGCTTTAAAGCTTTAAATTTGGACTAGTTTAACTTTGAGGCCTTAAAAAACCTTCTACGTGTGAACAAAGCTTGCTCAGTGAACCGAACCGCAGCACTTGACCCCAGTAATGGCGGACCCTGGGGAATCGCTAGCTTTGTGATGTCATGTGAAAACTGTCCATTACACCTCAGTGCTTTTGAATGCTTGAATCTGATTGGTCAGAAGGTGTGTGTAATTTTTATATCATAGATATATAAAGTACAGTAGTTTCGGCTGTAACATGAGCATTGATATCAATGTGCTTGTTCTAAAAGGTTATTGTTTCTATGGTAACAGCCGATACACAAAGACTTGTACAAATAATCTAAGAATATAGGGATTTAAAAAGTGTGTGGTTAATCAACGTATTTATGTGGAGGTTTTTTTTTTTTTTGGCTTGGAGATATTTATTTAACATTTGTTGAAGGAGTCTTGGTTATAAGTGATCATGGTCTTGGTACTGCTTTCTGTTTGCTCCATTTTCTTGGTCAACTAATTTCTTGGCTGTGCTTTGCACGTGCGTGCGTGCGTGCGTACTGTACGAGTGTGTGTGTGAGAGAGAGACGGAGTGAGAGGGCCTGGCGAGAAAATGACTGGTATCACAGCAATAACGTAGGTGAGAACAGGAACTAACTTGTCTCTCGGATGTTCCACAATATGAAATCTAAAAACCATTAAAATGTTCATTGATAAATAAATGCCGTAATTGTTAGCAAGTCGCTGTGGTAGAAGCGGAATAACACACGACAGACCCTGCTGTTTGCGTGGGTAGCAGTTTCCGCCTTGTGTATAACATCTGTCGTGTGTTTTTCCTTACACACGATCACAAAGCTAAATATATTTTACCAAAATGACTGCAAAAGGTTTTGTCCATTTTATTATCTTGCCTTGAATTTCTGCCTGTAAACATCATGTCTGGGTAAGGAGTCTGCTTAAGCTAAACAAAACCCAAAACAAGCTCCTTTATTCTGACAGATAAAATCCATACAAGACATGTTTGAGTGTTCACTTGTTTAGATTTGTACCTGTAGACTGTGTACAGATTGGTTTACTTAAAAAAAAAAAAAAGTCCCTTGGCGCTGATGTCTTACTCTCCTTGAGGTTCAAATAGCATGCTCGGAGTACAAATTACACAAGAAAATCCGAGATTCTGACGTCACTTACATGGTACATGACTTACTGAGGCTGAGACCTAGTGGATATATATATACAACCCTGATTCCAAAAAAGTTGGGACAAAGTACAAATTGTAAATAAAAACAGAATGCAATGATGTGGAAGTTTCAAAATTCCATATTTTATTCAGAATAGAACATAGATGACATATCAAATGTTTAAACTGAGAAAATGTATCATTTAAAGAGAAAAATTAGGTGATTTTAAATTTCATGACAACAACACATCTCAAAAAAGTTGGGACAAGGCCATGTTTTCCACTGTGAGACATCCCCTTTTCTCTTTACAACAGTCTGTAAACGTCTGGGGACTGAGGAGACAAGTTGCTCAAGTTTAGGGATAGGAATGTTAACCCATTCTTGTCTAATGTAGGATTCTAGTTGCTCAACTGTCTTAGGTCTTTTTTGTCGTATCTTCCGTTTTATGATGCGCCAAATATGTTCTATGGGTGAAAGATCTGGACTGCAGGCTGGCCAGTTCAGTACCCGGACCCTTCTTCTATGCAGCCATGATGCTGTAATTGATGCAGTATGTGGTTTGGCATTGTCATGTTGGAAAATGCAAGGTCTTCCCTGAAAGAGACGTCGTCTGGATGGGAGCATATGTTGCTCTAGAACCTGGATATACCTTTCAGCATTGATGGTGTCTTTCCAGATGTGTAAGCTGCCCATACCACACGCACTAATGCAACCCCATACCATCAGAGATGCAGGCTTCTGAACTGAGCGCTGATAACAACTTGGGTCGTCCTTCTCCTCTTTAGTCCGAATGACACGGCGTCCCTGATTTCCATAAAGAACTTCAAATTTTGATTCGTCTGACCACAGAACAGTTTTCCACTTTGCCACAGTCCATTTTAAATGAGCCTTGGCCCAGAGAAGATGTCTGCGCTTCTGGATCATGTTTAGATACGGCTTCTTCTTTGAACTATAGAGTTTTAGCTGGCAACGGCGGATGGCACGGTGAATTGTGTTCACGGATAATGTTCTCTGGAAATATTCCTGAGCCCATTTTGTGATTTCCAATACAGAAGCATGCCTGTATGTGATGCAGTGCCGTCTAAGGGCCCGAAGATCACGGGCACCCAGTATGGTTTTCCGGCCTTGACCCTTACGCACAGAGATTCTTCCAGATTCTCTGAATCTTTTGATGATATTATGCACTGTAGATGATGATATGTTCAAACTCTTTGCAATTTTACACTGTCGAACTCCTTTCTGATATTGCTCCACTATTTGTCGGCGCAGAATTAGGGGGATTGGTGATCCTCTTCCCATCTTTACTTCTGAGAGCCGCTGCCACTCCAAGATGCTCTTTTTATACCCAGTCATGTTAATGACCTATTGCCAATTGACCTAATGAGTTGCAATTTGGTCCTCCAGCTGTTCCTTTTTTGTACCTTTAACTTTTTCCAGCCTCTTATTGCCCCTGTCCCAACTTTTTTGAGATGTGTTGCTGTCATGAAATTTCAAATGAGCCAATATTTGGCATGAAATTTCAAAATGCCTCACTTTCGACATTTGATATGTTGTCTATGTTCTATTGTGAATACAATATCAGTTTTTGAGATTTGTAAATTATTGCATTCCGTTTTTATTTACAATTTGTTCTTTGTCCCAACTTTTTTGGAATCGGGGTTTTTTAGTATAAAGTTTCTAAATTGTTGTGAACAACCCTGAAGATGCCCAAGTGTCAAATGTTTGGGTGTACAAATAAGCCCGAGCACTGAAGCAGTAAACACACACACACACGTAAACAGTGAATGCACACATACAGAGCCTTTGAGAAGCGGTTTTGCTGCCTATAAACGCGCCATTTTTTTTTCCAAATTTTTTTTCCTTGTATGTGACATGCTTTTGTTTGTTTTCATTCACTGAGAAAAGCAATCTTTTCAGACAGCAACAATCATGTTGCGATGACAACGGGATTGTTTACAAGAATCCGTGTCAGTACTGCGTACGCGTGATATAGCCGAGTGAAATTTAAACTACATAAAAGTGAAGTTTGTTGATTTGCGGATTTTGTTGCCAGTAAAAAAAATCAAATGGTTACAAAAAATTTCTGATTAGATTTTTAGGAATTAGAAGCCTTTGTCACATACAATACAGCACAGTGAAATTCTTTTGGTGCCTTTAACCCATCTGAACACACACACACACACACACACACACACACACACACACACACAGAGAGAGTGCTGCCTAGGGATTTTTTTTTTTTTCTGAGAATTAATAGTCTTTATTTGATGACTCTCTGTAAGGAAGGTAAATGGTGTACTAGTGTGCCGGTTACATCACAAGCTTTAAAATAAATTGTTTGAAAGTTTTATTTTTTAATTTAAACATGGGTGGGAGCACATCAGGGCACTTGTCATGATCAGCAAACAGTTTATTCTGGGGTTTTGTTTGGCTTGAAGGATGTCGAAACATTGCTACACAACTGTATTTTCGTCACGTCATAAATATCACAACATGGTTAAGGTTTTGCCAAGGTACAGTTCCAGTCAAAAGTTTGGACTGTTGATTGGAACTGTACACCTAATTCAATGATTTTTCTTTATTTTTATTCATTAAAAGAAACTTTATGACTTAAAATAATGATGGGTGTCATTTCTCTTTACTTAGATGAGCGGTTCTTGATATAATATGGATTACTACAGTTGTGGAATAGGGCTATTTACTGCATTTTTATTATTACTGTTTGATCTCAAACGCATTAAGAAGGCAAGAAATTGCACTAATTAACTTTTGACGAGGCACGGTGGTGTAGTGGTTAGCACTGTCGCCTCACAGCAAGAAGGTCCTGGGTTCGAGCCCCGGGGCCGGCGAGGGCCTTTCTGTGCGGAGTTTGCATGTTCTCCCCGTGTCCGCGTGGGTTTCCTCCGGGTGCTCCGGTTTCCCCCACAGTCCAAAGACATGCAGGTTAGGTTAACTGGTGACTCTAAAATTGACCGTAGGTGTGAATGTGAGTGTGAATGGTTGTCTGTGTCTATGTGTCAGCCCTGTGATGACCTGGCGACTTGTCCAGGGTGTACCCCGCCTTTCGCCCGTAGTCAGCTGGGATAGGCTCCAGCTTGCCTGCGACCCTGTGGAAGGATAAAGCGGCTAGAGATAATGAGATGAGATGAGAACTTTTGACGAGGCACCTGTTAACTGAAAAGCATTCCAGGTGACGACCTCATGAAGCTCATCTCATCTCATTATCTCTAGCTGCTTTATCCTGTTCTACAGGGTCGCAGGCAAGCTGGAGCCTATCCCAGCTGACTACGGGCGAAAGGCGGGGTACACCCTGGACAAGTCGCCAGGTCATCACAGGGCTGACACATAGACACAGACAACCATTCACACTCACATTCACACCTACGCTCAATTTAGAGTCACCAGTTAACCTAACCGCATGTCTTTGGACTGTGGGGGAAACCGGAGCACCCGGAGGAAACCCACGCGGACACGGGGAGAACATGCAAACTCCGCACAGAAAGGCCCTCGCCGGCCCCGGGGCTCGAACCCAGGACCTTCTTGCTGTGAGGCGACAGCGCTAACCACTACACCACCGTGCCGCCCCCTCATGAAGCTGGTTAAGATAACGCCAATAGTGTGCAAAGTGTCATCAAGGTAAACGCTGGATACTTTGAAGAATCTAAAATAAACATATTTTATTTTGTTTTTAGACACTTTGTTGTTTTCCACATAACTCCATATATGTTCCAGATGTCATTTCATAGTTTAGATGTCTTCAGTATTGTTCGACAATGTAGAAAATAGTCAAAATACAGAAAAAACTATGAATGAGTAGGGGTGTACAAACTTCTGACTGGCACTGTCAGTGACTTTGAGAAGTGGAACTTATGCCTAAACGATTCAGTTTGGAATCAGACACTATCTGTCTGTCAAAATAGTGCCATCACATCATTAATTCAGAGAAAAGTTGACACAAGAATGCGTATACACTCTGGACTGATGACAACAGACAACCTTTTTAAAATGTTTAAATGACCTATTAATCATAAATTCTGTCAACAAATCAGGACAGATTCTAGCATGAACAGACAGCAGTGAAGTGAAGACACACCCACAACCTCCCACCAAAGATTCAACAGTTATTCCACGAAATCGAGTCGTACATGAGCAGACAGCTGACGAGGCGCGTAGTGCTGAGTCGGCTGTAAGCCGTGTACGACGAGATTGAGTGGAATAACTGTTTTATTCGATCCATATTCACTGGATTTTGAAATCTGATAAACAAAAGCTTTCTACAAAACGTCCGACAAAATAATTTCTGCTTTGAATGTAAACAAACCAGCGAAATGACAGTAGCAATCTGTGAAAAATGTTACAATTCTTGAAAATAATATATACATATTTTATTTCATTCTGATCATCAAATACTTTCATTCCATATTTTATTGCTGTTTTTGAGTAGTTTTTATTTCACCCTCGGTTGGTTCAGCAACACAATCCACCATTTTGTTTTTCTCTACTCGCGGTATATGAGCTGATAGCCTAGTAGTAGAGTAGCCAATCAGAGCACGCGATTGCTCATATCTAGTGAATGTGGACAGAATAATTCCTATTAACCTTCGTATCTCGTATTTCTTTTCTGAATTATGATTAGCATTATTTTAAGCTCCAGAAAATTCACTCATTTTTTTTCCCCCCTCCCCTCTCTGATCAAAAATTCAGAATTTTTTTTCCTGATCAGATTCCCCAGAATAAACTCTGGACAAGCCTCCAGTCCACTGTAGAGAAAATAATTCACATAACTTAAACCACTATTCCCTATCAAAATCATAAGAAGAGGAAAGAGAGGCCTCGGGAAAGCCATGAAATAAATTTGCTCCTCTTCAACTTGTCAATATTGAAGAAAAAAAAATAGTAATAAATCGCCCACTTTTGAAATAATTTCATGCAGCACAGTGTGTTTGAAATCATCAGCATTTGCTTCATCTAATGCCTCAGGGTGAGATTTAACATCAACCACCAATTAGCACTCATCTCATTTCGACTCATTTAAACATTACATCAGCTAAAGTCTTTGTGATATTTTGAGGATATTTTCAAGTGAATAATAAAATAAAACCTGACAGTACAGCAGGAATAATATGAGCCGGTCGGCATGTTTACACGCTGCAAAACAAAATATTTTCTCATTATCCACTCCAAGTGGATCAGGTTTCTGACCCGAGATCAGATCTGATTTATGATAATGACGACACAGTGATCTGTGAATGGCTTTCTCTAAATGAACAGTAGAACATTTAGCCATGAACACTATAACAGATGATATATCACAACATGTTCACACTGTAGGCTAAATACACTCGGCACAAACAAGACAATGCTGTGAGTCTCCCCATTGGTCTCCACTCTTTCTTTTCTTTTTTTTCTTTTTCTCATTTTAAATGATCTTTGTGGGGCACGGGCTAATTTCGCCAGCTGCCAGAACTCTTAAACAGATAACTCGGACAAACACACGGTGTTTAATGGGCGAAGGAAGCTGGTGGATTTGAAAAAAGGCTTGTGGTGTAATGACTGCTGAGTGTGTTGAAGGAGGAAATATTTGATTAGTGCGGATTAGAGAAGTCAGAGGACAGAAAAGGTCAAAAGAGAAGAAGAGGGAAATGTTAACCCTGGTTTGGTGGTGGTGGCGGGGGGGGGAATGAAGTGTAGAGGTTAAGAGAAAACAGACAGAACAGGAAGTTGGGCCACAGCCATCTCCGCTCCATCTGCCATCTCTGTTTACATGTCAGAGTCTCAGCATTTTTTTTTTCCCTAATTTCTCTTTTCTGGCATGTCAAAAAAAAAAAAAAGCAAGAAGGTCAAAGTGGAATCATAGACGACTACATTAATCATAGAGGCTATATACTGTATAAAAGAGGGAGGTCACTAGATACGGTGTAGGCCATGCCGTGTGGGAGGGAACAGAGGGAATGGAGTGTGTGTTGGACATTATCTTGATGAAGCCATTATCGATTTAGCCAGCGTAAGCCAATGGAATTCAGATAACGTCTCTTTTAATTGAGATTACATTTTGCAAGTTCAACGTGCACTCAGCCAATTTAAGAGTGGGAATGGTCCCGGTTAACTCCTCATAGATGGAATCAACAGTTAGCCAATCAATGAGCTGAAATTTTACAGCTTTTTTTTTCTTCTCGAGAAAAAACGTGGGATGGAGGGGAGATCTTTTGTCTTGTCTTTTTATTTTTTTATTTTTTGGTTTATCATGTCAGTGCATACATACCTCCTTTTCTACATATTTTCTTGCCCGGTTTCCTGGCACATTCCTTGGATATTCTTTTTACTGCAAAAATGAATAGAAGACTAAAGAATAACATGGAGCTCCGTTACAGACAGTGGGAGCATGCAAACAGCACTGAGACGAAAAGGGAAAAGAGGTTAACATGGAGAGCTGCTCTCACTGTCTTCCAATCCATCATTAGCATCATCATCATCATCATCATCATCATCATCATCATCATCTTCATCATGATGATCATTATTACTCTAAAATGAGGTTCTCACTCTATGACCCTAGCTCATTGTGCCAGCACACACAATGGACACATTATGAACTGCTGGCAGAAAAAAGTGAGAGTGAGAGAGGCAGGAGTTGAGAAGGAACCAGCTTCACCTAAAAAATGGACGTGCTACGGCACATGGGGGTGTGCTTGCGTAAAGGGATGGCGAGGGAGGTTAGGAGACATGTACAGCCACTCTTATGCACGCTCGCACGTCATCCACACTTACTTACTTATATAGATAGATCTATAGGCACTCATTCGCATCACACATAAACTCGTCCCCACACACACACACACACACAGACACATAAAAGCAGTGGCATGCATGTTGACATGCAGCGATCATGCTTTTCTAAGTTCACTCACACAAAGGAGATACAGAGATGAGACAAACGGATCCGCGGATCCACACCGCTGCACACATACACACTCACCATCCTCCGTGGGCACGTAAATGTTTAGGAAAAGGCAGTCTTCGCTCTGCTCCTGCACGTAGGTTGAAACCACCTCCAGGCTGTTGGTGAACCATACAGGCAGCATGACATCAGGCAGCCTGCCCTCCACAACGCTCTGTGGGCACACCGGGCCAAAGTGTGTGGCGTTGCGGATGTCTTGCCAGGGCGTGGGTGGCTCGGGGGGCTGAAATCGCCTCTCCCCTGTAGGAGGTGCTGCGTAGGGCACGCCCAGGAACTGAATCACAGGCCCCAGGATCTCATTGTTGAGTTCTTTCTTGAAGCCTCTCAGCTTGCCGTATGCCGTGGTCACCACAGGGTCCAACTCATCCAGCTTCTCCGCAGCACCCATCCAAGTCTGGAGAGCCAAGGCCAGCACCCACAGCAGGGAGGGCAGCTCCAGGCCCACGCCCATATCCAGCCGTGACTGCATGGCACTCCAGGGCCGACCGAGCTGGCCGAGCATCGTTCGCTAATCCCCTTTCCCTCCCCACAGTGAAACAAGCTCCGACGCTGGCTTGATATCTGCTATATCCTTTGACTGGGCACGCTCAAAACCGAGAGGTGGCACCTTCGGAAGAACGTATGGCTCTGGAAATGTCCAGTGGTTCTTCGCATGGCAAGGGTTCCCACATCGAGTGCTATGCGTGGCAAGGTAACGGCTTCACCACACGCTATCCGTCAGGTCATGTCCTGTCCACGCAGCCGCACTCCATGCTAGGTTGTGGAGAGATAAATCAAGCCCGCTGAGGCTCCGGGTCTATATCCTGCAGGAAATAAAAGAGAATTCATTAGTGCCTGGATAGAGGCAGATGGGGAGTGCAGCTTTATTGAGCGTTACGGTCCTGCACGGTTGCCATCAAGCGGAAGGTTCCAGAACCAGAGCTCAGGTATATGACGCTGCATCTATCATACTGACCGCTGAGACCCAGTTAGTTTAAGAGAAGCTCTGAACTCACTGACATTGATGCAGCTTCAAAAGAGGGTCAATTGGAGGAGAGATGCTATAATAGGGCTAGAACTGTAGCGTCGAGTAGATGATTCTGGAGAATATAGACTATAGAACAGAGTCGAAAAACTGTCAAAGATTCGGTTTCACTCAGCTGAGACAAAGCCAAAAACAACTGTAGTCCATGGAGACTGATATTAATTAGAATGGCACTACAGACAAATGACAGCTCAAGTAGCTGAAGATAAACTCATATTTTGCAGCACATTTCAACTTCTTACTCAAGTACAAGGGCACATTACATCCTTGCATACATATCAAAGCTATTTTTATATTCACCACAGGAAACATGCCTTAATGAGCAAGACAAGTACATTTCGAACTGCTCCAGCAAGCACACACACACACGCAGCCTCGTTTTGAGCTGTCCTTCATTTAGCACGCAAAACGAATGAACCGCAACTACTCGCACAACAAAATAGGGTTTATGTTCACAGACAAAAGAACACTTGTCCTGAACGTTACTGTAGAGCCACACACAGACTGAAGAACGCTCTGCTCTGAGCTCCTTAACAAGCACATCATTCAGCTGCAGACGTGGAAGATTTGGAATTTCCGCCGGAGCAACCTACAGTCGGGGATATGTCTGAATACAGAGGGTCTCTGGCCTCAAAATCGGAAAGACCTTCTGCTATGTTTGATCCAAAATATGTCATTATGATTCAGCCAAATGCTGAGGCATGGTCAGATTCACTGTCAGCCCCCCCGAGAGTATAAGTAAATGCTCTTGGTACTGATCGATACAGATATAGATATATATATATATATATATATATACTGATAGCAACAAGAATAATCTACAGAACTTATCAAGCAAGCACGTTTCTCATTTAGCTGCAATTTCGTTGATGTTAAAAAGAAAACCACAAACTAACATCATTACATTACAGGCATTTAGCAGATGCTCTTATCCAGAGTGACATACATCATACCCAGAGCAGCCTGGGGAGCATTCAGGGGTTAGATGCCTCACTCATGGACACCTCAACCATTCTTACTGGTCCAGGGAACCAAACCAGCAACCTTTTGGTCCCAAAGCTGCTTCTCTAACCATTAGGCCATGGCTTTCCCGTCATGTACTAGGAGCAACATACAGTATGAAGTATGATGAAGGGACGGTGCGTGGAAGGGACACGTGTCTCAGTGCTTGCCTAACTGAACTGATCTCTCTCTCTCTCTCACACACACACACACACACACACACGCACGCACAACCAGGGCCGGCTCTAGGTCTTTGGCTGCCCTAGGCGAAATTGAGTTTTGGCGCCCCCCCCCCAAGAAAAAAAACCCTCTTATAACATCTAAATAACACTTTAATCTAATCACTCTATTCTATTACTATTAAACAATGTACGGTGCATGGACAATAAACAAGAAGTCATTTTTATCTTTTTCATTATTGTTATCATTATTCACATAAAGTGTCACAAAGTAAAATGACCACACAAATTCAATACATATCTCCATATAATGGGCAAAAACTCTTCCGCACCCTGTTCAAAGCGTATAGTGCATGGACAATAAACAAGAAATTATTTTTAGTTTCTTTTTTGCTATTAAAAGTTAAGTAATCTCTGAAAAATTAACAAATTAAATGAATAAAAAATTCTACATTTCTAAATTGTGCAAACTTAAGCACCCTGTTAGGACATCAATGGGCTGTATTTTCAAACAAAAGTGCTATTATGGGTACTTTGTTATTGAAGTCTATTGCTGTTTGCATCTAGTTAGCTAGGCAGACATTGATTCAGGCGTCTAAAATATTAATTTGCCACTATAATGGTTGATATGAGAGATTAGATCAGACTTACAACTTCGCTCTATTTGTTTCTTCCTGTAGCCTTCGTTTGCGCCCTTACGCACCCGAGAGTTTGGATTTCTTCATTTAAGCACTTGTAGTCTGGGCTACTTTTTGCAGTGCATAGCCATTCTCATTCCCCGATGAACACCGCTCCCCCCGCCCCCCTTATAACCTCATCTCATCTCATTATCTCTAGCCGCTTTATCCTTCTACAGGGTCGCAGGCAAGCTGGAGCCTATCCCAGCTGACTATGGGCGAAAGGCGGGGTACACCCTGGACAAGTCGCCAGGTCATCACAGGGCTGACACATAGACACAGACAACCATTCACACTCACATTCACACCTACGGTCAATTTAGAGTCACCAGTTAACCTAACCTGCATGTCTTTGGACTGTGGGGGAAACCGGAGCACCCGGAGGAAACCCACGCGGACACGGGGAGAACATGCAAACTCTGCACAGAAAGGCCCTCGCCGGCCCCGGGGCTCGAACCCAGGACCTTCTTGCTGTGAGGCGACAGCGCTAACCACTACACCACCATGCCGCCCCTCCCCCCTTATAACCTATCATTGTGCATTTTTAGTAGGCATAAGGAAATCACCGACCACTACTGCGTAGGCTACACTTGTTTTTCAACCTTTTTGAGCCAGGGCGCACTTTTTTCAATGAAAAAATCTCAAGGCACATCACCAATAGAAAATGTTGACTGAAACTAAAACGCTGTTGCCAATATTTACAATATAGAGTCATTCTATAATTTTCCACGGTACACTTGGTGATCTCTCACGGCACACTAGTGTTCCGCGGTACTAGAGTTCGGCAGCACAGTGGTTGAAAACACTGTACACCACTGATGCACTTGGTAACATCTCCATTCAATAACTCCATCCCTCCTTTTTGGTGGGGTTTTGGTCGCCCTTGGCGCCCCTGGGCACACTTTGCACTTAGGCTATTACATGGCCAAAACAGAGAATAGCCGCGGATGCGCACTTGCGCGCCCGAAGACCCACTATAGACAGGGCGAACCACTGTTGAGTGCTTATTGTTTCATGATTAACAACCACCACCACACCCCGCCCCACCCCACCCCGCTTTTTTTGACAAATCGCACCCTGACTACATGCTTTGCTGTACAATTAAATTAGGCTAAGACATTATAATGCTGACTCGTTTTCAGAATAGTGGAAGTCATAATTTTTCTCCCCCCGTTTCTGCGCCCCTGGATGGACGCAGCGCCCTTAGCATTTGCCTATATTGCCTATGCCACGGGCCAGCTCTGTGCGCGACAGTTTCTCTGCATGCTCACTTCACCACTTCATACATTTGTGTCCACAGTTCATGGCACGTTGCGCTCATTTTCTACACACTCTATTAAAGATACATTTTCAACACTAAGATTCCCTGTATTATAGGAAAATGCTGTAGTACTTTACATTTTCATAGAGCATAGTTTGCAGTCTCTGTGGCTTTGCTTTGATGATTAATTGTGGGGGAAAAAACACACAGTAGGCTTCGTGAAGATAGGATTGTGTGGTACTGGCAGGCTTGTAGTGTTCGAGTCCGACTCGAGCTCCAATTTAAAAGACTCGTGACTTGACTTGGACTTGAGCACTGATGACTCAGACTTGTGCATTAACTGCATTCGGACACATAAATTGGAGACGAGGACTTGGATTTTTTCTTTATTTTTTGTAACATGCCATAATAATTTGGCATAAGATATTTATATCTATATTTTTTTAAATATCAATTTTTTGCAGGGCGGCACGGTGGTGTAGTGGTTAGCGCTGTCGCCTCACAGCAAGACGGTCCGGGTTCGAGCCCCGTGGCCGGCGAGGGCCTTTCTGTGTGGAGTTTGCATGTTGTCCTCATGGGTTTCCTCCGGGTGCTCCGGTTTCCCCCACAGTCCAAAGACATGCAGTTAGGTTAACTGGTGACTCTAAGGGCCCGTTTACACGAGGACGCTGTCGGGTAAAAACGACTAAATATTTTATCAGAAGTGCCTTTCGTTTACACGAGGACGGCGTTTCCGAGGCTGAAAAACGGATAAAATTGAAAACGCCTTCCAGAGTGGATAAGTTTAAAAACGGCCCCCGTTGCATATCCGTCTAAACTACCCAATACGCGAAACTCCGCTCGGATCTGCTCACGTCGGGTACGCGTTTACGTCATACATGTGTCATATACTGTACATGCCAGCCCGGGAAGTAAGAAAGTAAGTAAAAAAGTAAGAGCATGTCTGATTCCATCGATCCAACGGACCTTCAAGCTGCTCTGTGTTTTAATGCAGTAGATGTGTTTTCCTGCTCACCCGCCCGGCTGGAGCTCCTCAGTTTGGTGTCGCCAAGTTACACGCACGCGCGCACACGCGCGCCGCCTATTCAAGCCGCTCGTGAAACCATAAACCCGAGACTGAAAACAAAACTAGCAGCCGAACGGGTTTATTTTGCTGAGATGGACACTGCCTTTTCTCTTCTTCACCGAAACAAGAGTGAGTGTTACTTAATAAAGGCAGATTAAAAGAGTTTCGGTTTGCTCCTGCTCCTCCCTCGAGCACTACAGTACCTCAGCCGGACCGGTGTTCTGTAAAGTTATCCTAGCAAGTTCTCATACAGACCGTTTTATTATTCAAAACAAGTCATTACAAATTATTTGACTCGGCCAAAGACTCGACCAATACGCACAAAACATAAAAATCGGCAAATGCGTGAAATTCTCACCGATTTTCTATCAGCCCAGCTGATCGGTGGGACAAAACTACTGTTGAATTTTCCTACCCTCCTGGATTTCGCGCATGCGTAGTAGGCTTGGTAGGATAACTTGACAGAACAGCGGCGCAGATGTGCAGATCAGACAAGACGGAAGACGTTGCGCATGCGTGCAGACATAGCGGAGACATTTATGCGTCACCGTATAGACGCAGATTTCCTCCTTGAAAACGGTCATGTAGACGCGGAAAAAAGTGAGAACGAAAACGGACTTTTGCGTTTTTGTTTTATACCGTCCCCGTGTAAAGTGGGCCTAAATTGACTGTGAGTGTGAATGGTTGTCTGTGTCTATGTGTCAGCCCTGTGATGACCTGGCGACTTGTCCAGGGTGTACCCCGCCTTTCACCCGTAGTCAGCTGGGATAGGCTCCAGCTTGCCTGCGACCCTGTAGAACAGGATAAAGCGGCTAGAGATAATGAGATGAGATGAGAATGCACAGTCACCTGCTCATACGTCATGTTCAGGAACAAGCTAATGTTAACAGCCCTAAAATGCCTGGAGAGAAGCCCCTAGGATTGTCCGCTTTGCTTATACAGACTTCTCGTGCAGTGGGAAAAAATGCAGTGCTATGTGTTCCATATGCAGAAGAACTATCGAGGAGACGACGGGGACAACTTCGAACTTCAATCCTCATTTGGTAAGACTCCACCCAGAGAAGGAAGTGACACGCTATGATCATTGCTCTGTTGATAGTGGGCGGGGCTTGCTGAGCGATGAACTAGCTAGTGTTAACCCTCTCATGTTATTTGCCCTGTTGATTGTGGGCGGGGCTTGTTGAGCGATGAACAAGCTATTTATCTGTAGCCTATTAACTAAAATGGGGCAGTCGAGCAGTAACGTTAGTCCAACACAGTAGCAGAGATGCTTTCACATAAAGGCAGCAACAGCCACCGTCAAATGGTGCAGGTGGAGTCTTGTTCTCGGACTCGATTCGGCTCAATACTGGACTCGACTCGAAATTTTCTTTAATGACTTAGATTTGACTCGGACTTGAACACTGGGGACTCGAGACTGAACTCGGACTTGAGGTTCAGTGACTCGACTACAACATTATACTGGATGTTGAAACTCCCCACCGGAGATACCAGTATTATTATAGCAGGATTGAAGGTTAGAGAAGCAGCCTTGGGCCCAAATGATTGCTGGTTCGATTCCCAGAACCGGCAGAAAAAATGTGAAAGGAGTTGAGTGAATGAACAGCACTTCCCCCTCCCTCTGTATCATGGCTGAAGTGCCCTTGAGTAAGGCACCTAAGCCCTGACTGCTCCCTGGGCGCTGTATCATAGCTGCCCACTGCTCTGGGTTTGTGTTCACTGCTTCAGATGGGTTAAATGTTTGAGTACATGCAATAAATAAAGGCTTCTTCTTCTATCAGTATTGTTATTGGACACATCGTACGGTACAACAGAACTGCCACAATTATTAATCAGCATATTCAACATATCTAATATTATTTCATGGTATAATCATTTACAGCCCAGTCCTTAGAATCTCTAAAGCAGGTTCTATTTGACTCACTGAGAGGTCAGATATTTCACAAACATGCCTTGAAATTATCACTTGATTTATCTGTGGCTCATTTATTCCTCTTTCTCTCTGTCTTATCTTGGTCTGGTGCTCATTCCTGCCTTTTGCACTTCATATTTCAAAACAAACTGCCGTTTATTGACAGGAGTGGACAAATGGTACGCTTCCATACAAATGCAAGCGACGTCCTAAAATAATTAGGCGAAGGGATAAACAAGAGGCTTGAAATGAAAAATCCACTGCATTGATTGGGCGCTGTATTGTTAATGAGACTATAAAAATGCTGGGAGGTTTTCGACAAAAGAACAGGAAGGAAAACTGTAGCCGGGCCCCACCATGAACCAGGCAGGCGAGCCAAATATTTAGATTATGCAGGGAGAAATGGAAAGTGAGATACACGGTTTGGCTGGTAAACGATAAAACACTGTCTATGTAAACAGAAAGATTGTGTCAGAAATGATATAGAGGTGGTTTGGAGTAAGAGGGAGAGATAGTCGAGTTTGCATTATCTGAGTGCCTTTCAACTGAAAGAGCACATGCAGGAAGTCGTTCTCCGTCCTCTCTGCTCTGCTTCATGGACAGCAGATGTGAGTGGGAATAAAAACTAACCAAAAAAAAAAAACATAAAGATAAAGCAATCAACTCGTTTAACCTTGCGCTACATAGATTCTTGGCTGGATGTTTTATTATTTTTTTTTTTAGAGCCAGACTAGTATTCTTCCTCTGAAATATGAACACCAAATACGAAAGGCACTGGATACAACAAGAACTTGTAGTGCGAATATGCAAAAAAAATAATAAAAAATCGTACGTGAAACTTTCGCACATAGAGGTAATCATTTTCCCATGTGCAGTTTCGCTCCAAACAAGATCCGATGTTTTTTTTTTCATGTGTAAAGAATAAGAACATACACTCACCGGCCATTTAATTAGGAACACCCATCCACCTGCTGTTTTCTGCATTTATCTAATCAGCCGATCCCTTGACAGCAGCGCAATGCATAAAATCATGCAGATACAAATCAAGAGCTTCAGTTAATGTTCACTCACATCAAACATCAGAACGGGAAAAATTGTGATCTCAAAGTGTGACTTTGACTGTAGCATGGGTGTTGGAGCCAGATGGACTGGTTTGAGTATTTCAGAAACTGCTGATCTCCTGGGGTTTTCACACACAGTGGTCTCTAGAGTTTACACAGAATGGTACGAAAAACAAAAAACACTGAATGAGCGACAGTTCTGTGGATGGAAACAAACGCCTTGTTGATAAGAGAGGTCAGAGGAAAATAGCCAGATTGGTTCGAGCTGCCAGGAAGGATACAGCAACTCATATAATCACTCTTTACAACCGCGGTGAGCAGAAAAGCATCTCAACATGCAACAGCAGAAGACCACATTGGGTTCCACTTCTGCAGCCAAGAACAGGAATCTG
This sequence comes from Neoarius graeffei, assembly GCF_027579695.1. Lineage (NCBI taxonomy): Eukaryota > Metazoa > Chordata > Actinopteri > Siluriformes > Ariidae > Neoarius > Neoarius graeffei. Next base: position 48,645,712 of record NC_083583.1, on the reverse strand, counting down.
AGACTCAAGAACAAGTTCCTATTAAAGTGGCCGGTGAGTGTGTGTATTACACTCCGTTCAGACTGCAACCTGAAACGACCCATATCCGATTTGTTGTGAAATCCGATTTTTTTGTTAGGCCGTTCACATTACCAATTATATGAGACTTGTATGCGATCTCCAATATGAACAGAAAACGACCCAAAAGTGTCCCGCATGCGCAAATTGACACGTAATAAGCACATCTACGTAATACGTAAACAAAAAAAAGTGCACTCTTCAAGTTTGCAAGTAAAGCATGGAGATGAGGCGAGACCTGGAGATGTGGTTTTTGTGGCGGCGGCAGAACTCACACAATAATCTGATTAATGTGGGCAGCAGAGTAATGAGACCGAAGGTGTCAAATTACTGGAAATTTCCAGAACAATCTTATAATCTTGTAATACAGGATGGTTTAAGTTATAAATCAGTTATAGAAACTGTTTTATTTAATCAGGCTAACAGATCAACATCCAGGTCCCTACCAAATCCACTATTAGCTTGATCAATTCTATAAAAGTCTATTTAAATTCTGAAAACTGTACAAATATTGTTGTTTTCCACCAAAGAGGCGGGATTAGCCAACGCAGAATAGTGACGTTTGTCTCTTGTTGATGACGTGTAGGTCGCATGATTGCGACCTGTCCGGTCAGACTGCAGTCGCATGTGAAAATATCGGATATGCATCGGAATTAGGACCACATATCCAAGCGGCCTGGGTCGCATGTGAAAAAAATCGGATCTGTGTCGTTCAGATTGTCAATAACAAATCGGATACAGGTCGCATATGGGCAAAAAATTTGGATATGGGTCGTTTCAGGGTGCAGTCTGAACGTACCGTAGTCTTTAAGACCAGTGTGACTTCATGCAAAAATTTCACCAAAAATTCAGACTTGGTGTGAAAGGTAGACTTTTCAGCCTGGCTATATTTAGAAGAATCAAAAGGGTTCACCAGTAAATTTCCAGTCCTTGTGTTTGTGAGATGCATCGTATCTTACTTTCATGTGTTGGTGATTAATGGTATGTTCACACAGAGTATTCGCCGACTGAAAATTCGCCTATTCACTGCCACAGTTGAATCTGTTTTTCTTTATGGTGTCAAGACATGGATTCCCGAGAAGCAACTTGATGGATGCTCCACCCGGACGCTCAGGTTGGTACACAATGTCACTTGGAGACATCACCTCACAAATGAAGAGTTGTACAGGGGACTCCTCAGAATATCAACAACTGTTCGTCAGCGTCGAATGAGATTGGCAAGACATTGTGTAAGACATGAAGAAGAAATGCAGAGGTCTTAAAAGTAGCTGGTCAGCGGCAGTGTTGCCAGATACTGCTGACGTTTTCCAGCCCAAAACATGTTCAAATCCGCCAAAATGCACTTAAAACTGCACAATCTGGCAACACTGGTCAGCGGCAAATTGCCGTCTGGAATAGGATTTGCCACCATCTATTTTTCACTGAGTAACAAAAAAAAATTTTTATATCGGGAATGGTTTTAATTTTAATATCTGTACAGCGGCGGCACGGTGGTATAGTGGTTAGCGCTGTCGCCTCACAGCAAGAAGGTCCGGGTTCGAGCCCCGTGGCCGGCGAGGGCCTTTCTGTGTGGAGTTTGCGTGTTCTCCCCGTGTCCGCGTGGATTTCCTCCGGGTGTTCCGGTTTCCCCCACGGTCCAAAGACATGCAGGTTAGGTTAACTGGTGACTCTAAATTGACCGTAGGTGTGAATGTGAGTGTGAATGGTTGTCTGTGTCTATGTGTCAGCCCTGTGATGACCTGGCGACTTGTCCAGGGTGTACCCCGCCTTTCGCCCGTAGTCAGCTGGGATAGGCTCCAGCTTGCCTGCAACCCTGTAGAAGGATAAAGCGGCTAGAGATAATGAGATGAGATGAGATATATTATCTGAAAAATATTTTGAACTCTGAACCTCCTTAATATAAAGGGGATATCACATGCTTGATTATATATCTAAAAATTCTGACCTAATTTGAATTCATCTGAAGTGAATAGACTTGTGCAAAAGGTAACAGAGGTTCCTTTCAAAGAAAAGAAGGATAAAGGGGAAGATAGAACATGTGAAAAAAAAAAACCCTGAATCAAGTTCAGTACCTGATATCACTACAGACACTCTTATAGAAGCTTTAGGATTAGATCAATTCTCAGATTGTTCAGAAATTGAATAATGAACCAAAAAGAAATTTGACAATTCAAAACTGTTGTATTTTTGATGTTTACAAAATCAAGTTATTGTAACCATTACTTGATTTTGTAAACATCAAAAAAAAAGTTTTGTATTGTCAAATTTTCTTTTTGAGTCATTGCTACATGGCAGTTCGATTAAAATTTTTAGTACTGATTACCATCACTTCAGACTCTATTTTGCTGTTTACAATAAACTGGAAATTCCTCCCCAAATGCCTTGAAACGGTGTCTCAGATAAACCCAGTTTTCCATTTTCCTCGCCTATAGTTCATGGTGAAGGGCTTCAGCCTTTTTAATTGTACCGTCCTTTTATTCCCCTAAACTGGAAATGGCCAACAAGCTTGTAATCTGGCAAGCAATCGAAGGTAAAGTCAACACAGGACAAAGACGAGTCATGTATACAGATAACCTACTGAATGACTCTGGAATAACAAACACTTACAGTAGTAACTGCAAACTGCAATGATGGACAGAGATCAATGGAAAAATGTCTTGTCAGCGTGGCGTCCTGGCGGACGACATAGATAGATAGAGAGATTTGTCAAATCTGAAACTGAAATAAATGACCGCCTTTGATTCGTCTGGTATTTGGTTTAGATTGGCACCGAATGAAACTAAGAAAGTCAGTGTGTAGGGCAGGAAAAGTACTCTTAACAATCCTCCATTTAATGGTCAGGAATAAGACCATTAAATTGCCACCTGACTATGGAGAACACTGAGCTGGTGCTCAATAAACTATTAGAGGTTTATATAAATATCCAGATTGAAACTTTTTGTGTATGATATCCAGCATTCATTCTCTCTTTTTATTTGTCAGTACAAATATCCTTTGGGAAATATGCCTGGGCGGCACGGTGGTGTAGTGGTTAACGCTGTCGCCTCACAGCAGGAAGGTTCTGGGTTCAAGCCCAGCACTCAGCAAGGGCTTTTCTGTGTGGAGTTTGCATGTTGTCTGCATCGGTTTCCTCTGGGTGCTCCGGTTTCCCCCACAGTCCAAAGACATGCAGGTTAGGTTAATTGGTGGCTCTAAATTGACCGTAGGTGTGAATGGTTATGTGTCTCTATGTGTCAGCCCTGTGATGACCTGGCGACTTGTCCAGGGTGTACCCTGCCTCTCGCCCATAGTCAAGGTGGGGTACACCCTGGACAAGTCACCAGGTCATCTCAGGGCTGACACATAGACACAGACAACCATTCACACTCACATTCACACCTACGGTCAATTTAGAGTCACCAGTTAACCTAACCTGCATGTCTTTGGACTGTGGGGGAAACCGGAGCACCCGGAGGAAACCCACGCGGACACGGGAAGAACATGCAAACTCCACACAGAAAGGCCCCCCCAGCAGCCACTGGGCTCGAACCCAGGACCTTCTTGCTGTGAGGCAACAGTGCTAACCACGACATCACCGTGCTGCCCCATGACTGATCTAATGAGATGAAAATGAGGCAGAAGTGCTAATAAACAGTATATTACTCGAGCTTTCACTATGCTGATGGACGGAGCAGCCGTCTTGGATTTGGAGATTGGGATTGGTGAGGTTCCCGAGTCAGGGGGCATTCCAATTGATATTTCTGACTGGGGACTCAGAAATCCTGAATTCCCAATACAAATGGAATGCGCCATTATATTTTCACCTGTACAAACCAAAGGGGGCTTTGATTCAAACAGACTAAATGCTGATGTGATGGCATCCTTAATGGATTCTCTGAGAACATGCATGGGGTCTGTACCATTTAAACACCTCTTAAAAATTCAGCAGATTAATTTTCTCAAGATTTCTAGCCAGGTTGCTTTCTTAAATGTTCCCCAAATCACGTCTTTGTATGTTCAGCAATTTCACCCCCCCCCCCCCCCCCCTTTCCTCAGTCTGGGTGCATTTCTGACCCTTTTGACGCCTTAAATTTCACACACGTCCAAAAGAACAAAAGACGTCCCTCAGTGTTCCTCGACTCTGTGCTATTTTCGCCCATTACACGACGGAACCGGTATTTCTTGTTGGTGAGGACCTGAAGAGCAGTACGTTTTGCACATTGGCCCAAAACAACATCCACCATACTGCTGTCTTCAAAAAAGAGACAACTTTTTCTGCAGCATACCAAATATACATGGATCTGACACCCTGAAGTAAGGAGCCTTGTCGAGGTGAGAATTCAAATCAAAGAACTTTTAATGAAGTTCTGAATATTCGCTGTGCAGGAGCAGGAAGATGGTTTTTGATTAGACGCTAGTGCAGCGTGGAAAACAAATGACCTATTATTTTAGCGTGAGCTGTCAGAAGCGCAGGACGTCGGGTGCAAAAGGCGGCTTATTGCCGCAGTCAGTCAACAGCCCGAACAGTCCATCACCATGTGCTTTAGGTCCACGCAAGCCCTGCGCTGACCTTAATGATCTCATTCCACCTCCAATCAGGCTTTGAAGAAATTTATAGGCGGTGGCTTATATGCCTATTTTCACTGATGTGCTTCGCTTGCAGGACTGCCCGGCTGCTGCTAGAGGAGGAATGAGATTTTTTTTCCCCTCTCTCCTCGGGAAGGGCGGTTTAGGGCCCAACTAAATTTGGTGAGGATTCAGAAAGCTTCCCCCAGCCTCGTTAAAAAATGGACCACAGTTTGAGATATATTCAGTGTATCATCAGTTCTGTGTAAAAGCTGTCACTTGGTCTTTGGGGACTGGAGTAATGAGACGTGATGGCGCTGGCTGAGACTGGGTGTGCGTGTTTTTTAACAGGTACACAGACAATGTGGGAACAGTGCAGGGAGATATTCTTATAGTGCAAGTGTGAAATGTATCTCGCACAAAATGAAAAGCAAATGAACAAAATGAAATGAGAATAAGATATGACTGTGATAGGAACAAATGCTTCTAGAACTCAATGCTGGGTAGAACGTGAGATTTGACTGACATAGATGCAAATGCACTGGTCCACATAATGTTGCGCCTCTAGGACAAATGAGAAGTTCAGATGAAGTAACCCAACCTTGTTTCCACACTCACTGTCCATTTTCTGATATGAACCTACCATATAGATGACCTGCATCTTGACACAACTTGCAAACGCATCCCCCAGGATATTTGCATATTCTGTACACCAGTGGTGAACTGTTACTATTAGACCTGGGACTTGAGCTCAGCCAAACCTTACCCAGACACCAAAAAAACAACAGGGCAAAGGATTTTGTAAGGGATTAGCAGCAGGCTGCCAGGTCGCTCCGTTGTGTGTAGCGGTCGATGTTGATTTTAAAAGTAACTCAGTAAATTACAGAGGGAAATGAATACTTAAGTCTGAGTGAAAAATACTGTAGCGAGTGTGTGTGGAGGAAGAGTCTGGAGACAGAAAGCTTAGTTTCTCGGTCGTTAGTCTGTGCTACTTGCTCTCGATAGCACTGGCTTCACCGCTTTATTAGCATTTGCTAACACTACTGATGAATGCTACACCGGCTGGAAGATGACTTCACTGCTGCGCTGACGGCGCCGACGTGCAGTTAAGCTCGCGTTGGCCTTCAAGAAGCTCGAATGTGATAAATTTTTGGTCCCTCTCACTGTAAATCAAAATCTGATTGGTTAACTCATCTGTCACTTCCTACATAAACACACACTGCCATGGCCTTCTGTCCCGGCAATGAAGTCCTGACTAACGAGTGAGCCGGCTCTAAACTCTTCTCAGCCTAGAGACAACAAACAAGAAAATCTCACTGGATAACTATTTTAATGTTTTCAGGACAGTAACCCTTTCATTACTGAAGTAAATTTGATTGAAAATGATGCCGAATTAGAATGAGAATAATTAAATACAACATTTGCAATTAAGAAATTAAATACAACATTTGAAATGCTGATATGTTTGGGCCTTCTCTGAATAATTTGTTCAGCATCACATCGCAATCTGTGACCCAAATTCCCCCAACTGCAATGCAAAACAAACAATGCGTAGCACAAAACTGTGACGCAAACTTCTGGCGCCTTTGTGAACTATAATTTGGACAAGATATCATATAGGGGCGGCACGGTGGTGTAGTGGTTAGCGCTGTCGCCTCACAGCGAGAAGGTCCGGGTTCGAGCCCCATGGCCGGCGAGGGCCTTTCTGTGCGGAGTTTGCATGTTCTCCCCGTGTCCGCGTGGGTTTCCTCCGGGTGCTCCGGTTTCCCCCACAGTCCAAAGACATGCAGGTTAGGTTAACTGGTGACTCTAAATTGATCGTAGGTGTGAATGTGAATGGTTGTCTGTGTCTATGTGTCAGCCCTGTGATGACCTGGCGACTTGTCCAGGGTGTACCCCGCCTTTCACCTGTAGTCAGCTGGGATAGGCTCCAGCTTGCCTGCGACCCTGTAGAAGGATAAAGCGGCTAGAGATAATGAGATGAGATATCATATAGACTGTGGTTGGATAAACGGTCAACACACAAGCACTAGTGTCTGAGAGCTCATGACTTGTGTGGTGGGTTATAGCAATTCTTGAATTCTGATTGGCTGTAAATCTGAGAAGTGTGCACAGTACCATATGACGGTGGGCGTAATAGACAGGCTTTTAATGAGCTTCTTGAGAGGTTTTTCAGCAGCAGACGACACCCCACCGTGCAGCCCTATGGGAAGAGGCCTAACCCTTCAACTGGTTTCTGAACTGTTTGCCTTCCAACAATCTGACATGTTCAACTTGGAAACAAATTTTGAAATTTTGCACTTAGCAGTTGCATTCCTGACTCAAGACTAGCATGTTTCCTTTCATATTCTTGCCTGAAAAGTGACCCACTGGAATCACCTGCAAGCTCCCTAGAAATGCAGGAGAATGGATTTCAGGGTATCTTTTAGCCTCTGGTTTCCAGGGCCTGCCTGGCTGATTTGCTCAGCCACTTCGTAATCTCCGATACAATTTTCACCAACTGCTTCTCAATTTCCATCTTGTATAGCAATGACTGCTATTCATTTTTCCCCAAACAAATTATTCCCTGAGAGAGAGAGAGATATTATATATACACATATACACACACACAATCCAAATTCACTGGATATGAGCAATTGCGTGCTCTGATTGGCTACTCTACTACAAGGCTATCAGCTCATATACTGTGAGTAGAGGAAAAACAAAATGGCAGAGCGTGTTGCTGAACCAACCGAGGACGAAATAAAAACTCTACTTGAAAACTACTGTACACTTTTCTGGCCGCAAGCTTCAGAATCCTAAAGAAATCTGTCTTTGAGCACTTTCGCAACAGTGAACCTCCACCACACACGCTGACTTTTTTTTTTTAAGGTTACCATCTTTAAATCTTTTCAACACTGCTATTTTCATAAGCAGGTAGCGATTATGAGATCCCCTCATGAGCTTCATGATTGGCAACAGGAAAAGGTCTGTCGCTGGTCGTCTGCACTGTCAGTGAACTTGCTTCTTTCTGTGCAAGTAGGAAGTTCTTGGTCATGCTGAGTGACAGAAAGTACCAATGAGAATAGTACCTATAAACCTTATCTACCTGAGAAACTCCGTGCATAGTACATTAACACAAGTCTCCAAGTTATAAAGTTCCAGGATATAGATAGACGAAGTTCCCCAAGGGCGCGTGTTTGAAAAACCCTTTCGAAGCTCTGCGCCCACAAACGTGAAAAGGATCTACAAGTTAATTTGCAGCCCCTGATTTAGTATATGCCTGCAGTAACATGGTGAAGCAAACAAGATCCTGCAGCTCAGCATCTATCTGCAGCTCTGCTCCATCTCAGATGACAGCAGGCAACCCACACAGACTCTGTGCTACCACTTTGTTAGTGTAAAAGTACTTTCTCTCATTCTCACCATCCTTCTCTCTCTCCCGCACACACGCTTCTCTCTCTCTCGCACACACATCCCTGACCATCCCGAAGGCCATGTAGAGTATACATATAGTAAGAAAAAGCAAGTTGTTTGTACGGTATATACACGAGATGCCACTCCTTTTGATCTCCTTCTTTCACCTGGCTGCCATCTTGTGTCATCTGCTCCACAAGGGCATTAACGCAGCATTATGTTGGCGTGGAAACCGAGCAGCTGAGCTCTCGACCAATGGAAGGGCCCCAAGAGAGAACGGAGCTTCCCACTCACTCTCTGTAGGGCTTTAAGTCCACCATGCGTGGGAACGTCATTACCAGGCGTCCAGAAAACAATAAGCTGCGCAATTAGACTTGGACACTTTTTTTTTCGCATTTCTACAAAGTGCACAAAAGAGTTGGAACTCTCTGAGGTTTTGATTGTGCATAGAAAATGCCTCTCTCTCAATCCATCACAGTCAGCCAGTTGCCAGTCAAGTAACCATGGAGGCCAATTAAATAATTTGACATCAAAGTCTTAATTAGTCTCAACTGCTGAAGAACTCAGATGCATTAAACAGCCTTCGGGGTTCGAAACGTAACTTGGGGAGGAGGTAAATGGGTACATTATTTTCATGTTGCTTCATTTGGAGCATGGACTACAGACACTGGGAGGGCCTCTTAAAAACCAACCTGATCGCGTGTGATCATAACATTCTCCACAGAACAGCAGAGCCTGAGAATTTACCTTTTTTTGCTGTGTTGCACACAATTACCAATTCCGCGATCTTGTACCATAAGGCTCAGATTTTGGATTCACCGCAATGTGAATTATTCAAAATCAACAAATACATATATGAATAGGATTGGGTTTTGTTTTGTTTTCGTCTGTCTAGTTGGGGGGAACTAACCTGGAGGTTTTTTTTTTTAAAGCTTTCATGTGGGGCGGCACGATGGTGTAGTGGTTAGCGCTGTTGCCTCACAGCGAGAAGGTCCGGGTTCGAGCCCCGTGGCCGGCGAGGGCCTTTCTGTGCGGAGTTTGCATGTTCTCCCCGTATCCGCGTGGGTTTTCTCCGGGTGCTCCGGTTTCCCCCACAGTACAAAGACATGCAGGTTAGGTTAACTGGTGACTCTAAATTGACCGTAGGTGTGAATGTGAGTGTGAATGGTTGTCTGTGTCTATGTGTCAGCCCTGTGATGACCTGGCGACTTGTCCAGGGTGTACCCCGCCTTTCACCCGTAGTCAGCTGGGATAGGCTCCAGCTTGCCTGCGACCCTGGAGAACAGGATAAAGCGGCTAGACATAATGAGATGAGATGAGCTGTCATGAGCGAGCAGTCAGATATGAAGCTTGTGGGAATAACAAAGACCACATTCAACAAGAACATTGCATTTACACCGTTCATTCACTCATCCTTAGTAACTGCCTCCTCAGCAGGGTTCTCCAGAAAATCTGAAGTAGCTGACTAAAAAACACCTCACAACACAAGAGTGCTTTGAGAGTGCAATATCCCCTGCTGGCAACTATATCTATGCTATAAGTGATTAATACACGCTCATGAAATTGTCAAAGTACAAGTTTGGTAATCAAGGGCCATAACGGTAACTCTGGTAAAACGTGACTGAACTGAACGAAATTACAACATGCACATTACCGACATATAACAAAGAATCCTGTCAAGATTCATGAAATTCCTCCAAAAATTGTGAGAGGAGTTGATTTCAGAAGGTCAGTACCCTTCCCGGGACAGATGGACATCACCACGACATAATCCCCCTTCAGGCCTTTCAGCAAGCGGGGGATAAAAAGGTAGCAAGTGGCTTTGGAATTTGCGGCAGCGAGCCAAAGGCACGCTAATGCTAGGGGGGTCTGGGAGCATGCCCCCTGAGAAAATTTTGAAATTGACATGTCTTCTGGTGCATTTTTAACTTCTTAATTACCAACCATTTCCCTGTAAAACACTTGCAAAATATGTATGAAATTTCCCTCTAGATGTGAAAGCTTGGCTTTCTCAGTTCAGTTACCCTCTGTAGTACACTGCCTGGCTCTGTAACATAACTACTTACGCTACGGTGCTGTCACATGGTCCAGCTCAGCCAATCAGAGTGCGAGAATTGATCAACAAATATGGTGTCGCTTCCAGTCAAGACCTGAATCGAAGACCATTTCATGGTGAATTAACTGGATATGCAGCAAATTATAGGCAGCGGAGACGAAAGAAAAATTGCTTGAACACTGGAAGGCAAGTAGTTGGGTTTTTTTCTGGGATCGAGTAGCTGGCGCAGACCGTCTGTGTAGGCGGAGAAAACTGCCAGTCACCAGTGCTTGTGGACATCTCTGGGTCAGGGTTGCGGTAGATTGAAATTGTATTAATATTGCAGAAGAACTGCAAAATTAATTAGTAAAACTTTCAAAACACTTCTCTAGTTGAAGCCAATTATCCAGAGTGATGTAGCTGAGGTTGAGGAACTGTCAGAGTCAGAAGCGCTGCCATTTGTGCCTCAAGTATTTTCCAGGGTGTTAGAGGGATAGTAGGATAATAGGATTTAATTAGAAAGAAAGAAAGAAACTCTTCCAGTTTAAGCCACACCCACTTCTGATTTAAATCTGAATACAGATATGGATACAGATAGGCTAGTGCCATTATTTTACACCCCAACTGCATGCACAGAGATTACGGGATTTGTTAGGTGGCTAACACGTTGTGGAAGCAGACCAGCAAAAAACGGACCAAAAAAAAAAACCTCGTTAACACAATTTGCAAAGTATATTTGACGTTTGAGGGTGGACAGGTATGCAGGTGAAAAGAATACTGTTGACGTAAAAAGAGAGATAAAGCGAGTGTAGGAGACACTCCAGCCTCTCTCGCTTTAACAAGCTGCAGGATGCCCATCGATCCACAAAGCCCTCACACACTCACACCGATTGAGAGGTGGAAAGTGGGATTCTCACAGCGCTGACAATGGGGAGGGAAATAAAAAAAAAAATACACAAGTCTATTTACTGAGTTCAGCTCTGGGGTTTTTTTTGGTCTCAGCCTCCAGGACAGCCTGTGCCCAACGTCGTTTTGCCTTAAAAGGTGAGAAAATATTTTGTTCAGAATAGTAGAAAGAAGTAACACGAGTGGCGTGGAGTATTCACTGGAAGGTCACCCTGGACATTGCGCATGAGCACGAAGAGAAATCCACAGGCTGTTCACATGTACTATACTCCATTCGTGATTAAATCTTGTTGTCTGATAGAGTCGCAATAATCAATTTAGCAAACGCGCACTAAGCTCCTCAAGGACCTGCTCGACTAGTATACTAGAGCTGTGGCCTGTTGATGGATTTCTTTATGACGAGTAAAAGTTACTGCAGGACATGTGAGGATGACATCTTACTCTTCACTATAACAGCTGGCCTCATATTTTACTAAATGTAGTGCTTCGATGGCATGCCCCTACTTCATTTCCCTTCCCTTCCGCACCATTACCTCCGCTCATGTGCCAAGGCTAAGCCGGATCTAAGATCTGTCCTTTCCAATCATTTCTCCTGCTCCATTTATTAAGCTAATCCCATACACATTACAGTCCATTTGATGAGACCACTCTCTGCTTTTAATGTTTATGCTGCAATGGGACTGTTTAAAAGCCCTAAAGGACAGGTGCGCGATAAACGGGGCAACAGGTAGCATACCTACTTAGTGCTCCATCCGAGTGTGTACGGCGACTCTTGAGCACTGCAGACGCAACAATGGGAATTTTTAAAAGAGAAACTGCTGCTGTTCTTCCTCAGCCTGCTGTGCACAGCCATGTCAGCCATGCACAAACGATTATGGCAAAATAATCATTTTCTTTTGGCGAGGAAAAGATGAACTGTGCAGGAGACATTTAAAGGGAGCTTCTTATCTGCTCAGTGAATGGGAAACTGACAAGCCAGTAGGTAGAACAGCACCACACAGAGAGTCCCAAAAAAGGCAAATATGCCTGGTTCTTGTGTGACTTATACATCTAGAGACAGATTGCGAATCTACCTGTTGCTCTTTCACCTTGTAGTGCAAACCACCACACAAGATCAACAGAGAAAGCCCAAATGACTATACTTACCGATACATTACAGTCAAATTCTCTTCACATATCCCAGCTTGGTGGGAGTCAAGCTGGGATCAGAACGCGGGGTCAGCCATGATAGGGTGCCCCTGGAGCAGAGAGGGTTAAAAGCCTTGTTTAAGGGCTCAACAGTGGTAGCTTGGAGGTGCTGGGGCTTGAACCATCCACCTTCTCATCAGCAAACTACAGCTTTACCTGTTGAGCCACCACTGCCCCGAGATACAGCCATTACACAACAATTCTTAAACCGTTTGTCAATAGCTAGCCCACTGGCTAGGAAACGCTTCAGTGCACTTATCCAGTCTTATGTTGTAGTTGTCCAGAACCCTAACTCATCATTATCATCATCATTATCATCATCTTTATAGTCCTTTATTAGTCCATGCAAGCATGGGTTGGACTGTCATCTGATGCTTTTCCTCCATTCCACTTGATCTTGTGCAAGACAACTGGGTATTCTTTTGGATCATAGATCAACAATTCGACACCAGGTCTTCCAAGGGCGGCCACGACCCTCGGAACCATTCACCTCCAGGCACTGGACACGTTTCAATCAGTTGCTTTCATCACATCTCTCTACGTGGCCAAACCAACGTAGTCAACAGCGTTGTACCTCGTTTTGAATAGCGTCAATGCCAACAACACTTCAGTTCATCACAAGATTTCATCTCCTTCCAGGAGGAGCCACACATCCAATGTACCATGGCCATTTCGTTACGATAAAGTCTCTGAACATCGTCAGCTTTTAATGGCCATGTTTCACCATGGTGGTCCGAACACAGATTTGATACAATTTGCCCCTCACTTTCAATGATACAGCTCGGGAAGTCAGACTAACTGACTAGACTAAAGTGGATAACTCTGACTCCTCTTCTAACAATGTTTCTGAACAAAGGCCTAATGGTTTGAGAAGCAGCTTTAGGACCCAAAGGTCACCAATTTGATTCCCTGGACCAGCAGGAATGACTGAAATGCTCTTGAGTGAGGCACCCAACCACCAACTGCTCCCCAGGCTGCTCTGGGTATGCTGTATGTCGCTCTGGATAAGAGCGTCTGTTAAATGCCTGTAATATAATGTAACCATGTTTGAACCCCGGCAAAAAGTCAGCTAGATGTTGGCCAACATTTCAATTATGGACTGTGTTCTCATCTCACATCGTACGTAAAAGATTTTATTCAAATCTGGTTTGAGAATTTCCTTTCTATATATTTGAAATGCAAATGTTATACAGAATGAACAGAACATGCTCAAAATGGAGGGGGGGACCCACATTCGAAATGTGACCCAACAAAATAGTGGCATATATTATGTCGGCGTTTCCTTTCATGCAAGTGTGAGCGAGCGGTCAGATATGAAACTTGCAGGGCAAAGAAAAAGATGTTTACTTGCATAAATGTATAGCGCTGTGCAATGTATTTACAGCATCCTTAGTAACTGCCTGGTCAGGGTCACAGGGATTTCATATAGGCTACTAGTTTTATATGTTGGGAAACAGAACCAACTACAGTTGTTCAAAACTATTGTGGGCAAGGAGAAACAAAATAATAACGTCGACCAGTACTTGACCATTTTTTAAAAAACTCGAGTGATGTAGCTGAGGTTGAGGAACTGTCAGAGCCAAAATGCACATACATGCAAACACTGCTGGCATTTCTACTTCTGGGCTTTCCAGTGATTAAGTGTTTCTTAGGGTAATTATGGTGGGGTTTTATTAATCTCATCTCATTATCTCTAGCTGCTTTATCCTGTTCTACAGGGTCGCAGGCAAGCTGGAGCCTATCCCAGCTGACTACGGGCGAAAGGCGGGGTACACCCTGGACAAGTCGCCAGGTCATCACAGGGCTGTGGGTTTTTATTATTTACTTTAATTTAATAAAAAATAAAACGCACCTTGTGATTCAGGCCCCACCCACTTTAGGTGTAACTGCAAATACATAAGTTATTCCACAAAATCGAGTCGTGTATGAGGTGACAGCCGATGAGGTACGTAGTGTCAAGTTGGCTATAAGCCATGTACGATGAGCTTGAGTGGAATAACTGTTTTATTCTATCCACATTCACTGGATTTTGAGAAACAGAGCATTTTTAGTTTTATTTTTTGCAAATTCGATAAATAAAAACTTTATACAAAGCATCTGACAAAATCATTTCCACTTAGAATGTAAACAAACCAGTGAAATGACCGCAGCGATTTGTGAAAAATGCTATAATAATTCTTGAAAATTTTTTTTTAAGATTTGTTCTTACTATCAAATACTTTTATTCCACATTAGGTTGCGTATTTTGTGGGGTTTTGTTTTCGAGTAGTTTTTATTTCATCTTCGGTTGGTTCAGCAACACGCTCCGCCATTTTGTTTTTCTCTACTCACGGTACAGTATATTAGCTGATATCCTAGTAATAGAATAGCCAATCAGCGTTTGTGATTGCTCATATCCAGTGAATAATCATGGATATTTGGCACAATAAACAAGTACAGATAGTTTCTGTACATCATTAATGCATACCGAGTAAAAAACTGTTCTGCAAAAGTCAATAAGGCTCAGCAATGGTTCAACAAGCATTTGTTTCTCTGGTTCTTGAACCTCCTTGTATATACCAGGCGTCTACGAATAAAAATAGGTACACTGTGGGTACATGTGGCTACGGCTTATAAATAAAATTGTTTTCTGATACCATGTCCATACAGTAAATATAGCATACGGTATATACAGGTACGTGTTATCAATTATACTCGCCTCATCTCTTGCAAGCATTACCAAGCTGTGAACAGCATCAGGGCTTGTAGTATTTTGGTTACCAATTTTGTTTTGTTCAAAATACAGTGCCATGAACTAGATCTATTTTCAAATTAGTAAGAAAGCACTTGTTCATGAATTGTCTAAGAACCATTATTTAGTACAAAACGAGCAAATTTTGTTTCACAAGTTTAGTGTAAAGACTAAAATAAATAATCCCTCGAAAGGGCTCAATTATCCCCCGAAGGAGCTGATTTATTCCCACATGGGACTTTTGTAATTGCAAACCGAGCGGCTCGGTCAGAAGATTCCAACGTTGTCCTCGCTGCCTTCGGGTTTTTGCTGAATGACTGGAATTCTTAGCTTAAATATCTGCCAAAAAGCTAAAAAAAAAAAACCTTACAAAACCTTTCATTTGACCTTTCAGAAGGATCAAACAAAAGCTGTGATAATCAAAAGGTAAATTTTCTTAAAATAAACACCACTTACTTGATATCGAATCAGTAGCCTTGGCGAACCACGAGGTGAATTTCGTTTCTCTTTTTATCTGCCGATTATCTTACAATACTACGAAGTTATAACGAGGTTTCTCTTATTTCGTTTCTGGTTCTGATTGGTTCCGAAGTTTATCAAGAAGTAGAACGGGTAATCGAACTTGATCAGGATCATGCTGATTGGTTACGAAGTTTCGCTATTGTTACACTCATTCTTACATCACGATGACATAGTGGCTCCGCCTCTATGAAGCAGTAGCCGCAAAAAGTTAACAGTCTGGATATGTGGCTGGGCTTGTGAATTTAATCACTCAAAAAAAGTTCAGACAATCTCATCTCATTATCTCTAGCCGCTTTATCCTGTTCTACAAGGTCGCAGGCAAGCTGGAGCCTATCCCAGCTGACTACGGGCGAAAGGCGGGGTACACCCTGGACAAGTCACCAGGTCATCACAGGGCTGACACATAGACACAGACAACCATTCACACTCACATTCACACCTACGGTCAATTTAGAGTCACCAGTTAACCTAACCTGCATGTCTTTGGACTGTGGGGGAAACCGGAGCACCCGGAGGAAACCCACGCGGACACGGGGAGAACATGCAAACTCCGCACAGAAAGGCCCTCGCCGGCCACGGGGCTCGAACCCAGATCTTCTTGCTGTGAGGCGACAGCGCTAACCACTACACCACCGTGCCGCCCGTTCAGGCAAACTACCTGAGCAAATCAGAACTCAGTTTGGTGGATCAGTCCGTAGAGCAAAAACAGTAATACATTCTGTTCCAAACTCCCCAGACATATGAAGTCAGCATAAAGATATTCCTTATCGGAGAACCCTTGTCACTCTATCGATTCCTTCACCTGCCAGGTCTTTCACGGATATGAAAGATTTATTTTGAGTAAATTGAAGACCCGATGAAAAGCAGCATACATTTAGCATATTAAAACACACATGAGTAAGCAGTGTGGTATCGACACCTCTAGCTAACATGCCACGGATTCTGAAGCACTTCCTACATCAGATCTTATGAAGGTCATAGCAGATACAGTTTAACTTGAAATTATGTACATGTACTTAAACATAAAGATACTTCATCCCCATGTTCGATTAGGCCATTAAAGTATAAGGCTACTTTCCCCTGGGATTTTTTTTTTTTGCTTAGCAAATGCAATTTCAGGTTTCTGAAGGTCACATCTTTATGCAAAAAGATAAGACACCTGCTTTAGATTCATCCAGCATTAGACACTGGCAATCTACGGAGGATAAGTGTGCATGAGTTAACTGTCCGGGAGCCAATTTAATTCAGCTTAGAAGCGAAGCTGGGACGGAAAAAGCATAAAGTTGAAAGTTACAAGACATCAGTACTGATCTTAGCTATTCAATAATGAGGTGATATGTATGCACACGGATATTATATGTATATTTATCAGTTTAGTGGATTCGCAAAGCTCACCTCGGACAGAATTTATTGCCTTATTATTTATTTTCATAGCCTTGTCCAGTAGGTTATTATGTATATAACATCCAGGTGCCTATTTTAGTATTTCATTAAAAGGTATAGCCTATTTATACTCAAATTATTCTATAAGAACAAAATTAATTCATTTCAATGCCTCGATGTTGTTCTGTTTTCAGATCTTGGCTGTACTTGAAAATAAAAAAAAAAAACGCTATTGCATCAAGGAATACGATTTTAGTGGCACATCCCATCATAGGGAGATTGCGAGTTTGAATCCCAATGATGCGACTGACGTCCTTGGAACAAGCAGAGCAAAATCGGATGGAGGGCATTGCACTTTCTACCCCGTCAATCACAGAAACGGTTGCCAGATACAGGCAGCAGTGAGCGCATGTATGCAGAAGAGGGCGGATAGCACTTCCCTCCCAGTGTATCATGCTGAGCTGGGATGCAGCAGGAGCTGCCTTCATGTGTCAGCCTTTACCCTCCTCTATTGATAGCTGTTGTATGATGAGAGAGTTAGCTTGTGGGTGGGAATTGACACGTGACCAAATTATCTCGATCCTTCAGCCTGACGACTGAAAGGAGACATTATTTACCATGATCTGTGTACAAAGCACTACATTTAACATGCCATGAATTTTTAGACTGTTCCTTTGCTAATGTACATCAATGTCTGTCGTCGTACAGGAAAAAAACAAAGAGAGCGAGCGAGCAATGCGTGGTTTTAACCTCGAGCACTAAGGGTAGCAGTTATAACAGAGCCAACCATGGACTCCACAGCAGACCGGAAATCAGCAGAAAGGCTATAGGTTCACCCCAAAAGAATGAAATAGCAGCATCTTTACACTTGTGGAGTCAAACACAGGCCATAATGGAGATGCTTTGTAGGACACTTGAAGTGCGATCCACATGCAAGAAAGCCCTCAGGCATTATGTACTTAAAGCAGTTTGTATGAGTCAGATGTGTTCCCACCAGATGGAAAATGCTGGCAGACTGTCACAACAAGCTCATACATGATCCCATTTATGCCACCGGGGCTACACTTATTATTGCTGTTTGAAACCATTTTTCGAACCACAAATCAGCAAACAAAATAGTATACAGGGAGAGTTACAATTCGATATCCAGTAACAGTGCTGAGCTGATATCAGCAGGAAATGCTGAAACAGCCAGCCTGAACTATCACATCATTATAAAGTAGGTCACATGATAATAACACGAGGTTGGGCAAATCAGTAGCCTGGGTACATTTCATGTCCAGACTATTACTCTTTTATTCCTCTTTGCCTGGCAGATGAGTAGGTTCAATGGGCTGCTGATATAGTGCTCACCTACATCATTTTTTTTTTCTATCACCCAACAACCCCAGAGAGGGGGAAAAAAAAAATCTGATTTACTTTAAAAAAACAAAGTTTCATTTGGTATCCACCGTCACCATCTGTTTCATGAGGAACAACTGCTAGTTCATGCACATATCCAGTCAGCTGCACAATGCATAAAATCATGCAGATACAAGTCAAGAGATTCAGCTAAAGTTCACATCAAACATCAGAATGGAGGAAAATGTAATCTCGGTGTCTAATCGTGCCATGGTCAGAGGTGCCAAATAGGCTGGTCTGAGTATTTCAGAAACTGTCCAACTCTTGGGATTTTCATGCACAACAGTCTCGAGTTTAAGGTTTGAGAAATGAAAAATATCCACCGAGCGGCAGTTCTGGGTGCAGAAACGGCTTACTAATGAGAAAGAAGAATGGCCAGGCTGGTTTAATCCGGCAGGAAGGTTAGGGCAACCCAAATAACCACTCTTTACGACCATGCTGAGCAGAAAAGC
The DNA here is from genome assembly GCF_027579695.1 of Neoarius graeffei. Lineage (NCBI taxonomy): Eukaryota > Metazoa > Chordata > Actinopteri > Siluriformes > Ariidae > Neoarius > Neoarius graeffei. The sequence goes on along the minus strand of NC_083583.1, from coordinate 48,627,096 downwards.
CTCTCCGAGCACGTCAAAGCTTGACGTGCACGGGCTACAACAGCAGAAGATCGTATCAGACCCCACTCCTGTCAGCCAAGAACAGGAACCTGAGGCTACGGTGTACAAGTGTTCCTATTAAAGTGGCCTCATCTCATCTCATTATCTCTAGCCGCTTTATCCTGTTCTACGGGGTCGCAGGCAAGCTGGAGCCTATCCCAGCTGACTACGGGCGAAAGGCGGGGTACACCCTGGACAAGTCGCCAGGTCATCACAGGGCTGACACATAGACACAGACAACCATTCACACTCACATTCACACCTACGGTCAATTTAGAGCCACCAGTTAACCTAACCTGCATGTCTTTGGACTGTGGGGGAAACCGGAGCACCCGGAGGAAACCCACGTGGACACGGGGAGAACATGCAAACTCCGCACAGAAAGGCCGTCGCCGGCCACGGGGCTCGAACCCGGACCTTCTTGCTGTGAGGCGACAGTGCTAACCACACCACCGCCAGGCACAATCTGACTGATGAAATCATTTTGAAAACACTGATGAAACCAAACAAAATAAAGGTTCGCACCAAAACTGTCATACAACTCTCCTGTCACCTCACAGTTAAATATATCGAGAGGTGTGTTCATAAGGACACTAGACAGACTTGAATAATAGCTCTGATGTGCAATGCAAGGACAGAACATCAGATCTGACAGCTGAAACGTTGCCCAATGACTTGCTGACTTGTCGTCAAAGGCACTACATTAGAAACATCCTGATAAAAGGATAAAGACCATCACTAGACTGACTCGTACCCTCCCTGAGAATTTATGCACTTATTAATGTCCCCTATTTGGTGTTAATTCTCTCCACCGGACATGAAATACTGTTGATTTGTCTTTGTTTGAAAGAGTTTATCTGACAAATTTTTCTATATACGTGTTCAAACTTTTGACTGGTCCTATATCATGCACACTCTCTGGGCACTTTAATAGGAACTCGTTCTTGATTCTCAGGTTCCTGTTCTTGGCTACAGGAATGGAACCCCATGTGGTCTTCTGCTGTTGCATGCTGAGATGCTTTATCTGCTCACCATGGTTGTAAAGAGTTGCTATAAGTTATTATATCCTTCCTGGGAGCTGGAACCAATCTGGCCTGAGTTTCCCAAAAGCATCGCAGCACAAAGATCATCGTTAAATGGTAGAATGAGAATCGCAATGAACACTCACTCTCCTAGTTAAGATGCGCTTAGCGTTAAGAGGCTTTTGGAAAACCCACCCCTGGTCATTTTCCTCTGACCTCTCTTAACAAGGCGTTTGTTTCCACCTACAGAACTGTCGCTCACTCGTACCCCTTTTCCACCAAATCAGTTCCAGGGCTGGTTCGGGGCCAGTGCTGGTGCTGGTTCACAACTCGTTCAACTTGCGAGCCAGCTGAGAACCAGTTTGCTTTTCCATAGCTCGCGGTGCTAAGGGAAGCCATGTCATTACGTCGCTGTATACGTCAGTTATGTCACTACGTTTGCATAAACCTTGGCGCGAATATCGAAGCAAAAACAACACGGAAGAAGCAGCAACAACAATAATAATGGATGACTTCGCGTTTGTACAGCTGCTGCTTCTCGTCGCTTAAAAATGGCGATCTTTCGCGGTCTTGTTATTGTTGTTGGTCTTAACAACTCCGCCCCCCCGCTGACGTAAGCGGTTCTTTCCTCTGGCCCAGCAGAGAGTTGGTGCTAGCCTGGAACCGGTTTTTCTGGCCCCAGAGCCAGTTCTTTGTCAGTGGAAACAGAAAACCCGGTTCCAAACTAAGCACTGGCCCCGAACTAGTCTGGTTAACACCAGACCATATCACAAGTGAAATATGGTCTGGAATCCGCCTATTGAATTTCTCATAGGGGAGGTGTGGTTTACGATTGTCAACGGCCGTTTATTGGACGTTGCGAATGTCTATCATTTGGCGTATACGTAGCCCATGGCCAATCATGGCAGTTGTACCCGGTGACGTAGTTAGAGCGACAAAGAAGACGAAGAGGCGAAAAAAGACTGAAACGCCAAACGCTGTTCTTTTTTTAAAACAAACTTTCGCTCTAAACTATTCAGAGCAGTGTCTAAAGCTTGATCGAACGTTTGGTTCGTATCGCTCGCCGCCATGTTAAATGTGATCCGTAAACAGTCCCAAATAAACTACAAGCTTCCGTTTGTCGAGTAGTACGCGTCACCGTCTTTCCACCCCTCCCCACTCTCTGATTGGCTCCCTAACTCAGGCGAGCCTTTAGACCATAGTTTCCATGCTGTCTTTTCAGATCGGAAGGATTGTGCAAAGCAGCATGGGATTTCCCAGGCTAGCCCCGAACCAGCCCTGGAACTGCTTTGGTGGAAAAGGGGCATCGGTGTTTTTTGTTTTTCGCACGATTCTGTGTAAACTCTAGAGACTGCTGTGTGAGAAAACCCCAGGAGATCAGCGGTTTCTGAAATACCCGTGCCACAGTGAAAGTCACACTTTGAGATCACAATTTTTTCCCATTCTGATGTTCGAAGTGAACATTAACTGAAGCTCTTGATTTGGATCCGCATGATTTTATGCCCTGTGCTGCTGTCAAGGGATCGGCTGATTAGAGAACGGCATGCGACAGCAGGTGGGTGGTGTTCCTAATAAACTGGCCAGTGAGATTTATTCATTTTATTGGCATCGTATACAACCTCAGTCAACAGAAACTAAATGACTACCGCCCCAAAACACTGCAAAGCAGCCAGTGTGAAATGCCCACTCGTGCTTTCAACTCGAACATCGCTCCATTTCCTAATCATGTTTGCCTTACATTTTATCACACAGCACAAAGGACTCACACTTTATCCTGTTTGAGTACTAAGAGAACGGAATTAATCATCACTCAACCGACATGTCCCTCAGGTGAGATCTGAAGATGAATAATAAAGGAGGATTTTTTTTTTCTACATGAAAAAGCAGAAGACCAGGGATTACATGATGAAACCACAAGAATAAAGTGGACACAGATTAAGCTGACGCACTATTTAGAAACGGAAAGGAACCATTTTTGACTCATTTGTTATTGGCTCCTCCAAAAGCTCAGAGAGTTCGCTTCGAAGGCACTGGCTCAGAAAAACCTATTGCGCGATGTCAAACTAGAGCATTGGAGGAGGAAATGAAGTAGGCGTAAACCAATGCAGTCAAGCCCATTACTTATGAACTAGCTCCCTCCCCTGTACAGATTCAGAAGCTGGATTTAAAACAACCTTATGAACGTTTGAAACAGGTGCTAAGTCTTTAAACACCGTGAACTGTGATCATGTCCCATAGCATACTAAAATGGTACACTTAATGGTATGGCAAAATAGTATGCTACCGTAATATCACATATTATACTGACTCGACGTGGAAAAAAAGGTTCAATATTTAATTCGACATTTGTTACTTAATTATAATTATAGTTGTAGATGTAAAGAAATGTGAAATGAAAGAATGAATATATCTAAATATATCAAGCCTACCTCAGAACCAAATTGTGCTCATTGACACTAAAAAGATGAAAATTTCTAAATATACATTATACAGCCAATCAACAGCATCCATGCAGGTTCATGCAATTAGCAGAAATCTGACAAAATAACCACGGCATTTAGTAACCATGTCTGGTGATTGGTCCAACGGTTATTTCATGATATACCGGTACTGAGACATGTCTAAGGGTCAGCATGCCTGCGTTAGTGGACAGCTATGTGACAATTCCCTCTGTATGTACACAGCAAACATCACCATGCGAGGCGCTTCACCAGGATAATTACCTGCTGTTGAAATTCGCCTGGCTTTTTACGATTGGTCAAGCTGTTATTTTAGGATACGTTCGGCCTTTTTAATCTCGAAAAGCATCTCAAATTCCACCTTCAAGTTATCTAATTGAGATTGGAAGCATTTATAGGCATCTCATCATCTATGTACAGTATTTACAAGATTTCTATACGTCTTTATAGGTTGCAGTGCCTCATAGTGGTCACAACCCAATTATCTGGTGACCTCAGAGTACTGTTTGTGTGTGAAAATACTCTGATCAAGGCTTCTTATTTTAACCTATTTAACTGGAGAATAAGTTCCAAGGATACCCTCGGTATATACTGTATTTATTAATGAACATAATTCAGTGAGCCTGCTCAGATATTCGGCTCATTCTTCAAACGTGTATAATAACATTATGATTACTGATCGGATGGATAACCATACGGATTTTTTTTTTTTTAATTCCTGATCTTTCTACATTACAGAGCGCACATTAGTTCCAAGTTGACATGATTCACAGACTGACTTGGTTTTGAATTACTGAGGCTTGGATTAAACCCATTTAATCCAAGAGACCAGACAAATATTCTGAGAACATAATAATAATAATAATAATAATAATAATAATAATAATGCTGGATAGTATGTCAACCCCCTGTCTCCCTGGCTATGTTTCACAGACGCTACTTTGAAAACCACTACACGAGATGACACATGGGAAATTTCATGAAATAAGGAGTTATTTATTTCGTCAGTTTCTAATATGCAAATTAGACCATGCATCTCCATCTACTTTCATTTTGCATAACAGTGCTTGTGCATAGTTTTAACCAATATTTAACAGAAAAAAAAACCTCAAACATCTCGAGTTAAAACACCACCACAAGACCTGAGCAATGAGAGAACTGAACCTTTCTGGCAAACTGCACTCTGTCAACATGGGCAAATGTGCAATAATCACGCCTAATTGTGCAACACATTCACTTATCACCGTGCAATAACCCCCTGTATCATGGGTCACAATCTAGATACATAGATCCAACTTTTTTGTCAAGCAGTTCTTGAAAAGATACGTTTATCTTTTTTTTAAATCGACTTATCTATCTTTTTACTTGAATGTTTATCTTGAACAGATCTGTCCCCCCTTTCCCCTTAATACTAAGTCAAGTTTATTTGTATCGCGCTTTTAACAATAAACATTGTCGCAAAGCAGCTTTACAGAATTTGAATGACTTAAAACATGAGCTAATTTTATCCCTAATCTATCCCCAATGAGCAAGCCTGTGGCGACGGTGGCAAGGAAAAACTCCCTCAGACGCCATGAGGAAGAAACCTCGAGAGGAACCGGACTCAAAAGGGAACCCATCCTCATTTGGACAACGACAGACAACATGACTATAACATTAACAGTTTTAACATGAAGTCAGTTTCGTTGATGTTATAAACTCTTCATTGATGGAAACTTGAGTGCAAAACTGTTCATGACAACTGCAGTCCTAAAGTTAGCAAGTCAACTGTAGTCCTCAGCCATTTAAAAGCATTACTGTAAGAGTCCAGAGCGTCCTCTTGTACTCAGTGCAATATGTATACTAAGTGTTTGTTTGAATACACCGACTGGATTGGGTGCTTCAATTTCACTGTACTGTACCAGCAACAATAAAGGAATCTTGGATCGGGTGTTTCTGGGCCTTTGTATGGTTTTTGACGCCTATAAAAGTTGCAGCAGGTTCAGTGCTTGGACCCCTAAAACACAAGACTGTCACTGCTTACCATGAGACTAAAAAATTGCTCATAATGACAAAGTTATTCCTCTGTAGGCTGGAATACACCAGTATTAGTCAACTCTGTGCCCATGGCGAGCTGTCTGGGCGTTAATGAAGATTCATTCTGGATATTTAGGCTAAATATTCTGCATCCTGCTCACCATATTTTTCCCCCTCTTATTCACTCTACTGATATATATATATATATATATATATATATATATATATATATATATATATATTTGAATGTATAAGCTGTGTGTGCACGCGAGCCTCATTTGTTAAAAAAAAAAAAGATGGAGGGGGTGGGCAGCACAGTGGTGTAGTGGTTAGCATTGTCGCCTCACAGCAAGAAGGTCTTGGGTTCGAGCCGAGCAGCCGGCGAGGGCCTTTCTGTGTAGAGTTTGCGTGTTCTGTGTGGGTTTCCTCCGGGTGCTCCGGTTTCCCCGACAGTCCACAGACATGCAGGTTAGGTTAACTGGTGACTCTAAACTGACCGTAGGTGTGAATGTGAGTGTGAATGGTTGTCTGTGTCTATGTGTCAGCCCTGTGATGACCTGGCGACTTGTCCAGGGTGTACCCCGCCTTTCGCCCGTAGTCAGCTGGGATAGGCTCCAGCTTGCCTGCGACCCTGTAGAACAGGATAAAGCGGCTACAGATAATGGATGGGATGGATGGATGGATGGAAGATGGAGGGGGGGCGGAAGCACAGCACAGCACAGCACAGCGCAGCGCAATCTGAGGCGCGTGCGAGTCTTCATTATCAGTCAGAGAACATTAGCTCGAGTAGGCTAATTTGTCACATTAATTCCAATTAAGGCTGCTAAAACAGGCTTCACTTTAATCAAAAGAGAATGGACTATCCGAATACAATTTGCCCACATTTTAAATACACTTGTGTGTGTGTGTGTGACTGCAGGTGTTTATTAAATGGCTGATTATTGAAGCCCTGGTCTGATTTCCTGAAGAAACAAACGACCGACACCATCACTGTAATTCCACAAGCAAAGTAGAGAAACTGGAGATATAAACCCACACTCTGGAGTTTACAGCCTGTGGATGCTGTAAAATATAGATCACACAAGAAAGAGGAGTAAACTCGAGTGCACATTTTTCACTGATAAAAGGTAAAAAAAAAAAAAAGATGGAGCCAAGTTCACAGCTCTCCTCCATACTTTCTCCTCATCTGCCTCGAAACAGGATGGAGTAAAACACGACAGCAGCTTTCTTCATTTACTCAAAAGGGTGTAGAATGTAGTAAACACACACACACACAAAAAATTATAATTTATATAACACACACACACAATTTATATCATATCATATTATACACACACAATCACCTCAGACAGTTTTCCTCTTCGCCTTTGCTAGTTTTCACAGCTTTTTTTTTTTCCTGTTACAGAAAAGAAAGAAAAAAATCAATCCGAAGGAAGCAAATCCAACCAAGAAAGGAAGATAAAAACAGACTTCACTCGGGCAGGCGATATTATTCCGTCCAGTTTTTCACAGAGTAAAAACCCCTCTCTTTTTCTCTCTTTTTTTTCTTTCCATGATGCCTTTAATCCACGTCGAATCTCCTCATTTCTACAACAGCAGGATGCAGAAACGCTGAATTCCTGCCTGCAGTGATGCTAAACTCAGCTAACAAACCAAACAGCTTTTTATTCTGGGTTTCTCTCTCTCTCTCTCTCTCTCTCTCTCTTTTTATCCGCTCCTCACGATTTCTGAGTGTACAGCTTGATAACACGCCGATTTCTCCCACTTGTCCCCCAGCAAGGCAGAGAAGGATGAAGCCTCTTGGAAGAGCTTTCAGAAAATGGAGCAAAGGTTCGCCTAGCGGCGCTCAGAGGAACTGCAGCCGTCTCACACAAACGCTTTTTAAAGGGACACTGGACTCCAGTTGGAATTTACTGCACATCCATGTCAAGTTATCCGGTTTCCTACGGAAGCCGCGAGAGGCCCTTCATATAATCTTTTTTTATTCACCTTGTTATCCTCATCTCATTCTCATTATCTCTAGCCGCTTTATCCTGTTCTACAGGGTCGCAGGCAAGCTGGAGCCTATCCCAGCTGACTACGGGCGAAAGGCGGGGTACACCCTGGACAAGTCACCAGGTCATCACAGGGCTGACACATAGACACAGACAACCATTCACACTCACATTCACACCTACGGTCAATTTAGAGTCACCAGTTAACCTGCATGTCTTTGGACTGTGGGGGAAACCGGAGCACCCGGAGGAAACCCACGCGGACACGGGGAGAACATGCAAACTCCACACAGAAAGGCCCTCGCCGGCCACAGGGCTCGAACCCGGACCTTCTTGCTGTGAGGCGACAGCGCTAACCACTACACCACCGTGCCGCCCACCTTGTTATCCTATGGAATCAATTTTGTGCCAAAATATTCATACAATACTTTTGAAATCTCATCTCATCTCATTATCTCTAGCCGCTTTATCCTGTTCTACAGGGTCGCAGGCAAGCTGGAGCCTATCCCAGCTGACTACGGGCGAAAGGCGGGGTACACCCTGGACAAGTCGCCAGGTCATCACAGGGCTGACACATAGACACAGACAACCATTCACACTCACACCTACGGTCAATTTAGAGTCACCAGTTAACCTGCATGTCTTTGGACTGTGGGGGAAACCGGAGCACCCGGAGGAAACCCACGCGGACACGGGGAGAACATGCAAACTCCGCAAAGAAAGGCCCTCGCCGGCCACGGGGCTCGAACCCGGACCTTCTTGCTGTGAGGCGACAGCGCTAACCACTACACCACCGTGCCGCCCTACTTTTGAAATATCAAACAAAAACGACAAATCAAAATACAAAAAACAAACAAAAAAAGTCAATATTTTTTTAGACTGGCAAACAAATTATTCGTCTAATCATGCAAAATATCAGTCTATTACTCTTCAGAAACCTTTTATTTTTGTTCCGCATCTTTCTCAGTTTTGTTTGACGTAATTTATTTTGGTTGTGATTCCAGCTTTCTCGTTTGCGCTCCCTGACTTTTTGCTTGCAGTTTTGGCACAAACTTCACGTGTGGGTGGGCTGTCCAGGAATGCATTCCCATTGGCTAACTTGTGTTTGACTGACAGCTACGCTCAGCGATTCCCCCGGAGGCTGTTGCGGCCATTTCCTACTCGGATTCTGGCGGACTGTTTGACCAATCCATTGATGGTAAACAAGGATCGAGTGGACTTCAGTGGTGACTATGATATTACACTCGTCACTCGTCAAACAGTTCGCCAAAATCCGAGTAGGAAATGGCTGCAACAGCCTCCGGGGGAATCGCTGAGCGTAGCTGTCAGTCAAACACAAGTTAGCCAATGGGAATGCATTCCTGGACAGCCCACCCACACGTGAAGTTTGTGCCAAAACTGCAAGCAAAAAGTCAGGGAGCGCAAACGAGAAAGCTGGAATCGCAACCAAAATAAATTACGTCAAACAAAACTGAGAAAGACACGGAACAAAAATAAAAGGTTTCTGAAGAGTAATAGACTGATATTTTGCACGATTACACAAATAATTTGTTTGCCAGTCTAAAAAATTGACTTTTTTTTTGTATTTTTATTTGTCGTTTTTGTTTGATATTTCAAAAGTATTGTATGAACATTTTGGCACAAAATTGATTCCATTGGTTTTGTTTTCTCGAGATCTCGAATTAGTTGTGTTGTTTTCTCGAGATCCTGAATTAATAATGTCGTTATCTCGGGATAACAAGGTGAATAAAAAAAAGGATTATATGAAGGGCCTCTCTCAGCTTCCGTAGGTTTCCCCGTATTTTCCATCCATTATCTGTAGCCGCTTATCACTGACATCACATTTTTCCTCATTCTGATGTTTGATGTTAACATTAACTGAAGCTCTTGATCTGGATCTGCATGATTGTATACATTGCACTGCTGCCACATGATTGGCTGACTGGACAACTTGCATGAATATACAGTGGTACACATGTTCCAGTTAAAGTGGCTGGTGAACATAAATATATGTTATTTACCAGCTGGGAGGTCCGTATCGTGAAATACCATGACCGAGGTCTTGAAAGTACTGAGCGAGGCCCTCTGGGCCGAGGTCACGATATTTCACCATACGGACCGACCTTAAGCTGGTAAATAATATATTTATTTTTTTCTTTACCAAATTCTAATAGAAAACGAGAGCGCCCGAAAGGGAAAACCGAGCCGAGACACCATTTTGAATCCTCATTCACGGCTGTAATGCAAATGGCTTCCTCCTCGGTATACAAGTGCACTTCCATGGCAGGGAAAAAAATACATTTTGCCGCCCTGTAGTCCCCTATTTATACAAAATTGAGTCATTCAGGATTCAGTCATATTTTTGCTCAGTGTTAGCAAATTAAAGGTTTTTAGCTTTCTCCTGAAATGTTTTCTTTTATTTCTTCTTCCTCAGGGTAGTAAAACTCGCTTTTGTTTTGAAGACTGTCGTTATCGCTATCCATGCTGTAAAATTAATGCTCTTCTCCTGAGAAATGGGAAAATAAAGAAGAAGAAACCTTTATTGGTCACATGCACACTTCAAGCACAGTGAAATTCATCCTCTGCATTTAACCCATCTGAAGCAGTGAACACACACACCCAGAGCAGTGGGCGGCCACACACAGCGCTCAGGGGTTCGGTACCTTGCTCAAGGGCACTTCAGCCCAAGGCTGCCCCACATTAACCTAACTGCATATCTTTGGACTGTGGGGTAAACCCACGCAGACATGGGGAGAACATGCAAACTCTACACAGAAAGGCCCTTGCCGGCCACTGAGTTCGAACCCGGAACCTTCTTGCTGTGAGGCAATCGTGCTAACCACTACACCACTGTGCCATGTTGACAAAACTTGTTACTATGTTTGTTGTTGTGAACGAGCAAGTCGCTAGAGGTCCATAACTGGGGTCTGTACCGTAGGATACAGACTCACTCGCCAGCCAATCAGAGCGCAGGATTTGGACTGCGTAAAAATATTTTTTTTTTCGCAGTGTGGTTTCCATCAAATCCTGCGCTCTGAGTGGATGGCGAGCGGGTCCGTATCCTACGGTACGGACCCCGGTTACGGACCCCTGGCGACTCGCTTATTCCCAACAACAACAAACATAGTAGCATTTTTTGTCAACATTTATCTTTTTTTTCTAAGATTTATTGATAAGATTATCAAAAATCTTATAAATTTTTGTGAGCATTTCTCAGGAGAAGAGCATTAATTTTATAGTATGGATAACGATAACGACAGTGTTCACAGCAAAAGCGAGTTTTACTACCCTGAGGAAGAAGAAATAAAAGAAAACATTTCAGGAGAAAGCTAAAAACCTGTAATTTCCTAACACCGAGCAAAAACATGGCTGAATCCTGAATGACTCCTATTTGTATAAATAGGGGACTACATAGGCAGCAAAATGTAGTTTTTTTCCTGCCATGGAAGTGCACTTGTATACTGAGGAGGAAGCAATTTGCATTACAGCCGTGAATGAGGATTCAAAATAGCATTAATTTTACAGCATGGATAGCGATAATGACAGTGTTCACAGCAAAAGCGAGTTTTACTACCCTGAAGAAGATAAAATAAAAGAAAACATTTCAGGAGAAAGATAAAAACCTGTAACTTGCTAACAGTTTGATCTCATTAATGAGGCCCATTTTGGACCATGTTATCCTAATACATAATATTACGTTAGGTAAAAACTTTAAACCAGTACAATCTCTTCTTCAGAGTTTCACCAAATGGCTTTATTTATGCAATATAAAGGTCATAATACTGTATAACTTTGGTCGAGCAAAAACACAGAGCAAAAACATGGCTGAATCGTGAATGACTCCTATTTGTATAAATAGGGAACTACATAGGCGGCAAAATGTAGTTTTTTTTTTCCTGCCATGGAAGTGCACTTGTATACCGAGGAGGAAGCAATTTGCATTACAGCCATGAATGAGGATTCAAAATGGCGGCTCGGCTCGGTTTTCCCTTTCGGGCGCTCTCATTTTCTGTTAGAATTTGGTAAAGAAAAGAATAAATATATTATTTACCAGCTTAAGGTCGGTTCGTATGGTGAAATACCGTGACCTCGGCCTTGAATACTGACCTCAGCCCAGAGGGCCTCGTTCAGTGTTGCCAGGTTATCGCAGGGCTGACACAGAGACAAACAACCATTCACGCTCACATTCACACCTACGGTCAATTTAGAGTCACCAGTTAGCCTAACCTGCATGTCTTTGGACTGTTGGGGAAACCGGAGCACCCGGAGGAAACCCACACGGACACGGGGAGAACATGCAAACTCCACACAGAAAGGCCCTTGCCAGCCACTGGGCTCGAACCCAGGACCTTCTTGCAGTGAGGCGACACCACCGTGCCACCCTTCCCTGTATTTTGTACGGGAAAATGCAGTTTTTTGGCTAATACGGCATACACTGATTTTCATACGGGAAAATTAAGTTTTGTATCAGAGATTTTTTCCGTTACTCCGAGAAAATTTTCTTAGGATCCACCATTTCTTTTTTTAAACACGCATGCCCAATGAAACTGAATTCTTTTCGATTTATGTGGTTTTATAGTTGCACGTGGTTTTCTTGGTCATTTAAGTCCATCGGCTCGGACTGCTCAGACTTCTATGACGGCTGCAGAAGTTATGTTCTGCCAATTTGTCATGGAACATAACATCCCACCGACTGTGGCAGACCATTTTTCACAGCTAGCAAAAAAAAAAAATGTTTCCCGATTCAAAGACTGCACAGGTAAGCATTTGTAGTTTTTTTTTTGTTTTGTTTTTTAAGCTTTTATTGTTTGCATGTAGGAAAGCTTCCTCCATTATGATGATAATTTCGGGAGGCGATACTGGGAGTCGCCGTTTATACAATGGCAACTGTAGTTACCCGGCGATTTCTGGTTTCACTTCCCTAAACATTTTAATTGCTAATAGACATTATATGTAGACACAGATGACCAACACTCGTTACCGCCATCAGTCGTCAGTAAACTGGAAAAGTATTGAATGAAGAGTAAATGGTGGTAACAACCATTGGTAACCTGTCTCTAAAATGTGTAGTAGGGGATGGAAGCAATTTAACACTGTCTACATGTTTGCCGTGCTCTGATTTTCTTTTATTGACCAGGAAAATAATCGATGTATATTGGGGAAAGGTCTTCGATGTAAAAACTGCTCTGGGTGTTGCCAGGTTTCCAATGCTGAAACAACTTTTTACTGCTTTGCTGTGCCTCCCACATAGCAACGCAGATAGTGAGAGGGCTTTTTCATTGGTCAGGAAAATTCATACTGAGTCCAGAAAAAATATGGCTGCAGACACATTAACTGCATATCTGCAAATTAAAATGAAGTGTGATGAGGAGCTACAACTGCAGCCCAAGCAGTGATATTATAGCTAGTGCCAAATCTGCAACATCTTTGTACAACAAAGAACACTCCAAAAAGGAATAAGATTTAAATTCTTGTTATAAATTACTGGGAAGATTTTCAATTTTTCATAATTTATTAATATTTTCACGTATCCTTGTTTACATAATATACTTGATGTGGTTCAGTCATCTTTAGTTGGCTCTAACACTGCTTGTGGTGTCAACACTTTTTTTTTCTCAAATGGAACTTTTACTAACCTTCATTCACTGTTTGACATGATTATATATAATTTATTACATGTAACCTACTATTTTAATTAACATACCTACTTAGTACTGCTGTTATATTTCAAGTAATTTTCTTTGGTGGAATGTAATATTGTAGGTGAGGTCAACACTTGTCAAATAGAACTTTGTGTAATTTTTATGAACTATTTAATATTAATACATTTTATTTGCAAAATTTACATCAATAATTCTGGTATTACTGATACAATGTATATTAAATAATTAAGTATATAGTTCAGTCATTCTCTTTAGTAGATAATTGTTTACTTGACTGGACATATAGTCCTTTTTAATTCAGTTGTTTTCTCTGGGATCTAAAAATTCTTTTTATTCAGTACATGCTTATTTGATCCCTTTAACTTGATGCAGTGTGATAAATATGCCGATTACAATAGGAGTGTATAATGTGGAATAAAACAATCAGTGCTTTGGATTATATACTGGAATTTTTTCTCGTGTATAAGGGCTCATGGGTGTATGTAAGGGAAAAGTACAGATTTCGTAAGGGCATGGGTAACTAAAGGTTGACATGTATGAATTTACATGACGGATCTTCTCTTACAGAGCTGCCTTACTGCAAAATTTAGCTCCAGTCCTGCCTAAGGCAATCTGATTCAGTTATATTTAGAGCATTTATTCATTCATTCGTTCATTTATTCATCTTCAGTAACTGCTTTATCCTGGTCGTGGTTGAGGTGAATCTGGTGCCTGTCCCCAGAACACTGAGCATGGCGTGGGGGATACACCCTGAACAGGACTCTAGTTCATCACAGGGCATCACACACCCACAGTGTTTTATCACAGACAACCTACCGACTGGTATGTTTGAGGTGGGAAGAACCCTGAGGAAACCCACACGGACATGCTGGAGAGCATGTCATACTCCATACCCGATATGAAACTCCAGAAACCCGAACTTAGGACCCTGGAATAATGACCCATCTTCAACAACCCATGAGAAATGTCGCAAACAAGTCATCGGTCTTTTCGTGAAACATCCCATAGCACAAGAAATGTCATTCTTAACACTGATTATCCATCCATCCATTATCTGTAGCCGCTTATCCTGTTGTCCAGGGTCACAGGCAAGCTGGAGCCTATGCCAGTTGACTATGGGTGAGAGGCGGGGTACATCAGGTCATCGCAGGGCTGACACATAGAGACAAACAACCATTCATACTCAAATTCACACCTACAGTCAATTTAGAGCCACCAATTAGCCTAACCTGCATATCTTTGGACTGTGGGGGAAACCGGGGCACCCGGAGGAAACCCGTGCGGACACGGGGAGAACATGCAAACTCCACACAGAAAGGCCCTCGCCAGCCACTGGGCTCGAACCCAGGACCTTCTTGCCGTGAGGCGACAGTAACACTGATTATTTTGTCCAATATGGGCTGCAATCCGGGCGGCACGGTGGTGTAGTGGTTAGTACCGTCGTCTCACAGCAAGAAGGTACTGGGTTTGAGCCCAGTGGCCGGCAAGGGCCTTTCTGTGTGGAGTTTGCATGTTGTCTGCGTGGGTTTCCTCCGGGTGCTCCGGTTTCCCCCACAGTCCAAAGACATGCAGGTTAGGTTAACTGGTGACTCTAAATTGACCGTAGGTGTGAATGTGAGTGTGAATGGTTGTCTGTGTCTATGTGTCAGCCCTGAGATGACCTGGCGATTTGTCCAGGGTGTACCCCGCCTTTCGCCCGTAGTCAGCTGGAATAGCCTCCAGCTTGCTTGCGACCCTGAAGGACAGGATAAGCGGCTACAGATAATGGATGGATGAGTTGGTATCTTCAATGACAAGTGTTTAGGTTTGCCCTTTCACATAGGAGCAAAATTTTTAAATCAGTATGACAGATGACTGTCATGGGTGTTCTCACTTCAATGTCCTTTGCATAGGTGTAATCACTTTAGAATAGACCAGTAGAGTCAGTGGAGGAGTGCAGGTGTGTATTAGGGTGCATCAGTTGCCCTCACTTTCATAAAATCTGATGCATTTTTGTTTGGGTGTTCCTTTTCACCAATAAAGACATCCTGTAAAATGTTTTGACCATATTCAAAAGTCTAATGGTGGCACCATGAGGTTCATTTTTTGCCAAAAAACGTTTATGTTTTCGCGTAAGGTTTGAATCACAATGTTGGACTCCATTTATTGATTTCTTGTGACCATGTTAAGAACCTTTGCAAGGGATTGAGAAGCATTAATGTGATTCATAATACATTTGTATTGTTTAAAAGTAGTTGAACAATGATTCAGTGAACAGCTAAAACTCAAGCTGTGCTTGATAATATATTTAGAATATGTACTAAAAATGTGTATCTAAGATATTTGGTATACTCTATAAGGTGCAATAATGTTTCATGAAAAGTGATCGAAATTTTGTCATAAAAATCATAAAATAGCAGCTTTTTCCATAACTTTGAGCTCCTGGTGCCACCATTAAACTTTTGAATTTTGTCAAAATATTTCACCCAGTGTGTTTTCTTACCAAAAGGAACATAAAAACAAAAATGCATCATGATCAGAGGAACTTTTCATTTTTAGGGGGCAACTGATGCACCCTAGTGTGTATACACATTATGAACTGCCAACATGTTAGTTTTAAAAGAAATGTTTGACAGTTGGATTACAAATGTAGCAAAGGTTAAACATTGTACAAGCAAGTAACAATGCCCATTTAATAAAATAAAGACTAAAGTTAGCATTTCTGCTTTCCTGCTAACTTTCCACAAAATGTCATTTTTGTTGACTGCAGTGCCTTCTATCTGGCTTACCAAAGTGTATTAAATTAATTTGCTATAACTTCCTGCTCACTAATTTCAATGGCAAGGATTTTTGACACGTTTCCCTATACTGAGAAAAAGACAAACTCATCCATGCACATCAGATGTATACAGCTATGCCGATAACCACACATTCTCTAAAAAGAGTAAGGTTAGATATACAGTAGATCTAACTAAAGAATTTTATGAAAGCATTCTCCAGGAATACAAATACAAAATATGCTTTTTTTTTTTTTTTACTACAGTATGCACTCACAGGCCATTTTATTAGGAACACCCATCCACCTGCAGTTCTCTAATCAGCCGATCCCTTGACAGCAGCACAATGGATAAAGTCATGCAGATACAAATCAAGAGCTTCGGTTAATGTTCACTTCAAACATCAGAATGGGAAAAATTGTGATCTCAAAGTGTGACTTTCACTGTGGCATGGGTGTTGGTTTGAGCCGGATGGACTGGTTTGAGTATTTCAGAAACTGCTGATCTCCTGGGGTTTTCACACACAACAGTCTCTAGAGTTTACACAGAATGGTGTGAAAAACAAAAAGCACTGAGTGAGCGACAGTTCTGTGGGTGGAAACAAATGCCTTGTTCACAAGAGAGGTCAGAAGAAAATGGCCAGATTGGTTCAAGCTGCCAGGAAGGATATAGCCGTCGGTCATCGTCATAGTTGAGGGTTAGCAATCCAGGAAGCCATCAGCTAGCTTCCATGAGTTCTCTTGGGTGATTATAGCTCACCAGAGGAACCCAAACTCTCATCTGGTGGTGGGTACACATACACACCTCTGGGCAATTTAGAGTAGCCAATTCAACTAATCTGCATGTCTTTGGACTGTGGGAGAAAACCAGAGCACCCGGAGGAAACCCACACAAGCACAAGGAGAACATGCAAATTCCACACAGAAAGGCCCCAGTCGGCTGCTGGGCTCGAACCCAGAACCTTCTCGTTGGTGCTAACCACTACACCACCATGTGGACCCAAGGATATAGCAACTCTTTCCAACCATGGTGAGCAGAAAAGCATCTCAGCAGGCAACAGCAGAAGACCACATTGGGTTCCACTCCTGCCAGCCAAGAACAGGAATCTTAGAATCAAGAACAAGTTCTTATTAAAGTGGCTGGTGAGTGTATATCTCATTCAGATACGTTTCTTCTGGATTTGCCTCTTTTCCTGAAAGTGTTCTTTCTTCTTGGTGCACTTTTTTTTTTACTAATTTCTGACAATACATCTCCACTCTTCTCCATAACATTCCTGGCTTTTTGAGGTTGAATCACTGGTCCTTCAGGTCGTTTTCTACTTGCTTGTTGCTGATATGGGTTATTTAATGAAGCAAATCCACCAACCAGCATGTTTTTGGACAGTGAGAGGAACCCAGAGGAAAGCCATGTGGACATGGAGAGAACTCCTGACAGACAGCAAGCCAAGCTCAGGATTGAGCTGGTGCTGAGGTGGCAATGCTACACTCAAACCAGGAAGCAACATTGACATCCTTGATCTACATGAATGAGTTTTAGTCAATGAGAAATGTAACTGGGTTGGAAGCCCTGCTTTTTAAATACAGTATAACATCTTCTATTCACTAACAACAGAATGCCTGGATGGACTGAGATACCACTGAGTTACACCAGTATAAATATAATCCACTAATGCAGTTCTGGGATGCTCATACTCTCAATAATGTACCCACTGTTTACCTTGTTGATTCTCAATCACCCCAAGTCCAACTCGGAACAGTTAAAGCTTCCCCTGCTGGAGCACTAGACCTGACCATTAGCTGATGATATTAATTGGGATTAAGCAGGAGAAATCACGCGAGGCATAGCGAACTGCAGTCTGAAGGTATCCCCTGTATGTTTACAAGTCAGAATGTAAAGGGTCTCATTATATATCCTGTATTTTCCGCCCTGAACTGTTATCATTTGCAGGTCAGTTTTAAGTTTAAAGCATTATCCTTAATGAATTATTCAGTGCACTGGATACTAGGAAAGGTTAGACACAAGCATAATATGAGTATCAACTCCAAGCTCTAATGAATTCATGGAAGCACAAAAGAATGATTTAGCTTTAATATGCAAAAAAAAAAAAAACAGTATCTTGCAAAAGTATTTATCCCCCTTGGTGTTTGTCTTGTTTTGTCACCTTACAAGCTGGAATTAAAATGGATTTTTGGGGGGTTAGCACCATTTGATTTACACAACATGCCCACCACTTTAAAGCTGCAAATTGTTCTTTGAATGTGACACAAACAATAATTAAGATGAAAAAAACAGAAATCTGGAGTGTGCATATGTATTCACCCCCTTTCGTATGAAACCCCTAAATAATGCCGCTTTTCCACTACAAACGCGGCTGAGTCGGGCTGAGCCGTGCCGTGCTGAGTCGGGCTGAGCGGGGCTGTTGGAGTTGCATTTCGACTAGAACCGCGCTGAACCGTGCTGGCTGGAAGTGGGTGGACACATTGGGTGGAGTTAGCAAAAGTGGGTGGACGTCACGTGATGTCGTTAAGCAGCGCAAACAGTGACATCAGTGATCTTTTAAGCGGTAGTCTCACGACCCGAATAGTAAACAATAAACATGGAGGACATGGAGTCGTTAGTGTTGCTGGTCTTGGTGCTGTGGCTTGTTGTCACCGACAACACGGACAGATACTGGCAAGAGTGTATAGATGAGGCGAGGCGCATAAGGCTTCAGAAATTCTCGTAATTCGTAATTCTTCTCCTTCCGGGTTTGCGGTGTTTACAGATCCCAGCGCGCTCGCGGAGCATGTGAGGACACTCCTCCTCACCAATCAGTGCACAGGGGAGTGTCTGCTCACGCCCCCAGCCTCACTCGGCTCGCTTTGGCTCGCTTCAGCCCTACTCCCAAACGGTGCGCGTTTTAGGGGCTAAGCAGGGCTGAAGCGAGCTGAGTCGTGCTGGTTTTTGGTAGTCGAAACGCGAGCCGTGTCGGGCTGAAGTGAGCTGAAGCAAGCTGAAGTGAGCTGAAAAAGGGTAGTGGAAAAGGGCCATATGAGCTGGTCCAACCAATTCACTTCATAAGTCACATAATTAGTTGATTAAGATCCACCTGTGTGCAATCAAAGTGTCACATGATCTGCCACATGATGTCTGTATAAATCAACCTGTTCTGGAAGGACCCTGACTCTGCAACACGACTAAGCAAGCAACATGAGAACCAAGGAGCCTCCAAACAGGTCAGAGTCATAGTTGTGGAGAAGTTTAGATCAGGGTTGGGTTATAAAAAATATCCCAAACTTTGAATATCCCACGGAGCACCATTAAATCCATTATAGCAAAATGGAAAGAGTATGGCACCACTACAAACCTGACAAGAGAAGGCCGCCCACCAAAACTCACAGACCGGGCAAGGAAGGCATTAATCAGAGATGCAACAAAGACACCAAAGATAACAGTGAAGGAGCTGCAAAGATCCACAGTGGAGATGGGAGTATCTGTCCGTAGGACCATGTTAAGCCATACACTCCACAGAGCGGGGCTTTATGGAAGAGTGGCCAGAAAAAAGTAATTGCTTAAGAAAACACGTCTGGAGTTTGCCCAACAGCATGTGGCAGACTCCCCAAAAACATGGAAGAAGATTCTCTGGTCAAATAAGACTAAAATTGATCTTTTTGGCAATCATGGGAAATGCCATGTGTGGCGCAAACCCAACACCCTGAGAACACCATTCTTACAGTGAAGCATGGTGGTGGCAGCATCATGCTGTGGGGATTTTCATCTGCAGGGACAGGAAAGCTGGTCAGGACTGAAGGAAAGATGGATGGCACTAAATACAGGGCAATTCTGGAGGAAAACCTGTTTGAGTCAGCCAGAGGTTTGAGACTGGGATGAAGGGTCATGCTCCAGCAGAACAATGACCCTAAACATACTGCTAAAGCTATATGGGAGTGGTTTAAAGGGAAACATTTAAATGTCTTGGAATGGCCCAATCAAAGCCCAGACCTCAATCCAATTGAGAATCTGTGGCATAACTTGAAGGTTGCTGTACACTAATGCAACCCATCTAACTTGAAGGAGTTGGAGCAGTTTTGCCTTGAGGAATGGGCAAAAATCCCAGTGGCTAGATGTGCTAAGCTAATAAAGACATATCCCAAGAGACTTGCAGCAGTAATTGCAGCAAAATGTGGCTCAACAAAGTACTGACGTCTTTTTTTTTGGGGGGGGGGGGGGGGGGGGGGTACCTATGCATACTCCAGATTGCTGTTTTTTTCATCTTAATTATTGTTTGTGTCACAATAAAAAAAATTAAACTTGATTATTATTGCACCTTTAAAGTGGTAGGCATGTTGTGTAAATCAAATGGTGCTAACCCCCCAAAAATCCATTTTAATTCCAGCTTGTAATCTCACAAAACAGGACAAACACCAAGGAGGATGAATACTTTTGCAAGACACTGTACATATCTAACAGCACGGAGTATCCATGCTGTCTGTCCTGTTTCTTTTTGGCAGGCTAATCTGTGAAATTAGGTGGTTTGAGCTCTATACTTTTCAGAAATGGCAGCTGTTTCGATGATATGTTGTGTGGCTTTGCTCAAGGCTTGAGATACTGAGCAGAAAAGGAGAATAAAAATCACATGACAGTCATAGGATAAAACAGGACCAGGGTTTGATTTGAAGTGTTATTGTGTCTCATAGTGTACCGTAAAACACACAGAAAACGTCCCCTCATTAAACTGCCATATCCCTTCTAATTCCCTTTGGTTTGATTTTGCTATATCATGTACAACATCTATTATCAATTAACACAATGAGATTAAGCCCTACTGATGCTACAACAGGATTAGTGAATTTTCTTTTAAAAGTATAGTAGGTAATGTTTGATAAGGTAGCAAGGGGAAGATTAAATTTAGACTTATTCAGTTAGTAAGACTGCCTTGATGGAAAACGTAATGACTGTTACAAAGTACTGGCAATGGAGATTTCTTTCATAAATGTTAAATAAGTCTCCTTCCAGAAACCTTCACCATTTCAACATTTACATCTTTTTCTTTGCTAAATAGCATGCTTTATTCTCTCCACATTCACTGGATATGAGCAATCGTGCGCTCTGGTTGGCTACTCTACTACTAGGTTATCAGCTCATATACTGTGAGTAGAGAAAAACAAAATGGTGGCGCGTGCTGCTGAACCAACCGAGGATGAAATAAAAACTACTCGAAAACAAAGCCCCAAAAATACAAAATAAAAAGCAACAAAATATGGAATAAAAGTATTTGATGGTGAGAACGTATCTTTTTTTTTAATTTTTCAAGAATTATTATTGTAGCAGTTTTCACAAATTGCTACTGTCATTTTGCCGGTTTGTTTACATTCTAAGCGGAAATGATTTTGTCGGACGTTTTGTATAAAGTTTTTATTTATCGAATTTGCAAAAAATAAAAATGCTCCATTTCTCAAAATCCCGTGAATGTGGATAGAATAAAACAGTTATTCCACTCAATCTCGTCGTACATGGCTTATAGCCAACTCAGCTATCAGCTCATATACGACTCAATTTTGTGGAATAACTGTTAAATAAACTGTTTATTATTAACCTTAGCGTCTGTTAAGCATCAACCCCATGAATCAAATGACATATTAAAACTAATTGAAGCTTTCTGACCAATCAGATTTGAGAACTGAACAGGACTGTGGTATAGCCTAGTATATTAGTAGGCTGGAGCAAGCTATATAACTAACTGGTTTGTATCATTTTTATGTTTTCGCCTCTGTCTGTTTGTTTGTGTGTTTGTTTGTTGTTCCCAACATAACTCAAAAGTAGTGAATGGATTTTGGTTAAATTTTAAAGAAACCTTGGCCATGGGGCAAGGATTAATTGATTAGATGTTGATGCAAATCCGGATATGTATGTAAACACAGTAAACATTTGGAAATTTGAATATGTCGCTTGGCGGAGGTATGCACTCTACCCAGTACCCTTCCAGTTTCCACTGTAACTAGACTTTTGGTGTCAGGGTTAATATAGTTCATGAAGACTAAAATGAAAACTATCAGTGAAAAAATAAGTTTGCTCACTGAAATAAAATATATAAATGACAGATTTCCAAAAAAGAAAACTAAATAAAAACTATAATGAACAACGTAACCCACACTAAAAGTAAATAGAACTGTAGGTAAAATTAGTTTCATTTCATTTCATTTCCCCCTTTGAGACAGTAACAGACAGTTCTAAAACGTCACAATAAAGTGCCGACTGCTTTAAAACTCAAGAGAAGAAGAAGAATTTAAGTATACATCCATGAACCCGGCTTCATTCAACACGGACGTGAACATGTACATGGGTGTCTCCAAAGTATACTGGATTTTGCAGCAGTGTCAGCACACAAGCTAAATGCATGTGCACTACCACTAGCGGATTGGAGTGTACTACACACTCAGTTGCACGCATACGCAGTCAATGTGCACAGTCCTCACAGAAACAAAATCTGGATGTTGCATGGACAGTGTGCATGGGTAAATTTGCGCCACACACAGCTTGCAAGGACCACGTCTGCTGAAGTACCGTATATCTGGACCTAGAAGGGACACACTGTGTCAAACGTATTGGTGAGCCGTGAATGCGTCACGATGCCATCTTGGAAAGCTGATTTTTCAGGATCCTTTAAGATGACACGTTGGAAGGAGCTTGAACGCTTCACGATTAACAACACCCATTCTGTCAACAAATACTGGAAATTAATAAGGATCACCTTCTTCAAGTAAGAATTCAAGTTCAAAACATATTTTAGGGCTATTTATGGTATTTTGATCTTTAGGTGCTGATTTACGTACCTTACCTTACCTTGGTCAGGTCTTCATCTGTCTTGCGATGGGTCTGCCTGCTCACAATCTCTTAATCGTTGTTTGGTTGTTTAGTTCGATCCAAGGCACAAAGCTTCCCCATCACAATATCGTGATCCTCAGATGTGGACAAAGTACCCAACTTCATGCTTTCTGGAAGGACCCTGACTCTGCTACATGACTCAGCAAGCAACATGAAAACCAAGGAGCACTCCAAACAGGTCAGAGACAAAGTTGTGGAGAAGTATAGATCAGGGCTGGGTCATAAAAAATATCCCAAACTTTTGTAATGGAAATTTCTAATAAACACTTCAGAACGCTTAGCAGTCGTCTTTTCAGTTATTTATTATAGTAGATCATATAAACAGATATATAAAATAGGAAAGGAAAGAGAAGAATAGAAGACACCACTTCTGATGATGCCGAGAGTATGCGCACTCTGAGTTGTGTTTTAGTGGCTGTTATCTATTATACTCTAAAGGCATTTGCTTACTGCTTGCATCTTCACATGATTGGCTCAAGATTTTCTATGAAGCTTTGTTAAAGCGTGCACCTGGCGTGCTCTGGTATGTGCAGGCGGGTGCATAGTTATGGAGAACTCAGGCACCTTGCTTATCACCAAGGCCACAGAAAGGCGATTACAACATGGGAGAAACATCTTTCTCAGTAACGAAGTCACTTGAGCTCAACATACAGAAACACAGAGAATAATAATGTTCATCCATTAAATTTCCCTCACACTTTGAATATCCCACAGAGCACCATTAAATCCATTATAGCAAAATGGAAAGGATATGGCACCACTACAAACCTGACAAGAGAAGGCTGCCCACCAAAACTTACAGACCAGGCAAGGAGAGCATTAATCAGACGTGCAACAAAGACACCAACGATAACACTGAAGGAGCTGCAAAGATCCACAGTGGAGATGGGAGTATCTGTCCATAGGACCACTTTATACCATACACTCTACAGAGTGGGGCTTTATGGAGAGTGGCCAGAAAAAAGCCATTGCTTAAAAAAATTACGTTTGGAGTTTACCCAACAGCATGTGGCAGACTCCCCAAACACATGGAAGAAGATTCTCTGGTCAAATGAGACTAAAATTGATCTTTTTGGCCATCATGGGAAATGCCATGTGTGACGCAAACCCAACACCCTGAGAACACCATCCCTACAATGAAGCATAGTGGTGGCAGCATCATGCTGTGGGGATGTTTTCATCTGCAGGGACAGGAAAGCTGGTCAGGACTGAAGGAAAGATGGATGGCACTAAATACAGGGCAATTCTGGAAGAAAACCTGTTTGAGTCAGCCAGGGGTTTGAGACTGGGACGAAGGTTAATGGTCTCGCGGGACAATGACCCTAAACATACTGCTAAAGCTACACTGGAGTGGTTTAAAGGGAAACATTTAAATGTCTTGGAATGGCCTAATCAAAGCCCAGACCTCAATCCAATTAAGAATCTGTGGCATAACTTGAAGATTGCTGTACACCAACACAACCCATCTAACTTGAAGGAGTTAAAGCAGTTTTGCCTTGAGGAATGGGCAAAAATCCCAGTGGCTAGATGTGCTAAGCTAATAGAGACATACCCCAAGAGACTTGCAGCTGTAATTGTAGCAAAAGGTGGCTCTATAAAGTACTGACTTTAGGGGAGTGAATACTTATGCACACTCCAGATTTCTGTTTTTTTTCATATTAATTATTGTTTGTGTCACAATAATAATAAAAAAAAATCAATGTGCACCTTTAAAGTGGTAGCCATGTGTGGCGCAAACCCAACACCCTGAGAACACCATTCTTACAGTGAAGCATGGTGGTGGCAGCATCATGCTGTGGGGATTTTCATCTGCAGGGACAGGAAAGCTGGTCAGTTCTGGAAGAAAACCTGTTTGAGTCAGCCAGGGGTTTGAGACTGGGACGAAGGTTAATGGTTAATAATAAAAAAAAATCAATGTGCACCTTTAAAGTGGTAGGCATGTTGTGTAAATCAAATGGTGCTAACCCCCCAGAATCCATTTTAATTCCAGCTTGTAATGCAACAAAATAGGACAAAAACCAAGGGGGATGAATACTTTTGCAAGGCACTGTATGTCCAGCATCTCAGAGAAGTGATAAGGGTGCTGGTTATGGCACTTTCCAATAAGCATGGTCTTGGTCTTGTTTACGCTGATTTGCAGACCAGCTTCACCTTACCAAAATTTGCAATATGAGTGGTGGTTTCCTGAAGTCCAGCAGCAGAGCTGTCTAGAGCCGCTATGTCGTCTGCATAGTCTGTGCATAATCTGCACAGATTTTCATACAGTACACCGATAAAGGGCGATGTGTATAACGTGATAATGCATTCTTACATGGTTGTTATTACAATGATTTATAGGTGGAAGGAAGGGTTTGGAACGCATTTATTTTAAAGGATTAGATGACACTGGATGGATGGAAGGATTGAGCTCGGTAAAGTCAGTGTACAATGTTTTTTATATTTTGCGGAATTATGAATCACTAACTGCAAAATAACTTTCCCAGAGGCATTTATGCATGATTAAACAGCATGTTAAGCAAGACATTTCCCTTGTTTTCATCTCGCTCAAAAACATATTTAAATATGATGATAAGTCTCATTGTCACAGCAGGTATGACAGCTGATATAAGTTGCCAAGATGACAAGCAAACGCCATTTATTTACAATGATCTTAAATGAAGAAATACTTAATGACATATAAATATATAAATAAAGCCTACATTTGTAAGTAACAAAGGAGGATTTTCGATCAGAAAGGCCGATGATAAAGTGCATGATAGTCTGACCTGTCATAATATCAAGTTTCATTTAGTTGAGCAAACATGGATTTCTTTCATGTTGGCTGTAAACAGGGGCGCACCGTCAGGAGAGGCAAACCAGGGGACCCCAAAAATTGGGAAAAGGGGCCCCTGATAGTCACTCATGTTGGCACATTGTGCAATAAACCCCCTTAACCCTCTCATAAAGGCATTATACAGTGCACTGCTGCCCCAAAAGAGCCCTAAGTGGGGCCCATACCATAACAGATGGATGCTGTTATTTAGGACAGTCAGCTCGCTGCATGTAACTGTCATACATACAACATTCAGTGTAAGAGCCTTTACACATGAAATTATAATGCAAAAATTAAAAGAAAAAAAATTGTGTGTGAAATTTTGGCACAAAAAATATGCCCACCAAGTCTGATGTGAATTTTTTAATGTCTTGTTCAATAGATAGTTTTCACATGATGTCACAAAGTCGGGGATTCCCTAGTGGTGGCCATCTTGCGGGTCAAGCTTACCGTACGGGTGACTGAGCACACATTGTAACGCACGAGTACAAAGTCTTCAAAAGAACCCAAGCAGGCTATTTCAAGCTAGCAATGGTGCACACCTGTTGTATTCACGGCTGTCGTAATAGGTCAGATGATGAAGTCAAGCGGAGCTTTTATGGAATTCCCACTGTACGGGAGCACGAAGGCGAGCAAACAAACTCAGCATACAAAGGAGAAATCTATGGCTTGCGAGAATCAACCGCAAGGATTATCAGCCTTCCAAACACAGCAAAGTCTGCTCCGATCATTTTATAAGTGGTAAGTTGTTTAAATAAACAATTAATTGTGTTTAAGTTTGTTTTTGGAAACCAAAACATCATGTGAACAATCTCTGGAGAATGCCTAACTGGAACCGCTGAGTGTATGTTTACATTGTAATGTACACTTAATATCGCTCGTTTGTCACGTTTCTGTTTGAAACTTGTCACTTCACTCACGCAAGGGTCATTTTTGCAAAACATTTTAGGTCTATTCTGTATGATTTGATTTGTGTTTGGGATGCAAACAGCGCGCCTTTTGGCGGATGCCGCCTGAATCGTGCAGATCCGATTTTTTTTTTTAGGGGGGGCGTTGGAGTGTCTGATTATAATTTCAAAGTAAATTCTGTATTAAAATTACTAAATAAGCAAATCCGTTACAGTCCATGAAACAAGAAGTATAAGGATGAGAAAAAAACAGTTTAAATCGGAAAGCTGCGCACATTTGCGCAGCCCGAGCGGTGTGCAGGACTGCGCAAATGTGCGCAGCTTTCCGATTTAAACTGTTTTTTTCTCATCCTTATACTTCCTGTTTCATGGACTGTAATGGATTTGCTTATTTAGTAATTTTAATACAGAATTTACTTTGAAATTATAATCAGACACTCCAACGGCCCCCCTAAAAAAAAAAAACGGATCTGCGCGATTCAGCCGTGAAAAAGGCGGCATCCGACAAAAGGCGCGCTGTGAATATATAAAGTTGTATATATCAGACAGCCTTTAAAGTTTGATGAAGTCAGTTTCAGGCTTTGGAGCAGGCTTTGGTAGTTTCAGGCTTTGGCAGCCCTGCATAGTCACTTGAAAATGCATCTTTGTCCACTTCGTAGGGGTCAATTCCCCCAATCAAGGCCAGTTTGGCTGCATACCGTTGTCGTGAGATGTCGCCTAATGTATCTATATACTTCTGTTTGCTTGATTTTGCCGACATTGAGCTTTATTTTAGAAAACTGACTATATAACTTCATAAATTCATCTGAGATAACGTAGCCAGTAATGGCGATGGTCCGTTTTGTTTGCTCCACAAGATCGCGGCTGGAGGGCGTTCCCCGGAATGCTGTGACGTCAGTGAAAACTATCTATATCGTGCTCGTTTCATGCTGGTTTTACACCATGACTATCAGTATTGTCCTGAATGAATGAGGGAGTCGTCTAGCAATGATGAAGACATTAATTATATTCATCTCTCAAGAAAGACAAAGTCTTGGGTACAAACGACAGCAGGGAGAGTTTCATCATCTCATTAAAGAGTTGTAGCTAATAGGGTAGTCACACTAGAGGCGGAATGAGCCGGAATGCCGTCAGAATGAAAATTCTTCGTATATTCCAGGATATTCGAAGTGCATTCTAAAAATTCTGACTGCATTCTGAGTGCATTCCAAACATTCAGGCCCATTCTTGTGGCCGGCCCGAATGTTTTGCTCATGCTCAAAACATTCGAGCTGCATTCGAAGAGGAGAAATATCAAACGGCATTCGAAGTGTATTCTAACTGCATTCTGACTGCATTCTAAATATTCTTACGGCATTCCAACAGCATTCGAAACCTTCTGATCGCGTTCGAGGGAAAAATTGAAATGGCAAGCCACTTCAAATCCTGCCAGAATGTTCCGAATGTGCCTCGAATGAGCCAGAATGCCGTCAGAATGAAAATTCTGCGTATATTCCGGGATATTCGAAGTACATTCTAAGTATTCGAGCTGCATTCTCTTTGAATTCTTAGACGTTCAAAACATATTCGGTGGCTATTCTGGGAGCGTTCTGACTGCATTTGAGGTGAATTCGTACAGCATTCGAGGCACCTTCTGACCAGACTTCAGGTGGTAGTCAGGCAGCAATTGAACCGCACTCATACGGCATTCGAAGTGCATTCTTAATGTTCTTACAGCATTCTAGGTATTCCTACTGTGTTCCAACTACATTTGAACTGCGTTTGAAAGCTAATACACCCGGAATGTGCAAGAAGCATTCGAGGCAGGTTCTAAGTATTCGAACGCCATTCTTACAAAGCAGTAAGAATGTTGGTCAGTTTGAAATTCCCGCCCGAATGTGGCATGAATTTTGAAAAATTTTTAATTCCGGCTGGTTCTACTTGATTCCTGCTAATTCCGAATAAGTGTGATGGGGCCTTAAGAGTCAAGATGTTGAACAACAAGAAAGAAGGCAGTGCTCATGGTGTCATGTGTTCAGAGATTAAATAATATGGAGTTTATTGTTGCTTTTAAGTCCAACAAGAAAAGAAATGAGAGAGAGAGAGAGCGCAGAAATCTGTGAACAGAGGATTTGCGAGAGCACAAACCAGTCTGAGTGCGAGCAGGGGCTATTTGAGAGAGAGATGGGAAACATTACACAATCAGAACGTGAAATGAATAAATACTGCTCTCAAATTGAAAGACCACGCTCTTGATTAAAAAAAATATTGACGTGCGAATTAATCGCATGAAAAAATAAAACACCCCCAGGGTGTAAAGATCTTAACTGTCATTTCAATTAAACTAAATATCTAAACCTTTAGCCTGTAAACTCATAGATATTGTGAATTGTTTTCTGTCTTGTATATTTACTGAAATTATCATTTTGTAGAAAGTAAAGTTGCTTTGGTTGTGCATTTGGTTGTGGATGCTCACTTCCCACTTTACCGCACTATTCTTGCAAAGCATCTAAAAGCCACGCCCCTAAAATCTACATGCACCTGGCTTAACTGCAGTACAACAAAACAACAAACAAAAATAACAAACAAAAATATTTCCTGCTGTAAATATTATCTCGACAACTCAACATCAAGGCATATCGTCCACAGGGAAAAGACCCTGTTTAGAGGACGACGAGGCACGGTCAGCATATAATATTGCATCAGTTGCGGCTAGCTTTAGCTCCAGTTTTAGCAGACTCAGTACCTCAGCTGAGAAAAGAATCTAAAAATTTAACACACAGTCAGCTGAATATTCACCTTTGCTGTTTTTATGGCCAAGTTTAGCATATTGTTAAGCAGCAGGTGAACTGCTGGCAAACGAGGCACCTTACATAACAGGCAAATACATTTTTAAACAGTATATGGTTTTGAAGCATCGCCTCACCGCTGAGGCTGGAAGTGGATGGTGAGTGGGACATGGAGCGTTGGGGTGGCTCGATGGGCTCCTTTGCCTGGGGCTCCCCCGAGAGCCTAGGATTGCCACTGACTATAAACATACACAGAACATGCTCACTGTCACTCCTGTTTGACACGTACAGAGTGATCACAAACCCACTGTGATCCCATATTTTCATTACTGTTAAGCATTATTTCGGTGTTAAGACACCTCCTTATTTTCATCGATATGGTCGACTATGCAATATGAATAACAGCTAAACAGTAAACAGATTGTGTCCTATCTAATTCTTCTTCTTCTTCTAGCTGATCCCGTTAAGAGTTACTACAGCAGATCATCCTTCCCAATGTATGATCCGCATACTAGATTTGGCATAGGTTTTTTCACCGGATGCCCTTCCTGACGCAACCCTCCCCAATCTATCTGGGCTTGGAACTGGCACCAAGTATGCACTGGCTCGTGCAACCCCAATGGCTGGGTATTTTTGTGTCCTATCCAGTTATTTGATAGTCTGGTTGACACCAGACCATATCACAAGTGAAATATGGTCTGGAATCCGCCTACTGACTTTCTCGTAGGGGAGGTGTGGTTTACGATTGTCAACGGCCGTTTATTGGACGTTGCGAATGTCTATCATTTGGCGTATACGTAGCCCATGGCCAATCATGGCAGTGGTACCCGCTGACGTAGTTAGAGCGACGAAGCAGACGAAGAGGCGAAGAAAGACTGTAACGCCAAACACTGTTCTTTTTTTAAAACAAGCTTTCACTCTAAACTATTCAGAACAGTGTCTAAAGCTTGATCGAAAGTTTGGTTCATATCGCTCGCCGCCATGTTAAATGTGATCCGTAAACAGTCCCAAATAAATTACAAGCTTCCGTTTGTCGAGTAGTACGTGTCACCGTCTTTCCACCCCTCCCTACTCTCTGATTGGCTCCCTAACTCAGGCGAGCCTTTAGACCATAGTTTCCATGCTGTCTTTTCAGATCGGAACGATTGTGCAAAGCAGCATGGGATTTCCCAGGCTAGTTATTTGACACTTATTCCACGAAATCAAGTTGTACATGAGCTGACAGACGATGAGGCGTGAGTGGGCTATAAGCCATGTACGATGAGATTGAGTGGAATAACTGTTTTATTCTATCCACATTCACTGGATTTTGAAAAACAGAGCATTTTTATTTTTTGCAAATTCGATAAATAAAAACTTTATATAAAATGCCCGACTTAATCAATTCCGCTTGGGTTGAGTGAACACTGTGTGTCTCTGGCTGCCGCTATTCTCTGGTGTTTTTCACAACTGTTTTTTGTTTGGGGAACTCCTAGGACACTATTGGATTACTTTAACCTCCCTTTTTTTTGTTTTTCTCTGACCTATGAAACGCAACCTTGAGTTTGAGAAAGGCGCTATATAAATGTTAATTATTATTATTATTATTATTATTATTATTATTATTATCAAACACATGAGAAATTGCATACATGCGTCGTAGCAATTTGTGAAAAATGCTATAATAATAATTCTTGGAAAAAACAGAGTAGTCGTGTAAAAGAATGCATCTACTCACCCCAAGACCAAACGATCCCAATCTAATCTGCTTTCGGCTCCCTCAGCCAGCACTGGCCTTGGCCAAGGCTGTTGCTGGGACAACAACTCCCCTGAAGAACACTGCTGTTTAGACTTTCTCGTATTCCTTCCCCCACTTCCTGCGGTCACCGCTTTTACCCCCAGCGTGACAGGCGGGTGCACTTGTCAGCGACCAGCGCCATCATGGCTGCAGGAACGGACGGCTGCTTGCTTGCACTGGGTTACCTCTACCTCCACCCTTCCCCCTCCCCTGATCGCCCCCCTCCCCCCCTCAAGTCCCGAGTTTTCATGTTGTAAAGTGTACTTGTGTTATTTTGTGCTTATGTGCTGAGATGTTTTTTTTAATGTTCCCACACTGTACTCCTCACAGGAGCATAGTGTGGGGGTTGCTTTTTTTCTCCTCCCCTCTCCTCATGTTACTCTGTATTTTTTTCTTTTTATCCCTGTCTTCCTGTCCTGTCTACTCCCCCTCTGTCAATTGTGTGTATGTGTGTATGGACAGGTTGATGGTCAATTTCGCTGGTACTTGTGACTAGTGACAATAAAGGGTTCATTCATTCATTCATTCATTCATTCAAAAGACGCATTCTTACCATCAAATTCTTTCATTCCATATTTTGCAGCTTTTTTTGTATTTTTGGGGGTTTTGTTTTCGAGTAGAATTTTTATTTCATCCTCAGTTGGTTCAGCAACACGCTCCGCCATTTTGTTTTCCTCTACTCATGGTATATGAGCTGATAGCCTAGTAGTAGAGTAGCCAATCAGAGCCCGTGATTGCTCATATCCAATGAATGTGGATAGAATAATATGGGATATCGATGGCAGTGCAATTCCTGAAAAACTAACACAAAAACGAAATAAAGGCTCAGTGAAAACTAGTCAATTTCTCAAAAGAAAGCTAAAACTAAAACTACTTGTGCATTTGTAAAACTAAAACTGCAGTGGAAAACAAATAAACTGACACACTAAAAAAAAGTA
Source organism: Neoarius graeffei (assembly GCF_027579695.1). Classification (NCBI taxonomy): domain Eukaryota; kingdom Metazoa; phylum Chordata; class Actinopteri; order Siluriformes; family Ariidae; genus Neoarius; species Neoarius graeffei. The sequence continues at coordinate 48,595,080 of NC_083583.1, read as the reverse complement.
ATGAAAACCTCAAAACTATAATAACCGCTAGGTATTTTAACTGACATTCACACATTCTATTTTGCCTTTTTGTGGATGCCGCAGGGTGAAAGCTGTTGAAAGTTTTTAATACACCTTTCACATTAACACACTTTAGTCATTAAGAGTGAAACGCAGCCCTGACCTTGCCTTTGATTCATTCCTCCCACTGAGTTTTAAAGCTGTATTTGCCGATTGATCCACAGATGAAAGCTGAACATTCAGCCATCCACTGAGGCCTGTAATATCTGTTAAGAGCTACAAACAATGTCAATTATGTCACTTTGAAAATGTATGCCTTCAATTCACACCTTTCTACACACTATATCGACCATGATCATTGCTTTGAAACACCAGCTGAGAGCCCAAAAGAGCATTTGTGTGTAATTGCGAGCACTGAAGGGAAGCTTCTGAGAACCTGTTGCCTCGCCAGCCAGTCTCCCATATGTTGCCTCTTCTGTCACTCATAGGTTTTGTGCCATTACGCAAATTGTTCATTTTTCCAGGCGCAATGTAGGGCAAACACACAGCCAGATGTTTGGGGAGCCTCACAGAGGCTTTGGATGAAAGGCTACAACACATGCCGCTATGGCCTCAAGCTGAAAGCAGCGTGCCAGAGGCACTGGTGTAATACGCACTACACCCACCAGCAGGCTCTTAGGAGCCTCATGCTGGCTTCCCAGGGGCCACAGCTCCCTTCACAATCCTCTCTCGCGTCTTTTCACATTCCCCTCACTTCCTACTCAACCACTGCTTGTGTTCCCTTCTTTAAATACTTTGCTATAGTCTATTAATATTGAACCACACACATGCTTGGCTGCTTTGGATCTCAGTCCTTTTATCTGCTGCAATACACAAACTCACGTTTTACTCCTCTTAATCAGACAGCCCAAAAACAATCATAAAATAAATCTAATGCCCTCACTATTGAAGAAGAAGAAGAAGAAGAAGAAGAAGAGAGAAGAGAAGCATTTATTTGTCACATGCACACTCAAGCACAGTGAAATTCATCCTATGCATTTAACCCATCTGAAGCAGTGAACACACACACACACAGAGCAGTGGGCACCCATATGACAGCACCCAGGGAGCAATTAGGGATTGGGTACCTTGCTCAAGGGCACTTCAGCCCAAGGCCACCCCATGTTAACCTAACTGCATGTCTTTGAACTGTGGGGGAACCCAGAGCACCTGGAGGAAACCAACACAGACACGGGGAGAACATGCAAACTCCACACAGAAAGGCCCCTGCCAGCCACTGGGCTCGAACCCAGAACCTTCTTGCTGTGAGGCAACAGTGCTAACCATTACACTACCGTGTCACAATTGTTCCTTTTCTTTCCAAAAGGCTAGTTATCAAACTATAAATAACAAAACCGCCTCTGGCATCTTCACTAGTTGGAGAATGACAGCAACCAGTAGCCCAGGGGCCTCGTTTATCGACATTGCGTAAAAAAAAAAAAATCTTATGCATAAAATTTAGACTTCTCATGCACACAATTGAATTGGGATTCATCAAATGTGTGTACAAAATGAAGCTTAATAAATACTAATTGCTTGCAGCCACTATGTGAATGCTAATGCCCACAATTAACCATGTGGCATAGTTTAAGAGGGTACTTGAATAGAGAAGACATTTTGTTTGATCAACTGGGAATGGGCAAACAAGAATCTGACTCAGTGAAGGATGGGAAATATCCACTTCATTCCCATTTTCTCTTTATAATATGTGTGCAACCAAAAGCGCTACATTGAGAGCACAAGGACTCGCTCAGGCATTACATTTGTGCCCATCCTTTCCCTCTGCAACTTGAGTCGCAAGTATAATCTACCTAATATACAAATGTATTAGGAGTGGTTTCTTGAAGGGGTATCTGCTGATAAAACACTGTGTGAAGCTAAGAAATGTTGGCAAATGGTAATATAGATATTCCCATCCATCTTGGCATATCACTGCAGTGATGTGGCCACTCTGACAGCTTCAGCCATCAAAGTGTCTAGGGAACATTACAGTAGTGGTTTCCCGTTGTCTTCTACTGGAATATTATAGAGGTTTTCTCCTCTCAACCATTCACACTCACACCTATGGACAATTTAGAGCCACCAATTATGAGCCTATGGACAATTTAGAGCCACCAATGTCTTTGGATATGTCTGTGGGGGAAACCTGAGCACCCGGAGAAAACCCACACAGACACGAGGAGAACATGCAAACTCCACACAGAAAGGCCCCTGTCAGCCACTGGGCTCGAACCCAGAACCTTCTTGCTGTGAGGCGACAGTGCTAACCACTACACCACCGTCCTGCCATATAGATATTTAGGTACTGCCTAAAAGCAGAGTTTCTGATGAGTGTATGAGCAAAATATTTGCAAAGGCACAAAATCAACCTGAATTGAACAATAATATTATAGCCTATGAACCACTGAATTGTCTAGTGTCATGTATTTCACATCAATAAATTGCTGCATTGTCTTGTATTGAGACACGCATCACAGTTACGAAGACATATGTATTCCTTTCTTTGACACCGCATTAGCCCCTCACTGTAACCCTAGCTGTATAGGTGAGAGGCAGAGGGCTATAGAAACGGAGATTGGCGCCGCACCCATGCGCCTCAAAGAGCTGGTTAGTACTGGGACTTACCAGTACTAACCAGTACTGGTTTCCCATTGTCTTCTACTGGATTATTATAGAGGTTTTCTCCTCTCAACTATTCACTGCCTGGGAAGACCAGATCCTGGCGTGGAAGGGACTTTTGATACCGCATGCTATGCGCCAGAAACAACACCATGACATTTATCATGATGTGACTGCTGGGTGCCTGGTGGACAGCAGTGAACCAGCGCTTTCACTTTACATCATTACTAGTTACGATCAAATATTATTGGACATAAGAACAAATTGATATCGATCTGCGGTAGTTTTAGATTATCAGCAACTAAGGAAAGATGTTCATATCTGCTATTGAACTACACAATAATTAAGTTTACACAAGTGTGTAGAGTAAGAAATCATTCACGTAAAAAAAGCATACAGTGCAAAGACACGTTGCCCACTATGAAAAAAACAACATATTTTTTCATCCATATTTTCCATAAAATGTGTTTGTAAATATGTGGCAGCGGGGGCGTGGTCAAGCGTCGGTCTGTGACCGGAGGGCGGAGTCAGGGAAGGTAAGTGGCAGAATCACTGCAACTGATGTTGGTTAATCTGTGTTTGTGTGTCTTCCCAGTGACCGCGCCCTATATAAGGAGAGAGAGAGCAGAGGAAGGAAGCTCTCTCCCCAACCAGACAACTGGTGTGTGTGTGCACATGCATAGCTGGAGAGTTGTTTTGAGTCTGAAAAGTCCGAAATAAAAGAGTTTTTGTGGAACTTAATTCTGGCCTGCCGTCTTTCTGTGCTCCTCCCCTACGAACTGCCACAGTGGTGCTGAAACCCAGGATCCGAGCACAGGAAAAGAACAGCCCCATGGAGTCCTCCCCCTTTGCAGACCTGGTCCACGCCCTCGCCACGGCCCAGCAGAGCCAGCACCAGGCACTAGTCACCCTCCGGAAGGAGCAGGAGCACGGGTTTGAGGCCCTGGTGCTGGCGCAGCAGGAAGACCGACAGGCGTTCCGGCACCTCCTCGCGTCGGCGGGGTCTACCACCTCCACCGCCGCGGGCCCTTCTCCCCTCAACCTAACTAAGATGGGCCCGCATGACGACCCCGAGGCCTTCCTCATGCTCTTTGAGCAGGCAGCAGAGGCCTCGGGCTGGCTGGTGGAACAGCGCACGGCGCGCCTCCTCCCCTGCTAATGGGCGAGGCGCAGCTGGTCGCGCTATAGCTCCCCGCCGACCGCCAGCTGGTCTACGCGGACCTTTGTCAGGCCGTCCTCCAGCGGGTGGGGTGCACCCCTGAACAGCAGTGACAGTGCTTCCGCGCTCAGCATCTGGAGGAAGTCGGCCAGCCATTCATGTTTGGCCAGCAGCTCCGGGATGCCTGCTGGCGGTGGCTGAGGGCCGACAACTGTGAGGCCGAGGGGATCATCGATCAGGTGGTACTGGAGCAGTTCATCGTCCGCCTACCAGAGGGGACCGCGGAGTGGGTCCAGTGCAACCACCCGGCGTCACTGGATCAGGCCATCGAGTTGGCGGAGGACCATTTGGCGGCTGTTCCGATGGCAGGACAGCGGCCATCCTCTTCTTCCCTCTTCTCTCTCTCTCTCCCCCTCTCTCCTCCTGTGTCTCGTCCTTGCCCCGTTCTCCCACCGCGGAGGCAGTGGCCGGCCCCACCCCAGCCGGCCCATTGCACCCGCGGTGCCCTCCCATTTTTCCCTTCTGTGTCTGTCTCTTCCCCCCCAGGTGAGTGAGCCCCAGAGCGCCGGTGCAGAGAGGAAGCCCGGGCCGGTTTGATGGCGCTGCAGGGAGCCGGGCCACCTCCAACAGCAGTGCTCGGCGATGGAAGTGGGCGCGGTGGTTCGGATCCCCGACGCGCCAGGAGCCGCCCTCAATCGGGCTGGAGCGTATCGCATACCGGTGAGTATCCAAGGGGATACATATCAGGCTTTGGTGGACTCTGGCTGTAATCAGACCTCAATTCACCAAAGCCTGGTGCAAGACGAGGCATTGGGGGGAGCACAGGGGGTGAAGGTGTTGTGTGTGCACGGGGATGTTCACAGCTACCCTTTAGTGTCGGTCCACATTCTTTTCCGAGGGGAAAAATTTAGAGTAAAGGCGGCGGTTAATCCTCGCCTCACCCACTCGATAATTTTGGGGACTGATTGGCCGGGATTCGGGGAGTTAATGAGCCATCTAGTGAAGAGTGGGACCTGTCGTAGTTCAGCAGGGGGAGGTCCCGGTGTCGCTTTGGCGGGAGCAGCTGTCACAGAGCCGTCTACGTCATCTCCGCGTCAGTGTGAGGAGCATCAGGCTCCTCCTCCCTCTCTCGGGGAATCCCTCACGGATTTTCCGTTAGAGCAGTCGCGAGACGAGTCTCTGCGGCATGCGTTTGACCAAGTGAGAGTAATCAATGGTCAAACGCTCCAGCCAAACACCACCCCGTCCTTCCCCTATTTTTCTATTATGAAGGATAGGTTATACCGAGTGACGCAGGACACTCAGACTAAAGAGCAAGTCACGCAGCTTTTGATTCCAAAGAGCCGCCGGGAATTGGTATTCCAAGCGGCTCACTTTAATCCCATGGCTGGACACTTAGGGCAGGATAAGACACTAGCCCGACTAATAGCCCGGTTCTATTGGCCAGGGATTCACGGCGATGTCCGTAGGTAGTGTACGGCGTGCCGCGAATGCCAGTTAGTAAATCCAGTGGCCATTCCAAAAGCGCCTTTGCGCCCTCTACCATTAATCGAGACCCCGTTCGAAAGAATTGGGATGGATCTCGTCGGGCCCTTAGATCGGTCAACACGAGGGTACCGCTTTATTTTAGTTCTGGTGGACTATGCAACGCGATACCCGGAAGCAGTGCCTCTTCGCAATATCTCAGCACGCAGTATTGCGGAAGCGCTCTTCCGCGTCATCTCCCGAGTTGGAATCCCAAAAGAGATTCTGACTGACCAAGGCACCTCGTTTATGTCACGTACACTGAACGAACTGTATGGGGTATTAGGAATTAAGCCGATCTGCACCAGCGTTTATCACCCACAAATGGATGGTTTAGGTGAACGGTTCAATCGCACCCTCAAGAATATAATTAAATTAAAGCCGCAAGCGGCCTCGACGGGCCCTCGCGCCAGCGGCCAAGGGGGGCGGGGGCATGCGTCCCCGCGAAATACCTTCCACAGCTTCTTCGGCAAGAGACATTACCACAAGGTAGTGGTGTGAAGGAAAAGCATTATGGATTTATTTACCAAAAACCCGTGTTTTAGCAATTGCGTCGGCCAAAAACAGCGCCCCCCATGGACGAAAATTCCCAAAATGTGGTATACATGACATGGGAGGTAGTAAGAGGGTGGCCGTGAAGTTTGACCAAATTTGAGGAAAGATTGGATTTTTTGCCCAAAAATAGCGCCCCCAGTGGCGAAATATCACAGAAATTGGGTAACATGTCAGAAGCCCAATGAGTGATTTGCGTGTGAAGTATGAGCTGTTTTGAGCAATTAGAAGATATGTTATGAATTTTTAAGCATGTAAAATATTGCAGTGAAAATTGATTGACGTATAACTTCTGAACGGTTTATGCTACGTGAAATGTATTTAGAAACTTTTGTCAGGCATGTCGGTAGATGATGTGTATCAATTTTGGTGACATTCCTATGAACGGTCTAGGAGGAGTTGCGCCGTGTTCGTGGCCATGCATTTCGTACAAAAGTGAAATTACCTCACTTCCTGTTGGGCGTGGCTAATGCATTGGCATTACATTTTTGTCCAGCTTAGTGAGATACATATGCGTACCAAATGGCATGCCACTACTACAAACTCCATGGCAACCAGGCACCTTAATGCGGGAGGCCAAAATCACAACGAGTTAGGGGGCGCTATAGAGGCCCTGAGGCCCGCCTGGATCTGGGCTTCTGGTTCCCAGTAGCGGTGGCAGTCTAAGAAAAAGGGGCCAAATTTCGTGCGTTGTCGACCATGGCAAGCGCCCCAATAAGGGTCTTGTAAAGAGTTTGCTTGGCAAGTTTGACAGATCAGAAGCTGCAATATCATTTTCGCCATAACCAGCACCCCCAGGGGCGAAAGTGCACAAAATTTGGTGTAGATGTCAGGTGAGCTATGAAGAGTTTGCGTATGAAGTTTGATGACAATTGAGTAAATAGAAGATGAGATATAGATTTTTGAAGAATAAATTTTTTGGTTTTTCCCATGTCAGTAGGTGGCGCTATGCTGTACATGAGCGATTATGAGTTGGAAAAATAAGTGTCTACAACAGCAACGTACTATCACAAGGTAGTGGTGTGAAGGAAAAGCATTATGGAATTATTTACCAAAAACCCGTTTTGGAGCAATTGCATCGGCCAGAAACAGCGCCCCCCATGGACGAAAATTTCCAAAATGTGGTATACATGACATGGGAGGTAGTAAGAGGGTGGCCGTGAAGTTTGACCAAATTTGAGGAAAGATTGGAATTTTTGCCCAAAAATAGCGCCCCCAGTGGCGAAAAATCACAGAAATTGGGTAACATGTCAGAAGCCCAATGAGTGATGTGCGTGTGAAGTATGAGCAGTTTTGAGCAATCAGAAGATTTGTGATGAATTTTTAAGCATGTAAAATTTTGCATCGAAAATTGATTGACGTATAACTTCTGAACGGTTTATCCTACGTGAAACGTATTTAGTAACTTTTGTCAGCCATGTCTGTAGATGATGTGTATCAATTTTGGTGACATTCCTATGAACGGTCTAGGAGGAGTTGCGCCGTCTTCGTGGCGATGCATTTCGCACAAAAGTGAAAATACCTCACTTCCTGTTGGGCGTGGCTAATGCATTGGCATTACATTTTTGTCCGGCTTAGTGAGATACATATGCGTACCAAATGGCATGCCACTACTACAAACTACATGGCACCCAGGCACCTTAATGCGGGAGGCCAAAATCACAACGACTTAGGGGGCTCTATAGAGGCCCGGAGCCCCGGCCAAGTTTGGGCTTCTGGTTCTGAGTAGCGGTGGCAATTCTCGGAACTGGTGCCAAATTTCGTGCGTTTTCGCCCATGGTAAGCGCCCCGAAAATGGCCCAACAGCGGAGAAAAATAAAGAAGAAGAAGAAGACGGAAGAAGAAGAAGAAGAAGCAGAAGACGGAAGAAGAATAATAATAGTGAACTCTTACAAGAACAATAGGGCCTTCGCCCATAGGGCTCGGGCCCTAAAAATTCGTAAGTGAGGATGCACGTAATTGGGATAAATGGCTCGAACCCTTGTTATTTGCAGTGCGAGAGGTCCCCCAAGGCGCCACGGGGTTCTTCCCGTTCGAATTGTTAGATGGGCCTAAGCCGCGCGGCATTCTAGATGTGCTGTGAGAAAATTGGGAGGAGGGGCCTTCACCCAGTAAAAATTAAATTCAATACGTTATGGACCTGCGCGCAAAACTCCACACACTCACCCACCTAACCCAGGAGAATTTGTGTCAGGCCCAAGAATGGCAAACTCGCCTGTACGACAGGGGTATGCGCCTTAGGGAGTTCGCACCGGGAGATAAAGTACTCATACTGTTACCCACATCGAGCTCCAAATTGATTGCCAAGTGGCAAAGACCCTTTGAGGTCACACGGCGAGTCGGGGATGTCGACTACGAGGTGAGGCGAACGGACAGGGGTGGGGCGCTACAGATTTACCACCTCAATCTGCTCAAATTCTGGAACAAGAAGGTCTCCGTGGTGTTGGTGTCGGTGGTTCCGGAGAAGGCGGGGCTGGGGCCGGAGGTTCAAAAGGGAACATTGGCATCGCATACCTCTCCGGTCCCCTGTGGAGACCATCTCTCCCCGACCCAACTCACGGAGGTTGCCCAGTTGCAGACCGAGTTTTCGGACGTGTTCTCACCCCTGCCCGGCCGCACCGACCTCATAGAGCACCACATTGAGATGCCCCCGGGGGTGGTAGTGCACAGCCACCCTTACAGGCTACCTGAACACAAGAAAAAAGTGGTTCGGGAAGAACTCGAGGCCATGCTCGAAATGGGCATCGTCGAGGAGTCCCACAGTGACTGGAGCAGCCCAGTGGTCTTGGTACCCAAGGCCGACGGGTCGGTCTGGTTCTGTGTAGACTATATGAAAAGTCAACGCGGTGTCTAAATTCGACGCGTACCCAATGCCTCGTATTGATGAATTGCTCGATCGACTAGGCACGGCTCACTTTTACTCGACACTGGATTTGACAAAGGGTTATTGGCAGATCCCCTTGACTCCATTATCCTGAGAAAAAATGGCCTTTTCCACACCGTTCAGCTTAGACCAGTTTGTCACACTTCCTTTTGGGCTGTTTGGGGCGCCCGCTATGTTCCAGCAACTGATGGATAGGGTCCTCCGCCCCCACGCCACCTATGCGGCCGCATACCTCGACGACATCATTATTGATAGTAATGACTGGCTGCAGCACCTACAACACCTGAGGGCCGTCCTTAGGTCGCTGAGGCGGGCAGGTCTCACAGCCAACCCGAAGAAGTGTGCAACTGGGTGGGTGAAAGTACGGTATCTGGGCTTTCACTTGGGCAATGGGCAGGTGCGTCCCCAAATTAACAAGACAGCAGCAATTGCGGCCTGCCCGAGGCCCAAGACCAAAAAGGGGGTGAGACAGTTCCTGGGGCTGGCTGGCTACTATCGTAGGTTTATACCTAATTATTCAGATGTCACCAGCCCGCTGACTGATCTGACTAAAAAGGGGGCACCAGATCCGGTCCAGTGGACGGAGCAATGCCAGCGGGCTTTCTCTGAGGTGAAGGCTGCACTGTGTGGGGGGCCACTGTTACACTCCCCTGACTTTTATCGCCCCTTTACATTGCAGATGGACGCGTCGGACAGAGGGCTGGGGGCCGTTCTGTCCCAGGAGGTGGAGGGGGAGGACCACCCCGTGCTGTACATAAGCAGGAAGCTGTCGATACGTGAGGGGCACTACAGCACCATCGAAAAGGAGTGCCTGGTGATCAAGTGGGCAGTCCTCGCCCTCCGCTACTACCTCCTGGGGCGCCCTTTCACCCTCTGTTCGGACCACGCACCCCTCCAGTGGCTCCACCACATGAAGGATGCCAATGCGCAGATCACCCGTTGGTATCTGGCACTCCAGCCCTTTAATTTCAAGGTGGTCCACAGGCCGGGGGCGCAGATGATCGTGGCGGACTTCCTCTCCCGTCAAGGGGGGGGGGGACTCGGCTGCAGGCCAGACGGCTGCCCGGCCTGAGTCGGGCGGTGGAGGTATGTGGCAGCGGGGGCGTGGTCAAGCGTCAGTCTGTGACCGGAGGGCGGAGTCAGGGAAGCTAAGTGGCAGAATCACTGCACCTGATGTTGGTTAATCTGTGTTTGTGTGTCTTCCCCAGTGACCGCGCCCTATATAAAGAGAGAGAGAGCAGAGGAAGGAAGCTCTCTCCCCAACCAGACGACTGGTGTGTGTGTGCGCGTGCATAGCTGGAGAGTTATTTTGAGTCTGAAAAGTCTGAAATAAAAGAGTTTTTGTTGAACTTAATTCTGGCCTGCCGTCTTTCTGTGCTCCTCCCCTACGAACTGCCACAAAATAATCCCATGTTAATTTTAAAAAGTAAATTAAAAATAAGTGCTGGATAAAAACCCATCTATCTTATGTAAGTAAAGATACAAATTTCATTGTCCGGTGGTCAAGGATTTATGAGATATGTTGCCTTGCACTTACGATCGGGTTCCCTGTGGTGGTACACGTACGTCATTCGTACATACATATGTACAGACGGACGTTGTACAGTTGCAAAAGCCATCAAAAATCAGGTTGATGCATTACTATATTCTCTTCAGTATGGAGCTCCGCGATGAAATGTGACATCCTCCAATGAAGTGAGGTACACTGTATACTTTAACAATAGTTCTGTCCATCAAAGCATAAAAACACGCATTTATTTTTCCAAACAATTACATTTCATTACAAATCATTCATGGACTCCATAGACAATTCAAATTATCATCCAGATCTATGATTAAGCAAACAGTCTTGAGCCAATGCATTTTACTCGCGGCTTTATTTCACAGGTGATTTGCATACGCACGGCCACATAAATCTTGGCAGAATTTAGTGTTAATAAACTGACATTTTGTGCTGAACAGTTATTACACACAATTTAGGTACATATCTGTCATGAAATTGTTCATAATAAGGCCTAGGACTATTTCAGTACTCCAAAAAATATTGCTTTATGATGCTCCTCAAAAAACATGGGTTTTAGTACATTAATTGCAGTATTTCTGTTCATGAATAAAATCCCTTCTAGGTTTCCACAAGAAGACAGAAATATAATTCTGCCGATCAAGGCAGCAGTCGATGTAATAAGTGTCTTATAAGGCAACACTTCAATAACTACATACAATAAGTCTTCAATACAGTAAGTGGATCAACCCTGGCAAGCTGCTTCATAGCTACGTGAGCTAGATAGATAGTTATGGGACAACAGGAACATTTAACACAATACCTCCTTCAAAACAATACCTGCTGTGTGTCTCCTGCTGATGAAATATTCTGGAATCCCACATGGACATGAAGACCCAGTAGGTTTCTGTTCTCCATAAGGCTTTGAGGCACTCTCCAGAATAGTGAGAGGAATTGTGTATTATATACTGTACAGTACTGTGCAAAAGTTTTAGGCCCCCTATTTTTTTTCATACAGACTTTGTTATAGATTTCTATTTTATGAATTCTGCATTATTGAGAAAGTACAAAAACATTTTAGAGTCCAAACGTTCATTTTCCAGCACAAAATTAAATGTAACAGAAAAAAAAGCTTGTATCTGAGCAGCATATTACATAAGAGACCATTTTTCAGATTACAAATGTCAAACATAATGAAGGGTTTTGCTGCAAAATTAAGAAGCAAGTGTGACAGTCAAAGTGTCCAGAAGAACACTTCTGGTTCTGTAAGACGCTCAGTAAATTTCCTTATAAAACTGCACTCATTGTACCTGAGATGACTGGTTTTTTTTTGTTTGTTTGTTTTTTAAAGCAAAGGGTTGTCTCACACCAGATATTGACTTTGTTTCATTTATTATGACGTACTGCTGTTTATAGTTTTTTTTTTATGTTGAAACATTTAATTTCATTATTTTTAATCCATTTTTGGTCTACAGCATTTCTTTACGTGTGCCTAAGACTTCTGCGCAGTACTGTATAGTACCAGTCAAAAGTTTTTCTTTATTTTTATTAATTAAAGGACACTTCATGTGTTAAAGTAATGATGGGCGTCGTTTCTCTTTACTTAGTTGAGCGGTTCTTGACATAATACGGATTACTACAGTTGTGGAATAGGGCTATTTACTGTATTTTTATTATTTATTATTTACTGTTTGATCTCAAACACATTAAGGCAAGAAATTGCACTAATTAACTTTTGACGAGGCACCTGTTAACTGAAAAACATTCCAGGTGACAACCTCATGAAGCTGGTTAAGATAATGCCAATAGTGTGCAAAGCGTCATCAAGGTAAACGCCGGCTACTTTGTACTTCTTGTTCTTCTTCACGTTCCTTTCTCTGGTCGAGGGTGGGATGTGATGAAACGCCATTCTTTCCAGTTTTGTGCTTTTCGTACTGCCTCTGTGTAAGACATGCCAGTCCATTCCCTGATGTTTGTAACCCATGATATTCTGGGCTGGCCTCGACTTCGCCTGCTGTTTATCTGGCCTTCCGGTAGAGTACAATGGAGGCTGTCATGTCTAACTATATGACCAAAGTACTTGAGTTTTCTCTCTTTAATTACTTTCAGAAGCATTCACTTAACACCTACCCTCTTCAGCACATCCTCATTTGTTACCTTTTCAGTCCAAGAAATCTTATTCATATGTCTGTAAGCCCACATCTCAAAGGCCTCAAGTCTTTTTTGCATTTGGTTATTTATTGTCCATGTTTCGGCTCCATATAAAAGTGTAGACCAAACATAATGTACCCTAGGTGAAATATGATAATAAACTAATAGAAGCTTAGATCAATACTAAATGTAAGCAAATAAAATAACAGTTGTGTTTTAAGGTAACAGGAAGTCATAAAAATAGTTAAACTGTTCAATTTATCATTATTTTTGTGTACTGCTCCTTCAGCAAGTGCAGTGGTAACAGCCAATCAGGAACTACAGCCGTTGCTGAAGGGAGGGAGAACATCTCATCTCATCTCATCATCTCTAGCCACTTTATCCTGTTCTACAGGGTCACAGGCAAGCTGGAGCCTATCCCAGCTGACTACGGGCGAAAGGCGGGGTACACCCTGGACAAGTTGCCAGGTCATCACAGGGCTGACAATTAGAGCAAAAGCAGAACGCTAGAGACGGCAGACGGAAAAGTCGAAAACAAGAGGAAAAGAGAAAGTAAATAGGAGTAAAAGAAGTGTATTTTTTGTACATCTTGTTTTCCTTTCATTCTTGGGAAGATATTGTGTTCACCTGCTGTCCACGTTGCTAGACCCGGTTTTATTTGAGTTTTGAACGAGGATTTGGGGAATCAAAAGCTATTTTTTTCAGCGTGTGTATTAGCAGGTTATTCCTTTGTTGTATGAGCTCAATGTGAAGACGATATTACTAACAGCTAAGCTAAGGCAGTCTGAACAAGTGTTATAGTGTGTATTTTGTGTTTTCATCTGTGCAATGTGTAGCTAAAAGCTAAAAAGGAGCATACATGGTCAAGTTGCCTTGCAGCGGAGTGAAAGCAAGAGCAGAGCCGCCATTTTAGGTCGCGGTTTGGGTTTAAATTGATCGTTAACCTGTATTTCACTGCTAGAACTTTATTTTCATTTATTTTCCTGATATATGTGAAGCTAAAATGCCTGCATGTGCGTTGCCTTGTTGTATGGCAGGCCAGGTTTTTTGGTTGGGATCACTGGTGTCAAGGGCGCTGCCAGGGGGGGAAAGGTTAGAACAATTCTAGGGGCCCAGCACTGCCATGGGGCCCTTTAAGGGGCTGATAATATGCTTTTAATGATTTTAATAAGACTTTTGAAATAACAACAATGTAATATTCCATCTGGTAAAATGAGCTAATTGAACAAGGTTGTCTATTTCTTGAGTTCTTCAACATATTGTCATTTAACCCTCCCCCTTTTGCGAAATGGTACGGTCCAGTTCTGGTAGAAGCGCGATGCGTTAAATCTGTGTGCTGATCAGTGCAACGCTACTTGCTGCTGTGTCGCGGTGCAGCAGCCAGCCAGCCAGCAGTGGAGTGCGTACAGTCTATGATCGCTAAATATGAAGAGTGGCTGTCAAAAACGTAAAGAAAGGCAGCTGAAAGCTGAGAGGGACCGGAGAGGCAGGCAACTGGTCACTCAGTTTTTCCCAAAGAAAGGTAGCTATCACTCACATGTGTGTTCAAAATATTAGCGAATGGTAAATGAACAGTATGAACGTGGTTGGATTAGCCTATCAAGAGAACACTTTTACAGTTTGTACAGTGACATTTTTCCATTTTAATAACTGAACTGACTTGTGTGATAAACAAGATGAAATATTACGTTATGCTGGTGCTAATAACTAGTGCTAATAACCAGTTTCTTAACTAATGGGGTGCCCTAAATATGCACAGATTCAGCCTCAGGGGGACCTCCGCCCTACCAAACCACTGAACCCCCCTTTGGAGAAGGAGGTAAGCAGCAATACAACCCATAAATGCTTTAGGATTGAAGTTTTTAATGAGCGAGCGCCATATACAGTTTGCTAGATTAAAGTGTTGCTAATGTAACAGACGTTGCGTTGTGTTGTTCACCAGTCTTTTTATTCTGAAGAAATGAGACACAAATACACTGCTGAGGACGGGCTGCAAACGTCCAGTGGCATTGGCGCTTACATTTCCAAAACGAACTGAAAGAGGCCAGCACCTTGTTCCCATAACTACCTGTGCTCTTAAAGGGCCAGTGCAGAATTTCCCCACCACTACACACAATGGCAAGTGGAAAAAAATAAACCCGTTACACTAATAACGGACACCAGTCAAGTGTTTGACATGGTTACGTGTGTGGAATGTTCACACGTTCTAAACCATTGGTTTCAACCATTGGTTAATACATAAAATGTAATAACAAAGTCACAAACTCAAGGTCCATGGGGTATCAAAAGTCAAATAATGACAATAGTGCAATTGTGACGAGGGTGGGCAAAGTTGGGGGGCCCAAAATTCTAATCTTTCATGGGGCCCAAAATTTCTGGCGGCACCCCTGACTGGTGTGTGAAAAACACCTGGAGCTGTGGAAAGAAGATGGCGAGCCACTCGGAGGATCACTTGTTCTGCAAAACTCACCTGCACACTGTGGACAAAGACACTGAGTCTAACACTTGGATCGTGGCAGGACAGAATTAACAGGTTTTTGCAGCAATACACGGTGAATTTGGCGGCACGGTGGTGTAGTGGTTAGCGCTGTCGCCTCACAGCAAGAAGGTCCGGGTTCGAGCCCCGTGGCCGACGAGGGCCTTTCTGTGTGGAGTTTGCATGTTCTCCCCATGTCTGCGTGGGTTTCCTCCGGGTGCTCCGGTTTCCCCCACAGTCCAAAGACATGCAGGTTAGGTTAACTGGTGACTCTAAATTGACCGTAGGTGTGAGTGTGAATGGTTGTCTGTGTCTATGTGTCAGCCCTGTGATGACCTGGCGACTTGTCCAGGGTGTACCCCGCCTTTCGCCTGTAGTCAGCTGGGATAGGCTCCAGCTTGCCTGCGACCCTGTAGAACAGGATAAAGCGGCTACAGATAATGAGATGAGATGAGACACAGTGAATTTCATTTGGACTAATAAAAGACTTAACTAAAGGACTGGTGATACACCAAACTGTAGAAATTTGAATTACTGCTTATATATATATTGATCTGTGAGATTTGAGTTGTATTTTTGATATTTTATTGAACTGTGTTTGTTTTTTTATTATTTATTCACTTTTCCTCATTGTGTGCCCAATTGGTATTACATGAATGGGTTGTGTAAAGTGAGTTAAAGTTTAAATAGAGCTGGTTAAGCAAACTAAAGAGAGAGTAGAAAAATACAACTAAACTCATAAATAGGCCTAATTGAGAAAGTGAGAACTTAAACTGTGTAAACTGAGTAAAAGGGAGATACCAGGAACTAAACAACCAATATACGAAACCTAGGTACAAAATTATAATTAAATCCAAATGAGATAAACAGGGATAAATAACCTTATTTTCCTGAGATCTTGGTTTCATTTTGACTGGTTGAAGGGAAATTGAACAATTCCTCTGTTGTATTTGTGTGTGTAAAAGTGTTTGGTACCAACATGTGATTATTGTTTCTTTTAATAATTTACTATATAAATAAGCCGGCAGTTAAAACTTATTCACTGGTCTGTGGTCTGTTATTCCCAAGCACTAGTATTACTCACCTGAACCTAGACTCTGGTCCTAGTAGTCATACTATCAGGGCTACAATAACACTTCAATAATCTATTTCTTGTTTCTAAGCCAATTCTATGTGAAGTAAGGTTTGCCTGCATTTTGTTAAAGACACCTCTTGTTATTTCTATACTCCTTGCTATTTCTTTCTCACATTTGGCATCTACGGTTATGAGTTGACCCAGGTACACAAATAAAATACTTTGAAGAATCTAAAATCCATCCATCCATTATCTCTAGCTGCTTATCCTGCTCCACAGGGTCGCAAGCAAGCTGGAGCCTATCCCAACTGACTATGGGTACACCCTGGACACGTCGCCAGGTTATCACAGGGCTGACACACAGAGGCAAACGACCATTCACACTCCCATTCACACCTACGGTCATTTTAGAGCTACCAATTAGCCTAACCTGCATGTCTTTGGACTGTGGGGGAAACCAGAGCACCCGGAGGAAACCCACACAGACACGGGGAGAACATGCAAACTCCACACAGAAAGGCCCTCGTTGGCCACTGGGCTCGAACCCAGGACCTTCTTGCTGCGAGGTGACAGTGCTAACCATTACATCACTGTGCCCCCCCAGAATCTCATCTCATTATCTCTAGCCGCTTTATCCTTCTACAGGGTCGCAGGCAAGCTGGAGCCTATCGCAGCTAACTACGGGTGAAAGGCGGGGTACACCCTGGACAAGTCGCCAGGTCATCACAGGGCTGACACATAGACACAGACAACCATTCACACTCACATTCACACCTACGGTCAATTTAGAGTCACCAGTTTACCTAACCTGCATGTCTTTGGACTGTGGGGGAAACCGGAGCACCCGGAGGAAACCCACACGGACACGGGGAGAACATGCAAACTCTACACAGAAAGGCCCTCGCCGGCCCTGGGGCTCGAACCCAGGACCTTCATGCTGTGAGGCGACAGCGCTAACCACTACACCACCGTGCCGCCCCCCAGAATCTAAAATATTCTTTTCCTAGCATTCTTTCACAGTCACTAACCCTAAAGGTTTATTAGGTCATTTATTTATTTACCATGTCACCGGTGAAAAGAGACTGACTGTTTTGTTGCAACACCAGTCATTTCTCACGAGAACTCAAATCTAAAACCAGCCCATTTGCTAAAATGTTTCACCTGTTTCCCACTGCCACTGTTGCAGGCTGGTACATGAACATAATTATGGGATATTTAGGAATATGTATAAATATATGGCCTGAAGAACAAGCCAGACGACGGGACCTCAGAAGGCAGCATTCTATTCGATGCAAATATTTGATTCAGACATGACTCTATCCCTGTGTCCGAAATCGCTCCCTATTCACTATATAGGGCACTATATAGTGGGGACACCATTTTGTAGTGCTGTCCAAAATCTTAGTGAGGATTATTTACACCTTATATAATGCACTCAAAGTATCCCACAATGCATCACGAAAAGTAGTGTACAACCGATGGTCACGAACCAAAGCAATATATCCCATCATGCATTGCGGTCGCGCTGAAAGAAATCAAATTAAAAGTCTCAAATTTGATTTAATAAAAGGCAGCGGCAAAGAGAAAAGTATTCAGCCATGATTTAAAAGAACTGAAAGATGCAGGTACTTTGTATTGATTAATGTGGGAAATACACTCAGTATAATCTGTATTGATCACAAAAATACATGCATGCATTTATTATTTTGAAAACCCACTAGCTGACTGATCTGGCGCATTTTAATTGTGTGACAGTAACGACGTAAATACCAGCGCGACGGACTAGTGTCTGAAAGTGTTTTTTTTATTTTACCAATTAGCTCACTATATAGTCCTCTATATAGTAATTCCCCATATAGGGAGTAGGAAGTAGTGAACGAGTGAGCGATTTCGGACACAGGGTCTGACTTCCTGCTTTCAAATACATCCTTACCTTTTTGTTTTTTTCACATTTCCCATCTATTATCTTAGGTTACCGTAACTCTCACTGCAGCCTGCCCGAGCCTACCAAAGCCAATACAAACAGTGGGCCTCAATAATCAAGCTGGATATGAAGTGTTTGTACAAGTGTTTACACAAGAAATTTGGTATTCATGAAAATCTTGTAAATTCAGAAAAACATTCATATCTGACATGTGCTCCTGAGCGTGTTTAAATTTACATATACGAATGCGAACTTCAAATCATATAATTTGCATGGATTAAGGGACTTTCGCATATAGGTTATACTGGCAGGTTTATTTTTTTTTAAGGTTTATTTTGATTATGTTTGCAGCATTTAGTAGACACCCTTATCCAGAGTGATTTATAGAAGAGCTTTGAAGTCTCTGTCAAAAACATATCCTCATACTAGTTCATTAGGTTGGGGACTACCAGAGAAAAATTTTGTGAAACCCAGGGTTTATACAGTCCCTGACAAAAGTCTTGTCGCTTGGGTACAAGTTGACCTTAAGTGCCCCTCAAATATATGTCTAATCAATTTTTTTTACAAGAAATGGCTAATTTCAATCCCAACAGCTTTTGAAATAATCTTTTGGTGCCAAACGAAACTGCTGAAAAGCATTCTAACGTTCACAGCTTGGTAAAGCCCACTGAGTCAGTTTTTGCAAAGACAAAAGTCTTGTCGCCTTGTCATATGATGCACCCAATCCTAGATTACAGCCTCACCTGTGATCAATAATTGATCAATCAATTAGTGGGTGTGTATAAAAAGAACCCCAGCACACCAGACCTTCACATCAACTGCAACTTGACCTCTGACAACATGCCTAAGATTCACCCTGAGACCAAAGCGTTGATTATCAAGAGGCTGAAGACCAGATCCACTGCTGAGGTGGCTGACACCTTCAATGTGTCTCAGCGTCAAGTACAAAGAATAAGAAAAAGATTTGAAGAGACTGGAGATGTTTTTGACAAGCCCAGGTCCGGCAGACCCTGCAAGACAACTGCTCGGGAGGACCGTTTGTTGGTTCGAAAATCCAAGGCCAGCCCCTTTTCCACTGCAGCAGAGCTCCACCAGGCCTGGTCACCTCAAGTCCCTGTGTTAACCAGAACAGTTTGTAGAATTCTGTCTCAAAATGGCCTCCATGGTTGAATCAGTGCCCAGAACCCAGCACTAAACAAAAGGCAATTAAGAAAACGTGTGGCATTTGCTCAGGCCCACAGCCTGCTCAAAGGATGGACGCTGGAAAAGTGGCAGAAGGTGGGTTTCTCAGATTAATCTTGAGTTGAATTACATCACAGCCGCCGCAAATATTGCAGGAGACCTACTGGAGCCCGCATGGATCCGAGATTCACCCAGAAAACAGTTAAGTTTGGTGGCGGAAAAATCATGGTCTGGGGTTACATCCAGTATGGGGGTGTGCGAGAGATTTGCAGGGTGGAAGGCAATATCAATAACCTAAAATATCAAGAAGTATTAGCTACCTCTTCCATTCCCAACCATAAAAGGGGTCAAATTTTGCAGCAGGATGGTGCTCCATCGCATACTTCCTCAAGGCGAAGAAGCTCAAGGTGCTCCAGGACTGGCCAGCCCAGTCACCAGACATGAACATCATTGAGCATGTCTGGGGGAGAATGAAAGAGGAAGCTTGGAAGACGAAACCAAAGAATCTTGATGAACTCTGGGAGGCATGTAAGACTGCTTTCTTTGCTATTCCTGATGACTTCATCAATAAATTGTATGAATCATTGCCGAACCGCATGGATGCAGTCCTTCAAGCTCATGGAAGTCATACAAGATATTAAATATGGATCTCACAGCACCACTACTTAATTCACTGATGTTATGCAACATATTTTTGTATTTGAAGTTAATTATTTGTTCAATTTTCACATTACTCTCTGTAGGCGACAAAACTTTTGTCTTGCCAAAATCTGACCTTTCTGTGTTCATTAAATGATCAATCTTTCTTCAGTGAAGCAAATTTATTTTAGTATATTAAACATAATTTGGGAGGGTTTTAGCTTTCATATGAACCATTTCTAAAACCAATGGATTAATTAAAAGTCAGGTTATAAGCTGTTGTTTCTACAAAATGGATAAGTGACAAGACTCTTGTCAGGGCCTGTATATATATTCCATCCATTATCTGTAGCCGCTTATCCTGTACAGGGTCACAGGCAAGCTGGAGCCTATCCCAGCTAACTATGGGTGAGAGGCGGGGTACACCCTGGACAAGTTGCCACATAATCGCAGGGCAACACATAGAGACAAACAACCATTCACATCTACGGTCAATTTAGAGCCACCAATTAGCCTAACCTGCATGTCTTTGGACTATGGAGGAAACTGGAGCACCCAGTGAAGAAACCCATGCGGAGAACATGCAAACTCCACACAGAAAGGCCCTTGTCAGCTGCTGGGCTCGAACCCAGGACCCCAGGACCTTCTTGCTGTGAGGCGACAGTGCTAACCACTACACCAACGTGCCACACACTATATATAGATATTATTGGCGTTAATTATTTTTAATAAAGAAAGACTAACACTAAAGTATAAATTAAGACAAACAAAAATAATCATACAATTATGACTAAAGCAACGCTACCGCATAAACAGAGTTCAGGCCAGTCTGTTTGTGTATAGCTGTAAGCCATAAATAAATGCCTCAGATGATAGCTTTCGTGCTTTACCCTCATCATTCATTTCATGCTCCCAGCTGTTTGTGCACTTGAACTTTTCTGGAGTTTTGTGGGTGTCACTACATGCTAATGAGCTGTGTCAGGAATGTACTTTGCATGTTACTGGTGATCAAAAAAATCTAGTTTTTTGCTACTTGCAAATCTGCCAGCAAATATTTATGCACAACTATACTATAAAACCAGAGATAAATAAATGTCATTCATTGTTTTATATATATATATATATATATATATATATATATATATATATATATATATATATACTGGTATAAAATGCTTGCCAAAAAGGAGAAAGAGATGCTGGATAATAGCTGCCATCGAAAACAACCCTGGGGCAAAGACACTGCAAATGCACAGCCAGGGTGATTAGTAAATGGGTCAGGTTATAATCCATAACTGCATTAATCAAAATGAAAATGCCTCCATTTGTGATTACACTCGCCTCCAGCACACAGAGCTACTCTTAGCTGGCCTCGTTTGTTAGGAGGGCTCGGGGAAGATCAGGTGAGCCAGAAGGGGAGCATTATCATTCTGAAATCAGCGCTTTATCACAACTAATTACACTTCCATAAACATATGACCTGTTCATGTGGCAAATTTGTTTGAAGTCACAAAAATATAGAGCTGTATGACTCGATTTATACTTAGCTTTTGGTTAAAATTGAAAGGTCTGAGAGAACGAAAAGATGCCGACTGTTTTAATACGTACACATCATGCTTGCTTTCGACTACTTACTTAGTTTCCTTTAGTGGAAATCCTGCTCTTAATTTAAGATTTCAGTCATCTTAATCATCCTTAATGTTGATTTAAGGATGATTTTTTTTGTCAGTTCTTACAGACTGTAATATTATAGTTGTTGCAGTTATCGACACTGAATCCTGTCCTTTCGTTTGTTTTTCAAATTGTGTGCACTTAAGAAAATTCATCAGGAAAAAAGAACTTTTTTCCATCTTTTGCAGCATATAATTGGCAGCATCAAGTAACATAAAGTTATATACTTATCATTAATGAGTGTGAATAATTGAGAAAAGTTATATTTGATAGTTCTCAAATGAGACAACTTTTTAATTGCTTAATAAACATACGAAGTTACCAAATGAGAGAAAACACCAAATAATAAACCGTCAACTATAATACCTTTTTTAATAGATGTAGACAATGAACTCAAATAAATAAATAAATAAATAAATAAATAAAGTTGACATTAAGTGTCATTCTTTCTCGTCCATACAGTAATTGTACCAATGTTTGTTAAAATTTGTTTAACAATATAAAATGTGTTTTAAAACTTATTTAACAATGTAAAAATGTTTAACAATGTCAATTATGTGTTTTATGAATACATCATAATGTGTCATGAACATCTCATCTCATTATCTCTAGCCGCTTTATCCTGTCCTACAGGGTCGCAGGCAAGCTGGAGCCTATCCCAGCTGACTACGGGCGAAAGGCGGGGTACACCCTGGACAAGTCGCCAGGTCATCACAGGGCTGACACATAGACACAGACAACCATTCACACTCACATTCACACCTACGGTCAATTTAGAGTCACCAGTTAACCTAACCTGCATGTCTTTGGACTGTGGGGGAAACCGGAGCACCCGGAGGAAACCCACGCAGACACGGGGAGAACATGCAAACTCCGCACAGAAAGGCCCTCGTCGGGGACTTAACCCACAACCCAGAAGATATAGAGAACATATTTCAGCGATATTATGAGGAATTATACACACAGCCTGAATCTGCAGATGAAGAAGAAATGAGAGTATTTCTAAATTCACTGGACCTACCATCAGTCGGTAATATACAAAATGACATGTTAACGGCCGATATTACAATAGAAGAGGTGAGTGACGCAATAAGTACGTTAAAAAACAATAAATCTCCAGGTAGTGATGGATACCCAGCAGAGTGGTACAAAATATTTAAAGAAGAGTTAGCACCATTACTCCTGGCCACTTTTAATTGGACACTTAAAAATAATAAAATGCCACCATCGTGGACCGAGGCAATAATTACAGTCATTCACAAACAAGGGAAAGATAAAGAGAACTGTGAGAATTATAGACCTATCTCATTACTAAACGTAGATTATAAAATATATACAACAATCATCTCAAAATGATTAAACTCATTCATAACGGAAATTATAGAGGAAGACCAAACAGGGTTTACAAAAGGGCGACAAACACAGGATAACGTCAGAAGAACCTTGCATATTATAGCTCAAGCTCAACATAAAAAACAAAGCAGTATATTATTAAGCATAGACGCTGAGAAAGCATTTGACTGTGTAAATTGGAGATACTTGTATCAAGTGTTAGAACGATTGGGATTTAATAGTAAATCAGTACAATGTATAAAGACTCTATACCAACTGCCCACCGCTAGAATCAAGATAAATGGAAATCTGACTAACAAAATTAATTTACAGAGGTCAACCAGACAGGGATGTTGCCTGTCACCCACTTTATTCACCCTTTCGTGGAACCGCTGGCACAGGCAGTCCGCCAGAATACAGAACTAGTGGGAGTTATAGTAAATGAAACAGAACATAAAATAAGACTTTTTGCTGACGACGTCATCGCCTTCTTAGAGCAGCCAACTAAATCACTCCCAGTACTGATGAAACTTTAGAAACCTATAGACACCTCTCGGGATATAAAATTAATATCTCAAAAACACAGGTGTTATCGCTTAACTACACGCCACCGAGAGAGATACAGGAATCTTTTGATATTAACTGGAGTTTAAAGAAAATTAAATATCTGGGGGTCTCCATTACTAAAGGATTATCAAAACTATATAAAGAAAACTACGACAAAATAACACAAGAGATACAAAAAGATATTCAAAAATGGTCCACTCTGACACTAGATCTCAGTTCGAGGATTGAAATAATTAAAATTAATGTACTACCCAAGCTTCTTTATCTGTTTCATTCTTTACCTATAGAGATCCCGCAAAACCAATTTGAGACCTGGGACATGATGATATCAAGGTTTATATGGGCAGGCAAGAAACCCAGAATTAAGTATGGGACTCTCCAGCTTCCAAAAGACAGAGGGGGAATGGGTCTCCCAAAACTCAGGGAATATTTCTATGCAGCTCAGCTTAGATATTTGATATGCTGGTGTCAACCAGACTACACAGCTAAGTGGAAAGACATGGAAAAAGAGTTCAGAGGGCACCCAATTCAGAACGTGATTGGAGATAAAGAAGTATACAACAAAATAAAGAAACAACTAGATCCGATTACATTGTTTACTTTGGAATTATGATTTAGAATCGTTAAAAAACATGGGATAAAGAAGGATAGTAATCTGTTAAGGTTGGTTGCATTTGATAGTAACTTTAAACCGGCCACATACAACAAGGGATTTAAACAGTGGGAAACTAAGGGAATTACAGCATGGTGTCCCTTAGCAAAAAGTAGTATACTTAAAGTTCATTTTATTAAGTATGCTTCAGTATAAGTATAGCAAGTATACTACAGACCATGTAGTTTTAGTGTACTAGAAAGTATACAAATTTAATACTTTTTCGGACTAAATTGGAACATTTCAAGTTTATAAAAGTATACTTGAAAGTTCATTTTAAGTTTGCAAAAGTACACTTTAAAGTATACAACAAGTACACTCATCTATATACAGTACTATCAATGTACTTGGTATATCCCTCTCGTATGCTTAAAGTATACCACAAAAACACTTATCGATATACTGCCATTGTACTAGTTATATACTTCGAGTCCCTATTTTTAGTTTATTATTGTATACTTTAAGTATACTGTTATAAACATTGGTTATTTCACTAGTTTACTTGTTATACTTTAAGTTTGCTTGGCATATTACTTGTAGCTTACTATATACTGGAAATATACTCCTTAAAGTATTCTTAAAGTTTACTCATACTGTACAGTATGTACACAAGAGTGTGATGCATTTACAAAATCACAAGACAGAATGTTGAAAACAAGTTTGATATATTTTCAAACATTTCAAAAACAAAGACCTATGAAATCAAGTCCTTCCTTACTGGAGAAAATGAAAGGAAAAAGTGCACATTTGCATGTAAAAATGTAAACATAATGGTCTCTTGATCAATAAAGTCAAGTCAAAAGTTTTTCTGTTTTTGTGTATGATTTTAAGGTACATAAAGATAATGCAATTGAGCACACATACTATATACTGTAAAGTTATTACAGTATTATATTATATTATATTATATTATATTATATTATAATATAATATAATATAATATAATATAATATAATATAATATAATATAATATAATATAAATTAAATGTTAAGCATGAGTCAATGACTTGACCTTATTATGCACTTGGAGCAAGATATACTAAGTATTAGTACTTTGTGGCAGAAAAACGTAAAAAGTATAGTAAAGTATAAGTTTTACTATTAAAGTATGCGTAAGTCTTAGTATTAATGTACTTAGTCTTAGACTTTTGTTCATACTTTTCAGTATAAGCCAAGTATACTTCACTATACTATTCTTAAGTATATAAAATATAGTTTATAAAAAGTCAACTTCAAGTACACTTCCTCAGTTTTAGTAAAAAATAAGTCTACTCACAGTACACTTGAATAAACTTCTTTTTGCTAAGGGGTACTCTAGAGAGAGATGGGGAGATGGAGAGTTTCCAGAATATGAGCGACAAATATGATCTGGGTAAACACGAATTCTATAGGTACTTACAAATAAGGGATTACTACAGGAAGGAAATCAGGACGGGTCCCTCCATGGTAGTGAATGGTGTGATCCAAATTATAATCAATACGTATAAAGGCACAAAAGTCAGAATAATATCTTCACTGTACCAAAAATTGATAATAAGCAAAATTCAACTAATTATATAAAAGAAAAATGGGAATTGGAGCTCAACACAAAAATCTCAGATGATGAGTGGCAGAATATGTGGAAAATACATCAAACATCCACCAATTCGCAGATATGGAGGGAATTCTCCTGGAAAAATCTAATTAGATTTTTTATCACACCCAAGGTCAAGAGTAAACATCTGAATGTAAACTTACCATGTTGGAGAGAATGTGGAATATTAAATGCAGACCATGCACATGTATTTTGGAAATGCCATGAGATACAGGTGTTTTGGAGAACTGTACACGTAACTCTGCAAGAGATACTGGGGTATGGCATTCCCATGAGCTGCACAGTACTCTATCTGTGTAATTTCACAGAGGGCAATGTATACGCAGGAGATGAGTACCTTACAAAAATACTGTTAATAGCTAGTAAAAAGGCGATAACAAGGAAATGGGGCAAAGTAGATCTTCCAACCAGGGAACAATGGATAGAAAAAATAGAGGAAATCTATACAATGGAATGACACACCATCTGAGATTGCAAGAAACACAGCTAGAAGACAAGTGGCTGAAGTGGACTAATTGGAGGACCTTGGATAGCGACAGATAAATGAAAAGACAATGGATATAGAGGATGAAACTGCGAGAACTGATGGATAAAGAAGAATGTAGCTCCAAACAGGGCAATTAGTATTACTACTGTATTTTATTATTATTATATCCTTTTGTTGTTGACGCTCCTTGTTGGTCTGTTGTAAATGTTAAAATTGAATAAAAACTAAAGTGAAAAAAAAAAGAAAGGCCCTCGTCAGCCACGGGGCTCGAACCCAGACCTTTTTGCTGTGAGGCGACAGCGCTACACCACCGTGCCATAAATACGTTCATTTTATATATGGCCTTCGTAAAAAGTGCAATGCTCGACATTAATGGTGGTCCGACTGTCCGGGACAACCAAATGTTTGGTCCAGGCAAGTCAAATCTGCATCTGCCTGTCCGATGGGACAAGTTGAATACTTATTAAAAATCACCCTTATTCAAGAGTTACATCAATGAAGTTCCAACAAAACTCGTTCCGTCCCCTCAGTGATCCGGCTGTGTTATGGTTTACGAAATTCCGGGGAAGCTGAGTACAACAGGTGTGTGTGTGTAAAAATAACCATGGTGTAATATCTAATTATAGATTATTAGACTTTGTATTCATCGTAATCAGAGAAACGGTGATTAAATACCTCAATAAAATAAATATCTCTGGTGAATCTTCATTTCATTTGGACATTCACTGTATTTTTCTTTTGTATGGTTCACATTAACCATCACAAATGTTGTAAAATATTTCGGGGGAATTTTACGGCAGCACTGAACTCAGTCACGATTTATTTTTATTCACAATGTGATTCTGTCACCA
This sequence comes from Neoarius graeffei, assembly GCF_027579695.1. NCBI lineage: Eukaryota > Metazoa > Chordata > Actinopteri > Siluriformes > Ariidae > Neoarius > Neoarius graeffei. Next base: position 48,568,201 of record NC_083583.1, on the reverse strand, counting down.
TTATCATGTCAGACTAGTTTTCTTTTGGTTTTATTTATATAAATTAATTCATACCTCAAGTTTTACTGGATTAATCAAGATTTAACTTTATCTCCTCCAGAAGCTTTGAGTGTGGGTGAGTCTGACTCTTAAAACTGCAGATCAGGTAATGGGTTATAACAACACATGCACCATAATGGGGCTTTGGATAGTTTTTGTTTATTGTTACAATTAAAGTTTGAGTTTTATTGAAAAATTAAAAATCATGAAAACATCATGATTATCATAACTATACCTGCTTTTTGATAAATGTTGTTAACCCCTTTCCTTAGTAAATACATAGAAATAAAAAGGTCATGGTCAGGACAAGTGAAAAATCTTGCTGCAGTTGTCCGACTGGACAATTGGATTAAAAAGTTAATGTCGAGCCCTGAAATGTGACCCAAATTTCCTCTACACTCATTAATTATGCTACATTCACTGAAACAGGTACAGTAGAACTATTTGCAGAAAAGGTGCCAATGTATTCATAATAACTCAAAAAAAGTGACTCATTGCCAAATTGCACCTTAAATACTGCATGATAAGCGAAGTAAAAGCAGGGCCTGTCCACTGAACAGACTTGCCTGCTGTTCTTTTTGTTTGCTTGTCCTTCCCAACCTTTGGCTGAGCGTGCATTTGCAGCATGATAAATCACTCTTTCAATTTAAATATTCTTCTTGATATGCAAAAGACCATGCATTCAGTAAGAAAACGATAAGACAGTATCTGCCACATTTCTAACATGTTGACACAGGCTGTAGACACAAGTCACTTGATGCTTACAACTTTGCTATGTGTGGACACGTTCAAGACATAAAGTTTTACAATGACAACATTAAAGCATATACGCAGAGCCATGGCCTCACTTTCGTTTATAAATGCCTTGAGACCTCAAGAATGGCACAGGAATAGTTTTAAGCGTTAACAATAAATCTAATGTAGTAATTTTTACGATTAAAGTGATTCATATAGGTAGCAGTCTGAGTGAATGACCTTGACATCTGTGACGTCACCGCAGGAAGTCTATCAGTCTCATCGCTATTTCCGCTATACTAAAACACAGAGCTGACTGCAGCTTCAAGCTTCCATTTTGAGCTAATTTATCACCATGCCACATAGATGTGTTGCTGGAGGGTGTAGCAACACGACAGAAGGTGGATTTACGTTGCATTCATGGCCCAAAAATGTTCAAACTGCAAAGATTTGAATGCATTTTGCGAGAAATTCACAGGCACATTGGGCACCTACAAAGTGGTCTCTCCTCTGCTCTGCACATTTCACCGAGGACTCGTACAAGACCTCAGATCTGTTGAGGAGCGTTGGCTATAAGCCTGTATTGAAAGAGGGTGCAGTACCAACAATTAAAGGAAAAGAAAACTACAAGAAAAGGAAAGTATTTATTTATTTATTTATTTATTTATTTAAAAAAAGGAAAGTAAGTTCAGTTGCACCAGTTCTCCCGGAGTGTGAGCTGAGGGTTGTTGCTAAAACCTGGGACGGAACGGGACGTGACAGATCACGCGGGCAGTGACCTCCCCGGGGTTGTTGCTAAAACTGGTGATGGTCCAGGTTTTAGTAATTGCCTGAGCCAAACAGTAATGGCGGAGTACTCGGTATGGAGAAAATGGAGAATGAGTGGACCAGCTGTCTGATTTCTCCGCTGGATATGCTTGCCTCAGCAGCAATATCTCGCTCTTATGTGGAAGAAGCGAATGAATGGAGAACTGAACGAACAATTGAAAATCAGATTGTTTCAAAACAATCGGCCACAAGGTCCGCCTTCAAGAAGCGAGAACACAGACGGGTAAGACGTGACTCATTTGGATGCAAAACAACAAAAACAACATTCGTCGTTTACCTGCATTTAGATTAATACATGTAACTTGTATTGTGTGTTTAAGTTACCGGTATAAGATTATTTAATTTGCTTCAGAATGTGATTGTCTCAGTTTATCTGATTATTTAATTAGCCTTTTACGTTTTATCAATGAAACTACATGCATGTGCATGTATGTTATATAAGTTATAGCACCTATCCTGTTTTAATGACAGTCAGCCCACAATCAGTGAAGTCAAATCAGTCTTAGTTGAGCAAGTCGGTAACGGTATTTCTTACTTTCACCATAAATTTTTATTTATATGACTTTGGTCTTTAGCTGTAAAAGGCCTCGGCCTTAAAACCAGTTACCGCTGTGACGTCACGCACTCAGGGCTGGCTGGCTCAGTGGGGCAGCTCCAATGCCAACTTTGTAGTCAATTTTAACTCTCATAAATATATATTTTTTATTCCCATTTATGCAGCATACAAGAGTCAAGGATGGAGATACTATCCACTCAGAAATGTGTTTAAAAATAAAGGTTCTGCGTATCTCCTTTAAGAACATCATGGCACGAAAACCCAAGGCACTGCCCAAACAGATGCTCTAAACTCATTTGGTAGCTTGGCAAACTTATTGTCTATTATAGGCAACTCCTCAGTAAGAACATGACCTAGCTATCTTGTGTTAGCTAAATAGTATATTGATGTAGATTTTATATAGGCTTTATATGCAGGATATATAGGTTTGATCAAGAAATATAACTTCACACTGAGGAGGTGGCACGGATGCAAATGGAGATTCAGATCTTTCCTGAACACACTGGCAAACAGGTACATAATGTGAGGCACAGACTTGGCCAAAAACAGGCAGAGGTCAGGCAAGTAGCAAACAGTGTAACAAGGGAAGAATCAGCTTTTTCTGGAAATCAGAAACAGGATCAAAACCAGAATAGCAACGCAAAGGATTTGTAAGGTCAGAGCAAACATTAACTGAGCATTACTTCACCGTGTGCAAAGTCCTTAAATACTTGGTGCAGTGATTAGAGACAGGTGTGTGTGACTGTAATCAGTATGCAGGTAAAGTTGAGTGTGAAAGAGTTCATGATGACTGTATACTGTCGTGGATTCTCAGCCCTGCCAATAAAAGCTTATAGACACTGGCTACTCTTCATTGCTAGCTACTCGCAGTGTTTTTTCCCCAAAAAAATTAACAAATTTCCTTGCATTTTTATGTGACATGCTTTATTTGTTTTTATTCACTGAGCAAAGTGGGTGGCATGGTGGTGTAGTGGTTAGCACTGTCACCTCACACCAAGAAGGTTCCAGGTTTGAACCTCACAACCGACGGAGGCCTTTCTGTGTGGAGTTTGCATGTTCTCCCCGTGTCTGCGTGGGTTTCCTCCGGGTGCTCCAGTTTTCCCTACAGTCCAAAGACATGCAGGTTAGGTAAAATACCCAGCCACTAGGGTTGTCCAAGCCAGTGCATACTTAGGGCTGGTCCCAAGCCTGGATAGATTGAGGAGGGTTGCGTCAGGAAGGGCATATGGTGTAAAAAAAAAAACTATGCCAACTCAAATATGTGGATCATACATTGGGAAGGATGATCTGCTGTGGTGACCCGTACTGGGAGCAGACAGAAGATGATTCACTGAGAAAAGCGATCTTGCTCGAAGGCAAGAATTGCGTTTGTGCTATGAAAACGGCCGTTGTTTACTACTATCTGTGTCAGGACTGCGCGTTATCCATCCAAGTTAGATTTACGATTCATAAAAGTGAAGTCTGTTGATTTGCATATTTTGTTGCCAGTAAAAATCACATGGTTTGATTGATTAAAATATTTGTCATTCATGAAGTACAACATTAACAGACAAGTAAAAAGCACAATGTGTTAGCTTTTGCTTAGATTAATAGAATTACAATTGAATAGAAATTTCAGTAGCATTTTTGCATTCAGTGTTTAATAATAGTATAAATACATAAATGTATAAATCATAATTTACATTGAGTCAATTTTTAACTCGAGTTTCTCATTTAAAATATTTTGTCTCTTTAGTTTTGATAGTTAAAGTTTACTAAATATTTCAGTTTTCACAAGATCTCTTTATTTTCTTTGTTGCTGTTCTAACCTTGAAGCAGCTCTTCTTAGGGTTGCCGTTTTCCGACTGAAGCCTCAGCAACTGCAGGATTTTGAAGATAGTCTCCGCCTTCACAATAATAATTGAATATTCAAGAATTTTACCTATATTATAAGTTGACCCATGATTGACCTATAAAACTTGAAAATGGGTCAAATTGGCATGACATCATCAGAGGCTTTACTTCCATTTTCATTCATTTTATACTTTACACATATTACCCTCCTAAATCGTGAGATCAAGAAGAACATTTTACTTCCTCTGAGATGCAAAATGTTGCATTGTGGATCACTCAGAATGCACTATTTTATATCTATATTTTAAAAATTTTCTGGGGGAAGACCCCCAGCCTCCCCGCCTTTTTTTGCATTGGGTTGGATTCTGAGAAATGGAGTCCAGAGCAGACTCCAGTGCGGATGTAACATATAAATTAGCTAACTAGGAAACTAAGCCTCTTAAATTGTTAGTTTGCAAGAATACTTGACTGATATAGCAAATAATTAGCTATTTTGCTGAGATGAAATGGGAACTGCAAAGATGGAGCTCCTTGGAATTAATATCCCTGCTAATTGCTTGTAAATACAGCTGTCTTCTGTTGGCATGGAAAAGTGTCTGGTTTTATTGTATGAAACAAATGTGTTTCCATCCATCCATCCATTATCTGTAGCCGCTTATCCTATACAGGGTCGCAGGCGAGCTGGAGCCTATCCCAGCTGACTATGGGTGAGAGGCGGGGTACACCCTGGACAAATCGCCAGATCATCGCAGGGCTGACACATAGAGCCAAGCAACCATTCACACTCACATTCACACCTACGGTCAATTTAGAGTCACCAGTTAACCTAACCTGCATGCCTTTGGACTGTGGGGGAAACCGGAGCACCCAGAGGAAACCCACGCAGACACGGGGAGAACATGCAAACTCCACACAGAAAGGCCCTTGCCGGCCGCTGGGCTCGAACCCAGGACCTTCCTTTTAAAAATCACTATTGTCTCCCGCTTTTTGCTACGAGGAGTGGTGTCTGATCTCAGACTGACACGTCTCACTCAGGGGTCGATATACTGTAAAACTATAGAGTACATGGATAATGTTATTTTATGATTGTTCTGTCACTATGTTCAGTCATTCGTTCAATCATTAATTCATTCATATTATTATTATTATTATTATTATTATTGTTGTTGATCTACATATTTGTTAGTTTTACAAAGCTGTCAAATCAATTCCACTCATAATTGTGCTGAATTACTAGCATTTGCATACATGTGATTCTGGGTTGCTTGATAAAGAGGTGCTTGAAAGTTTGTGAACCCTTTTGAATTTTCTATATTTCTGCATAAATATGACCTAAAACATCATCAGATTTTCACACAAGTCCTAAAAGTAGATAAAGAGAACCCAGTTAAACAAATGAGACAAAATATTATACAACCCCAATTCCAAAAAAGTTGGGACAAAGAACAAATTGTAAATAAAAACAGAATGCAATCATTTACAAATCTCAAAAACTGATATTGTATTCACAATAGAACATAGACAACATATCAAATGTCGAAAGTGAGACATTTTGAAATTTTACCAAATATTGGCTCATTTGAAATTTCATGACAGCAACACATCTCAAAAAAGTTGGGACAGGGGCAATAAGAGGCTGGAAAAGTTAAAGGCACAAAAAAGGAACAGCTGGAGGACCAAATTGCAACTCATTAGGTCAATTGGCAATAGGTCATTAACATGACTGGGTATAAAAAGAGCATCTTGGAGTGGCAGCGGCTCTCAGAAGTAAAGATGGGAAGAGGATCACCAATCCCCCTAATTCTGCGCTGACAAATAGTGGAGCAATATCAGAAAGGAGTTCGACAGTGGAAAATTGCAAAGAGTTTGAACATATCATCGTCTACAGTGCATAATATCATCAAAAGATTCAGAGAATTTGGAAGAATCTCTGTGCGTAAGGGTCAAGGCCGGAAAACCATACTGGGTGCCCGTCATCTTCGGGCCCTTAGACGGCACTGCATTACATACAGGCATGCTTCTGTATTGGAAATCACAAAATGGGCTCAGGAATATTTCCAGAGAACATTATCTGTGAACACAATTCACCGTGCCATCCGCTGTTGCCAGCTAAAACTCTATAGTTCAAAGAAGAAGCCGTATCTAAACATGATCCAGAAGCGCAGACGTCTCCTCTGGGCCAAGGCTCATTTAAAATGGACTGTGGCAAAGTGGAAAACTGTTCTGTGGTCAGACGAATCAAAATTTGAAGTTCTTTATGGAAATCAAGGACGCCGTGTCATTTGGACTAAAGAGGAGAAGGACGACCCAAGTTGTTATCGGCACTCAGTTCAGAAACCTGCATCTCTGATGGTATGGAGTTGCATTAGTGCGTGTGGCATGGGCAGCTTACACATCTGGAAAGACACCATCAATGCTGAAAGGTATATCCAGATTCTAGAGCAACATATGCTCCCATCCAGACGACGTCTCTTTCAGGGAAGACCTTGCATTTTCCAACATGACAATGCCAAACCACATACTGCATCAATTACAGCATCATGGCTGCGTAGAAGAAGGGTCCGGGTACTGAACTGGCCAGCCTGCAGTCCAGATCTTTCACCCATAGAAAACATTTGGCGCATCATAGAACGGAAGATACGACAAAAAAGACCTAAGACAGTTGGGCAACTAGAATCCTACATTAGACAAGAATGGGTTAACATTCCTATCCCTAAACTTGAGCAACTTGTCTCCTCAGTCCCCAGACGTTTATAGACTGTTGTAAAGAGAAAAGGGGATGTCTTGCAGTGGGAAACATGGCCTTGTCCCAACTTTTTTGAGATGTGTTGTTGTCATGAGATTTAAAATCACCTAATTTTTCTCTTTAAATGATATATTTTCTCAGTTTAAACATTTGATATGTCATCTATGTTCTATTCTGAATAAAATATGGAATTTTGAAACTTCCACATCATTGCATTCCGTTTTTATTTACAATTTGTACTTTGTCCCAACTTTTTTGGAATCGGGGTTGTACTTGGTCATTTATTTATTGAGGAAAATGATCCAATATTACATATCTGTGAGTGGCAAAAGTATGTGAGCCTTTGCTTTCAGTATCTGGTGTGACCCCCTTGTGCAGCAATAACTGCAACTAAACGTTTCCGGTAACTGTTGATCAGTCCTGTACACCGGCTTGGAGGAATTTTAGCCCATTCCTCCGTACAGAACAGCTTCAACTCTGGGATGTTGGTGGGTTTCCTCACATGAACTGCTCGCTTCAGGTCCTTCCACAACATTTTGATTGGATTAAGGTCAGGACTTTGACTTGGCCATTCCAAAACATTAACTTTATTCTTCTTTAACCATTCTTTGGTAGAACGACTTGTGTGCTTAGGGTTGTTGTCTTGCTGCATGACCCACCTTCTCTTGAGATTCAGTTCATGGACAGATGTCCTGACATTTTCCTTTAGAATTCGCTGGTATAATTCAGAATCCATTGTTCCATCAATGATGGCAAGCCGTCCTGGCCCAGATACAGCAAAACAGGCCCAAACCATGATACTACCACCACCATGTTTCACAGATGGGATAAGGTTCTTATGCTGGAATGCAGTGTTTTCCTTTCTCCAACATAACACTTCTCATTTAAACCAAAACGTTCTATTTTGGTCTCATCCATCCACAAAATATTTTTCCAATAGCCTTCTGGCTGTTACACGTGATCTTTAGCAAACTGCAGATGAGCAGCAATGGTCTTTTTTGGAGAGCAGTGGCTTTCTCCTTGCAACCCTGCCATGCACACCATTGTTGTTTGGTGTTCTCCTGATGGTGGACTCATGAACATTAACATTAGCCAATGTGAGAGACGCCTTCAGTTGCTTAGAAGTTACCCTGGGGTCCTTTGTGACCTCGCCGACAATTACAGTACACGCCTTGCTCTTGGAGTGATCTTTGTTGATCGACCACTCCTGGGGAGGGTAACAATGGTCTTGAATTTCCTCCATTTGTACACAATCTGTCTGACTGTGGATTGGTGGAGTCCAAACTCTTTAGAGATGGTTTTGTAACCTTTTCCAGCCTGATAAGCATCAACAACACTTTTTCTGAGGTCCTCAGAAATCTCCTTTGTTCATGCCATGATACACTTCCACAAACATGTGCTGTGAAGATCAGACTTTGATAGATCCCTGTTCTTTAAATAAAACAGGGTGCCCACTCACACCTGATTGCCATCCCATTGATTGAAAACACCTGACTCTAATTTCACCTTCAAATTAACTGCTAATCCTAGAGGTTCACATACTTTTGCCACTCACAAATATGTAATATTGGATAATTTTCCTCAATAAATAAATGACCAAGTATAATATTTTTGTCACATTTGTTTAACTGGGTTCTCTTTATCTACTTTTAGGACTTGTGTGAAAATCTGATGATGTTTTAAGTCATATTTATGCAGAAATATAGAAAATTCTAAAGGGCTCACAAACTTTCAAGCATCACTGTAGGACATCAAATGCACTTTTCCACCATGTCGATCCTTGCTTTGCAGCTGTGGTGCAATTGCAGTGAACTTTCCACTGAGTCCTTTTCATGTTCATTTTTCATTCATGGAGCAATGCCTCGCTGCCTTTCAAAAGAATATGGTTAGAGGCAGACATGTTCTGGCAAAGTGACTCATACTGATGTCTCAAGGAGTGAGACGTCAAATTCGGATAAGATGCCAGGAGAAGCAGCAGCCCATTGTTTCTGCAATGAGGGGCAATCATTTGATATCATCAAACTGTAATGAATCTGCGCAAGGGAAGAGCTGCAGCTGAAATTAAAAGCCTCCTCCAGCGCCATATAGCAGGTCCCTATCCACACCCCATTGCCCCTGGGCTAAACTCTGATCCTAAATTGATGACAAATGAATGGAGATATTTGGAAAACTCACTGCACCTTACTCTCAAACTTTAAAGCACAACCCAAACCCACTGGCTAAAAGCGCTACAGAGAAAAACAATACTTGCTGCAGACACTATAATGCAATAGGCCCAGAAAATCAGAGCATACAGGATCAAAACATACGTCTTATAGACTGGTTCTACCTCTAATTCTCATCCTAAACAGCACAGATAATACTTATGATGATGTAAACATTAACGAGAACAATTCATTGAAACCCTAATTCAGTAGTGGCTAAAAAAAAAAGAATCACAAGGCTTCTACCGTAATACTGACTACTGCCTGGATCTTCTAATAACGCTGAGCCTTTTCCAATTACACCAAGCCAGCAAAATGGTTGAGGCTGCCCGGAACATATTGACCTCCCACTAAATCTTGTTTATACTCTGCCATGGGGTCAACAGCTGTGACAGCAGTGGTAGAAACTCACCAGTGGCGAAAATGCAGCACAGGGGAGCTGTTCATGGCCCTGAACTGAGCTAAACTGCAGTATGAAACACTGCTGTGAATCCTTCCACCTGTAACAATGGGGAACCAGAGGTGTGTGAATGCAAGTGCGAGTTAATTTTATTGGGATCTTTCCAAAGGCATCATCTTTCCCAAGTAGGTAATATAAAAAATTGGCAGACAAAACAAATCCTTCCTCAAAAATCAAAGAACCAAAATGCAAAACATGAAACTCACAAATTCATGTTTAAAGAAATGAAAAACATGCCGGGGTGTGCAGTTGTAGTCGTGCTGTTTTATTCTTTCTTATCCCAACCATTTCCCAGCGATTTGCATTTTTTATTAATGAAAAAATGTCATGCCATTTTTTTATCCATTTATAGTTACATGTAAAAAGTTCATGTTATCACTTCCATTATAATAAATTAATAATAAATCTTTAGTTATTTATGTGGCTCATCCACCATGCAAATCCCTGTGAATTAGCTGTTACTATAAGAAGATAACATATTAGAGCAAGAACATTATGGCCACAAATTTGTGAACACCTGACCATTACAGTCATATGTGCTGGTTGAACATTACATTCTAGATTTAGTCCCTTTTTGTTGTTATAATAATTTCTGCTCTTCTGGGAAGAAAATCCACTAGATTTTGGGATGTGGCTGTGGGGATTTGTGCTTATTCAGCAGAATGAGCATTAGCGAGGTTGGGTGAGAAGGCCTGGGGTGCAGTCAATGTTCTAGGTTCATCCCAAAGGTGCTCAGTGAGGTTGAGTTCAGGGTTCAGTGCAGGACACTCAAACTCTTCCATTCCATCTTTGGGAAACCATGTTTTCATGGAGCTTGCTTTGTGCACAAGGGAATTGTCATGCTGGAACAGGTTTGGGCCTCTTAGTTCATTTGTAAAGTTCACATCATGCAAAGACATCCGATGCAATTGTGTGATCCCAACTTCCAGAAAGTTTTGAGAAGACCCACATTTGGGTGTGATGATCAGGTGTCCGGGCGGCATGGTGGTGTAGTGGTCAGTGCTGTCACCTCACAGCAAGAAGGTCCGGGTTTGAGCCCCATGGCCGGCGAGGGCCTTTCTGTGCGGAGTTTGCATGTTCTCCCCGTGTCCGCGTAGGTTTCCTCCGGGTGCTCCGGTTTCCCCCACAGTCCAAAGACATGCAGGTTAGGTTAACTGGTGACTCTAAATTGACCGTAGGTGTGAATGTGAGTGTGAATGGTTGTCTGTGTCTATGTGTCAGCCCTGTGATGACCTGGCGACTTGACCAGGGTGTACCCCGCCTTTCGCCCGTAGTCAGCTGGGATAGGCTCCAGCTTGCCTGCGACCCTGTAGAAGGATAAAGCGGCTAGAGATAATGAGATGAGATGAGGTGTCCATAAACTTTTTACCTGATAGTGTATAAACTTGTGGTTTACCTTACTGCTTCATCAGTACTTCAACATTGCTGTGGCGTGTATACACACACACACTTTTTAAAAAACTTTTTATTAATGCCACAGACCAATCAAGATTATACAGAATATCAATTAAAAAAAACAATCAACTGGTTGCTCTCAGAACCTACTAGGACTTTAATGAGCGTTTTATTAAAGGCAAATGAACATGTTAACTCTATAGATCAAAGCCTCATAGACAGTCGTAATATTAACTGTAAAACAAATATGTGATGATATAAGTGTCTAATTAAAATTATTAAATGGGATTTTCTGGTTAAATTAGATCAAAATTGTTTCAATAACAAAGTAATTTCCATTGTCTTAAATAATTTATAACTACACATTGTTTTTAAATATTATTATATATTGAAAATTAGGTGGTGTAGTGGTTCACATGGGAGGTGTAGTGGTTAGCGCTGTCACCTCAGAGCAAGAAGGTCCAGGTTTCAGCCCCATGGCCGGTGAGGAGCATGCGGAGTTTGAACATGCGGAGTTTGCATGTTCTCCCCGTGTCCGCGTGGGTTTCCTGTGATGGTTGTTTGTCTCTATGTGTCAGCCCTGTGATGACCTGACGACTTGTCGAGGGTGAACCCCACCTTTTGCCCGTAGTCAGCTGGGATAGGCTCCAGCTTGCCTGCGACCCTGTAGAACAGGATAAAGTGGCTAGAGATAATGAGATGAGATGAGTGGTTCGTATTTTCACCTCACAGCAAGAAAGTCCTGGGTTCGAGCCCAGTGGCCGACGAGGGCCTTTCTGTGTGGAGTTTCCATGTTCTCCCCGTGTCCGCGTGGGTTTCCTCCGGGTGCTCCGGTTTCCCCCACAGTCCAAAGACATGCAGGTTAGGTTAACTGGTGACTCTAAATTGACCGTAGGTGTGAATGTGAGTGTGAATGGTTGTCTGTGTCAATGTGTCAGCCCTGTGATGACCTGACGACTTGTCCAGGGTGTACCCCGCCTTTCGCCCGTAGTCAGCTGGGATAGGCTCCAGCTTGTCTGCGACCCTGTAGAAAAGGATAAAGCGGCTAGAGATAATGAGATGAGATGAGGTGTCCATAAACTTTTGACCTGATAGTGTATAAACTTGTGGTTTACCTTACAGCTTCAACATTGTGTGAATGTGAGTGTGAATGGTTGTTTGTCTCTATGTGTCAGACCTGCGATGACCTGACGACTTGTCCAGGGTGTACCCCGCCTTTCGCCCGTAGTCAGCTGGGATAGGCTCCAGCTTGCCTGCGACCCTGTAGAACAGGATAAAGTGGCTAGAGATAATGAGATGAGATGAGTGGTTCGCATTTTCATCTCACAGCAAGAAAGTCCTGGGTTCGAGCCCAGCAGCCGACAAGGGCCTTTCTGTGTGGAGTTTGCATGTTCTCCCTGTGTCCGCGTGGGTTTCCTCCAGGTGCTCCGGTTTCCCCCACAGTCCAAAGACATGCAGGTTAGGTTAATTGGTGGCTCTAAATTGACCGTAGGTGTGAATGTGAGTGTGAATGGTTGTTTGTCTCTATGGTGGGGTTTACATTAGACCGTATCAGCGGATCATCAGATTAACGTTTTTAAAAACGATTAGCGTGCACACAGCAACGCCAATACACGATTCGCGTGCACACAGCAACGCCAATACACGGATACGCTAATCACATGACTAATTCGGCACGTAAGTTGAGAAATGTGTCAGTGCGGCTCATCGCTTCCTCCTCAGCGGCTGCGCTCCAAATCACTCCGCCCTGAACAGCGAGTGCCCTCTGGAGGGTGCGCACTCCGGCCCTGTGCAGCTCACAGAGCACGCGAGTGAAGCGCACGAGCAGTGATTCGGGACTGAGCCGCTGTGCGCAAGTCACTTACCACTTGCAACTGGAAGGATGGCAAGCCTAAAGACAATCATAACTACACAATGGGCAGTATTTGCATCAGTATTTGTAGTATTTTCATACTTTTATACTCTTTAATGAAAGGTGATACAAGGCGGAAGTCCGCGCCGTTTTTCAGCAGTCGCGTCACTTGACCAACGCCAGCGAATCAGGAAGGTGGATGTCACAGTGACGTTGTCCAATGACGACGCCAGCTAGAGCTCAGCACAGTGTATCCGCGTATCCGCGTATTCTCAATGTTTACACAGCACCGGACCAGACACGATCTGGATTGAATACGTGGACCCTGGCGGATTCCCGTTTCCCGGCGTTTCCAGGCATTTTAATGTAAACGGACAGTGCATCCGCGAAGAAAACGAGACAGATACGGTCTAATGTAAACTTGGCCTATGTGTCAGACCTGCGATGACCTGACGACTTGTCCAGGGTGTACCCCGCCTCTCGCCCATAGTCAGCTGGAATAGGCTCCAGCTTGCCTGCAACCCTGTAGAACAGGATAGGCAGCTACAGATAATGGATGGATGGACGGATTGAAAATTAGGTCTTCTTAACAAAAATACAGGGTGTTCAGAATCTTTTGACTGGCAGTGGATATAAATGAATCATACTGGACAAAACACATGACACCAATTATACATAATTACTTAGCAATGACTTTATATTAGGAACACCTGTACATCTGCTCATTCTTGCAGTTATCCAATCAGCTGATCATGTGGCAGCAGTAGAATGCACAAGTTCATACACCATCAGAATGCAGAAAAAATGTTCTCAATTACATGGCATGGTTGTTGGTGCCAGAGAGGCTGGTTTGAGTATTAGGTACTGGTGATCTCTTGGGATTTCCATGGATTTTAGTGTCATACCACAGGGTGGTAGAAAAAACAAACAAACAAACAAACAAACAAACAAACAAACAAACAAACCCTGAGGCTACAGTGGTCTAAATTGAGTAATTGCATGAATGATCACATATACAGATATTACTAATAGAATGGCTGGAAGTGTACTGTATATACACTGTACAAGACTTTGAGCATGACAGATCAGTGTCAGAACAATGTAAAAAAAAAAAAGTGTGTCAGTTCCTAAGGCAAAGTCTTTCTGCTAATTTAAAGATTCATAAGCACATAAAAATCTTGTCATTATCAGGGTCCATCAGATAATTATTTTTTTTTAAAAGAGAGAGATCATAAAATACACTACGTGGCCAAAAGTATGGGAATTAACCAATCACACTCCTATGTGCTTGTTGAACATCTCATTCCAGATTTAGTCCATCATTACTGTTATAATAACCTCTACAGTTCTGGGAAGGCTTTTGAACACTAGATTTTGGAGCATGGCTTTGGGGATTTGTGCTCATTCAAGCCACAAGAGCATTAGTGAGGTTGGGCACTGATATCAGCTGAGAAGGCCTGGGGTGCAGTTGGCATTCCAGTACATCCCAAAGGTGTTCAGTGAGGTTGAGGCCAGAGCTCTGTGCAGGACACTCCAGTTTCTTCCACACCAACCTTGGCAAACTGTGTTTTGATAAACCTTGCTGTCAGGCTGGAATAGGGTTGGGCCTCTTAGTTGCAATGAATTGAAAAGTTAAAGCTACAGCATACAAAGACATTCTAGGCAACTGTGTACTTCTAACTTTAGGAAAGGTCCATATATGGATATGATGGTCATGTGTCTACAAGGTGTCCTGAAATTTTGTCCACAGGTGTCTACAAAGTGTCCTTATAAAACTTTGCTCCAATCCAACTTTATTTTACCAAAATAAAAATTCAGAACCATGTAATTCCAAGGTATGAAAATACCAATATAGTTGTATGACTCATGTTGGTTATGCAGCTTCAGTATTGCAGGAGTAAAACACGAACAACCCCAATTCCAAAAAAGTTGGGACACTGTGTAGAACATAAATAAAAACAGAATGTGACGATTTGCAAATCATGGAAACCCTATATTTCATTAAAAATAGTACAAAGACAACATATCAAATGTTGAAAGTGAGAAATTGTATTGTTTTTTTTTTTTCAAAAATATATGCTCATTTTGAATTTGATGCCAGCAACATGTTTCAGAAACGTTGGGACAGGGCAACAAAAGACTGAAAGTTGTATAATGCTCAAAAAATAATTTGGTTAATTGGCAACAGGTAAGTAACATGACTGGGTATAAAAAGAGCATCCCAGAGAGGAGAGCTGGGCCTGAGCTCTTTTACGATGGACTGAGGCGAAGTGGAAAACTGTCTCGAGGTCTGACGACTCAAAAGTAGAAATTCTTTTTAGAAATCATGGACACCACGTCCTCCAGGCTACAGAGGAGAGGGACCATCCAGCTTGTTATCAGTGCACAGTTCAAAAGCCAGCATCTGTGATGGTATGAGGGTGCATTAGTGCACATGACATGGGTAGCTTGTACATCTGGGAAGGCATCATTAATGCTGAATGATATTTACACGTTTCAGAACAATATGCTACCATCCAGACAAAATCGTTTTCAGAGAAGGCCTTCCTTCTTTCAGCAAGACAATACCAATCCGCTTTCTGTGCATATTAAAACTGCATGGCTCCATAGTAAAAGAGTCTGGGTGCTAAACTGGCCTGCCTGCAGTCCAGACCTGTCTCCCATTTAAAACATTTGGTGCATTATGAAGCACAAAATATGGCAAAGGAGACCTCAGACTGTTGAGCAACTGAAATTGTATATCAGGCAAGAATGGGACAAGATTTCTCTTTCAAAACTACAACAGTTGGTCTCCTCAGTTCCCAAACGTTTACAGTGGTGTTAAAAGTAGAGGTGATGCAACACAGTGGTAAACATGCCCCTGTCCCAACTTCTCTGAAACGTGTTGCTGACATTAAATTCAAAATGAGCATATATTTTTCAAAAAACAATAACATCTCAGTTTCAACATTTGATATGTTGTCTTTGTACTATTTTCAATAAAATATAGGGTTTCCATGATTTCCAAATTATCACATCCTGATTTTATTTGCAGGTTACACAGTGTCCCAACTTTTTTGAAATTGCGGTTATAAAAATAAAATTGGTTCATCATAGTCAAGATAAGTAGCTGGTGGCACAGTGGAGGAGTGTTGTCACCTTACACTTTTGGGGTCAACGGTTCAATCTTGAACTTGGGTTACTGGTTTCACATGTTCTCCTTGTGTCCACATGGATGTCGTCCAGGTTCTCCAGTTTCATCACACCTCCCAAGATCATACTGGTAAGTGAACATTATTGCAGTGATCAACAACCATTCTCTCACCAGCATCTGTTTTTTTCTCTAACTTGAAGTGAATAAGACTTAAAAAAAAAAATTCCCCATGATGGAAACCTCCTTATTGTTACAAAGCTCTGACACTGCAGACTCCTTCTCTAAAATGTGAAAAACATCTCCTTATAGAAAACTTTACCCTGTATGGTTTTCTTTGTTAAATAACATGTTTTTGTAATCTGTTTAGTCTGTGGATCATCCACCACATCCACCAAGTCCCCTCATGTTCACATGAGTGTCCATCATACATATCCTCACATACCCCTTTTCCACCAAATCAGTTCCAGGGCTGGTTCGGGGCCAGCACTGGTGCTGGTTCACAACTCATTCAACTTGCGAGCCAGCTGAGAACCAGTTTGCTTTTCCATGGCTTGCAGTGCTAAGCAAAGCCACGTCATTACGTTGCTGTATACGTCATTACGTCGCTGTATATGTTAGTTACGGCGCTACGTTTACATAAAGCTTGGCGCAAATATCAAAGCAAAAACAACACGGAAGAAGCAGCAGCAGCAACAACAACAACAAGAATAATAATAATGGATGACTTCGTGTTTGTACAGCTGCTGCTTCTCGTCGCTTAAAAATGGCGATCTTTCGCGGTCTTGTTATTGTTGTTGGTCTTAACAACTCCACCCCCGCTGACGTAAGCGGTTCTTTCCTCTGGCCCAGCAGAGAGTCGGTGCTAGCCTGGAACCGGTTTTTCTGGCCCCAGAGCCAGTTTTTTGTCAGTGGAAACAGAAAACCCGGTTCCAAACTAAGCACTGGCCCCGAACCAGCCCTGGAACTGCTTTGGTGGAAAAGGGGCATTAGTGTCCTTATGGGGTTCTTCTGGGTTCTCCAGTTTCCCTTTCACATCCCAAGACCATGCTGTTGGATGGAATAGCTACGCCTAGGTACCCCAGGTGTGAATGTGTGGGTGCCTTGTGATGGACTAGCATTCTATCCAGGCTGTATTCCTGCCTAGTGCCCAATTTTCCTGGGATCCACCTTGACCTTAACCATGATAAAACAGATACATAAGATGACTCAATGTTAAAGACTCACACAAATGTCTTGTGACCTGTTATTTTCAAGTTTGGATGACATTCAAAAAAAAAAAAAAAAAAGTGTTGCCCCCCCAATCACAAGCTGTCTCTACGACCAAAATATCTGCATGACTTGGGTTCATCCAACTCTGACAAAATGCTTTCAGCTCAGTGATCCAATTCATAAACATCTTTCTGTGCTCCAGAAGAGTTTTTAGGTTATTTCTAACAAATCTGATGCAAACCAGCAGCTACTCTCTGTGACAGCGGGTGCTCTTGTGTGTTGTCACCGTTGTTGTGAAGTCTCCATGACCTTTGTGATATAAACCAGAGCCCTGCTGTGTTATTTATAAACAATATAAATAAGTGTGGGTTTTAGTGACACAGCAATATTTGCGTCGGGGACAGACCGGAAACATATTAACTCCCTGACCTTGTCTTATGACTGAATGATGTGCGTGTTGTGTGTTTGCAATAGTTAGAAAGGTCCCTGATTAAGCAGGTTCAATATGAGGCCATTGTGAAGGTAAATAGCTAGCAGGTTGAGCAAGCAAGTGGATAAATAAAGTGCGGGGCAAAATGTGGGACAGGAAGCATGCTGCTGTTTTTCTCATTTGACGCAAGGTCAAGCATATGCAGTCACTTCAGAATTCTAAACAGGCCCTCTTTTGGCAAAAAAAAAAAAAAAAAAAGCGGCAGTGACATTGAAATCACATGACGTGTCCTTGTAGGCCAGAGCTGTAATGTCTTTGCTCAGAGCAGCCGCTAATCTGTATTCCTAAACACTCAAGCTTTGATCTACCACACTTATGAAGCCAGGAGCTTTATATCTTTTCTGATGTGTGAACAGAAAGAATCTCTTACTTTCTTTTGACAAGACAGCATGGGAAAGTGCCCAATCAGGAACTCTGTGAAACTTGGAGAAAAGCTTGGTTGGATTTGTTAAGGCCCTGCTCCTCTGAGCAGCCTTTGGGTGCCGTAATAGGTTTAAACACAGTGAAAAATCAAAATGACACAGATATAATAACCTGAGTACAAGAGATCTAAATGGATTTTGCCTTGAGAAAGATGCCTTTTAGTGAAAGATCCTTTGCTCTGTTTGGAAATCTGATAAACATGTAACATCCTCCATTTGTTATAATGAGGTAAGAAGCCAGGAAGAACAAGTGCAGCATGTTTCTCAATTAGATTTCCAAACTTTATATTGATGTAACTGGTTGGTAAAAAGGAAAAATGTGCAGTTGCTAAAATGTATAAGAGCCCTAATCCTTTCCTGTTGTGTAATTTAGAGGTAACCTTGGGTCTGTAATGGAAGGGTATCTTGTAAAATTTCCCATAGTCGGGAAGAGATACACATGGATTGTCAAAGGCTTGATCTTGGCTCATCCTGTCCATCTCTCTAGAGGACAGCAAGATCTTATTACTGCATTTTATGGACTCTCTACCTTCACTTACAGACCAATTAGGCTTTAGCCACCAGCCTACCTTACATCATGTCCAGGCGATGCAGAGAAGAGTGGGGCTGTCTTTCTCTTCAAAGAATCTTTTTTACCTTCGTAAATGCTGGGCATTGATCTTAATGATAGTGGTAGATCTCAGTCTTCCAGTGCAACAAGCAGTCTGCCATGTAATGAGCCCATTAAGCAGCACAAAGCCGTGAATCATTTGGCAGTGAGAGATGGCAACAACAGAGCAGCCTGACAAAGCACAGACATTATTATACAGGAGGTAAGAGGAGAAGGAGACAGCCGCATGTGGAAGTACGACTATAAAAATTGTCCCACTGTTATGAGGCACCTTCGGTTGGCCGTTGCCATAGATACCCCAATGCCCTTTTCCCATTTGGAGAATGCTGCTGATGCAACACATTTTCCCAACACTCCAAGACAGGTAAACCCAGCAGAAAATCAATGGAAGAAAGGGAATGAGGCAGCTTCAGGAGAGGGTGAATAATAAAAGAGAGGGAAACATAGGAAAGCTCATGCAACTTCTACTCATAAGACAAAAAAGCAAGAGTTGTATGTATTTGTAAAATTACTTCTCAAGTCTTCTGTCCTCGACTCATTTGGTTTCCATCAAAACAAAGGCAATAATACATAAATAAATAAATAAATAAATAAATAAATAAATAAATGTGTGTGTGTGTGTCAGTCAAAAGTTTGGACACACCTTCTAATTAAATGGTTTTTCTTTATTTTTATTAATTAAAAGACACTTCATGTCTTAAAGTAATGATGGATGTCGTTTCTCTTTACTTTGCTGAGTGGTTCTTGAAATTGCACTAATTAACTTTTGACGAGGTGCACTTGTTAATTGAAAAACATTCCAGGTGACTACCTCATGAAGCTGGTTAAGATAATGCCAATAGTGTGCAACATGGCATCAAGGTAAACGGTGGCTACTTTGATGAATCTGAAATATGAAACGTATTTTGCTTTAACACTTTTTTGTTTACCACATAATCCCATATATGTTCCATATATTATTTCATAGTTTTGATGTCTTCAGTATCGTTCTACAATGTAGAAAATAGTCAAAATACAGTAAAACCTATGAATGAGTGTGTATATATATTAGAGAGAGAGAGAGTGGGGGGGACTTTGCGGTGGCACAAAGACATGAAGTTTCTCTTCAAGTGGTGAACATATTTCATGAGTGAGCGAAGCAAATGAATGAAATATTTTTCAACATGACAAAAGAAGGAGCATATCGCATCAGAGACCATTTTTCAGAAAAAAAAAACTGGATGGCTGCTGGGTTTTTCTTGAAAAAAAAAAAAGAAGCCAGTGTGATGGTTAAAGCCCCCAGAAGAACAGGGACTGATTCTGCAAAATACTCAGTGAAACTTGACAGATAATTTCCTTATAAATCTGCACAAGTTGTACCTGAGACTATTTTTTATAGCTAAAGGGTCATTACAACAAATATTGACTTTCTTTCATATATTACTGTTTATTGCTCTTTACAGTATTTTTTTATGCCGAAACATTTAATGTTTTTTCTGAAAATAAATCACCTTTGCTCAACAGCGTATATTTGCAAGTGGCTAAAACTTGAAAACTACACACAGTGTGGTATACTATATACAGCGGGGAAAATAAGTCTTGAACGCATCAACATTTTTCTCAGTAAATATATTTCTGATGGGGCTATTGACATGAAATTTTCACCAGATATCTGTAATAACCCAAGCAATTCACACATACAAAGCAATCAAAACATACATGTCCATAAATTAAGTGTAATAAAGTGGAATGACACAGGGAATAAGCCCATGTTTACATTAGACCGTATCAGCGGATCATCAGATTAACGTTTTTAAAACGATTAGTGTGCACACAGCAACACCAATACACGATTTGAGTGCACACAGCAACACCAATACACAGATATGCTCGGCTCCGCAGGCATCCTGCGCTCCAAATCACTCCGCCCTGAACAGCGAGTGCCCTCTGGAGGGTGCGCACTCCGGCCCTGCGCAGCTCACACAGCGCGCGAGTGAAGTGCACAAGCTGTGATTCGGGACTGAGCCGCTGTGAGTGTGATCCCAGCGCATATCACTTACCACTTGCAAGTGGAAGGATGGCAAGCCTAAAGACAATCATAACTACACAATGGGCAGTATTTGCATCAGTATTTGCAGTATTTTCATACTTTTATATTCTTTAATGAAAGGTGATACAAGGCGGAAGTCCGCGCCGTTTTTCAGCAGTCGCGTCACATGACCAACGCCAGCGAATCAGGAAGGTGGATGTCACAGTGACGTTGTCCAATGACGACGCCAGCTAGAGCTCAGCACAGCGTATCCGCGTATCTCAATGTTTACACAGCACCGGAGCTGACATGATCTGGATTGAATATGTGGACGCTGGCGGATTCCCGTTTCCCGGCGTTTCCAGGCGGTTTAATGTAAACGGACAGTGCATCCGCGAAGAAAACGAGACAGATACGGTCTAGTGTAAACTTGGCCTAAGTATTGAACACGTTTACTGAAATGTATTTAATACTTAGTAGAAAAGCCTTTGTTGGTAATGACCACTTCAAAATGCCTCCTGTATGGAGAAATTAGTCACATGCGTTGCTCAGGTGTGATTTTGGCCCATTCTTCCATACAAATGGTCTTCAAATCTTGAAGGTTCTGGGGCCTCTTCTATGAACTCTGATCTTTCCATAGATTTTCAATTGGATTCAAGTCGGGTGATTGACTGGGCCGTTCTAGCAGCTTGATTTTCTTTCGCTGAAACCAATTGAGAGTTTCCTTGGCTGTGTGTTTGGGATCATTGTCTTGCTGAAACGTCCACCTTTGTTTCATCTTCAGCATCCTGGTAGATGGCAGCAGATTCTTATCAAGAATGTCTCGGTACACGTCTCCATTCATCTTTCCTTCAATTATATGAAGTCTGCCAGTACTATATGCTGAAAAACAGCCCCACACCATGATGTTCCCACTTCCAAACTTCACTGTTGGTATGGTGTTTTTGGAGTGATGTGCAGTGCCAATTCTCCTCCAAACATGGTATGTGCTATGGCATCCAAAGAGTTCAATTTTGGTCTCATCTGACCAGACGATATTCTACCAGTATTTCATAGGCTTGTCCAAATGTTGTGCAGCAAACTTTAAACGAGCTTCAACATGCTTTTTCTTCAGCAATGGAGTCTTACGTAGTGAGCGTGCATAGAAGCTATGGCGGTTGAGTGCATTACTTATTGTGTTCTTTGAAACAACTGTACCTACTAATCCCAGGTCTTTCTGAAGCTCTCCACAAGTGGTCCTTGGCTCTTGGACAACTCTTCTGATTATTCTTTTGACTCCCATGTCAGAAATTTTGCGAGGAGCACCTGGTTGTAACCGGTTTATGGTGAAATGATGTTCTTTCCACTTCCAAATAATGGCCCCAACGGTGCTCACTGAAACATTCAGAAGTTTAGAAATAGATCTGTAACTAATGCCATCAGTATGTTGTGCAACAAAAAGGTTGCGACGGTCTTGAGAGAGCTCTTTGCTTTTACCCTTCATGAGATGCTTCTTGTGTGACACCTTGGTAATGAGAAACCTTTTTATTGGCCATCAATTAGGACTAAACCAGCTGATATTAATTTGCACTGATGGGGGGCAGGATTGCTTTCTAAATACTGACAGATTTCAGCTGGTTTCTTGGCTTTCTACGCTTTTTTGCACCTCCTTTCCTTCATGTGTTCAATACTTATTCCCTGTGTCATTCCACTTTATTACACTTATTTGATTGACATATATATTTTGATTGCTTTGTATGTGTGAATTACTTGGGTTGTTACCAACATCTGGTGAAATTTTCATGTCAATAGCCCCATCAGAAATATATTTACTGAGAAAAATGTTGACGCGGTCAATACTTATTTTCCCCATTGTATAAACTTCTTCAGTGTTCTGCCTGATGGCAGGTCTGGCTCTGAAGTCCATCAGGGTCTCTAAGGAAGAATTACAGTAGTGGTTTCCTGTTGCCTTCTACCAGATTATTATAGAGGTTTTCTCCTCTTCAACCATTCACACCTATGGGCAATTTAGAGTAGCCAGTTAACCTAACCGCATGTCTTTGGATTGTGGGGGAAACCGAAGCACCCAGAGGAAGCCCACACAGACACGGGGAGAACATGCAAACTCCACACAGAAAGGCCCCCGTCGGCCACTGGGCTTGAACCCAGAACCTTCTTGCTGTGAGGTGCCAATGCTAACCACTTCACCACTGTGTCACTATAAATCTGAAATATCTTTTTTTCTTCTCTTCTCGTTTTTCTTTCTCAGCCTCTGCATAAATATAAGCCGTACCCATAGCCCAAGACACTGATTAAATCAGGAACTCAAGTGCAAAGAACTGAATACATTCAATTCTAAAGGTAATTAATATGAACTCACTCCCAGATGGCCTTCATTAAAGACCTTGTATTTGTGTTGATTATCCTGTACATCTAAATGCAGCATGGTGCCGGATACGGCAGCAGCACAACAAGGTGAAAGATAAAATGTTACAGAATGATACAAAAGGGAGAGAAAGCTAAAGGACTAGCAGTTCTGTGTGTCAGACTGTATATTGTCAGTATATATAAATTCATTTTTATAAGCTGAATACGAGCATAAGCAGTTGAGAGTCGACAGAAGACAGTCACCCCACAGTCTAACTGTGTTTTGAGTGGCTTTAGACGTACGCCTTAGGGATGTCATAAAACATCAGTATATCAATCATTGATCGGCACATTTTCTTGATGCATCTTTGATCCACTGATAGTTTAAAATTTCATTTAAAATTAGTACTTTGCTTTGGCTAGCTGTTCCCCATTGTAGTCTATTAGAGTACCATTTAATATTGCCTCGCGTAATAGCTTAGGTGGACCATAGGAGGGAGAGATAACAGATCCTGTTGATATAATTGATTTCCATCACTCCTCTACACATAATATGGCTTCATCTAGCAGACCTCCATCTGGTGGGCCTCTCAACAGGCCTCTTGTTAGCACTTGTTGCAGTTCCCATTTTTAGCTAATATCCCTATGGAGCTAAATGGAGAAATGATCATGCGGCCCTACAATTGAGCAACATCTAGAAAGGTGAGCAATTAAATGGAACATAGTAATATGACATCTGTCACATAGCAACCTTTTTTAAACAAAGGAGCTGTGAATAAAGACTCCATGAAGATTAAATGGCTGATCTATATGGTGGGGTTCTGCTCCACTTGCCGCTATGTACGAGTCAACATGGATTGTGGTACATCCAGGGACATCTGGGGTAACAAGTCTACTGGCATGGTTTTGAGAGGTGGAAAGGAAATGGAGAACCCACATGGGCGTGGGGAGAACATGCAAAACTCCACGCACAGTAACTGGAGCTATAAGGCACCAACAGAACATCATGGCATCCAGTCTCACTTCAGTTAGCCTTTATTACGCCACGGTAAATCATTTGTAATCCATTTTAATAATACTTACAATTCACTTCAAAATAGAGCCAAGAGCTGAGAAAAATGTAAGACTTTCACTTCATTTAACTTCCTTCACTTTTCTCAGGCTCATGAGAACCTTCTTGACAATTGTGGCTTTATTCATATAAGGCCATTTTGCTACCTGTGGAGAACAATTCCTTCATTAGTGAGGTGAAAGATTTAAAGAAATATGATTGGAGCGCAATGAGTCAAACTGCCATGGGGTTATTCTGGGAATGAACAAAGTTACATCAATGAAGCAAATCTATTGTTGTTCCAATATAAAATATGCTTTTAAATCTATGCAGCATAATCGGTAACATTTCCAGAGAAGCCATGAATCATTCTACAGTCTCACAGAAAAGTCACAGTTCTAATGCTGACGTCGACTGCAACATTTGTGCATTCTGCATGTGGTGTGAAAGGATTTGTGCAATGTCCTAGTAGCTGCCATGTGTGAGGGGGAGTGAAAATTTGGATAGGACACTGCAGCTCTCTCCTCCTGCAAACCCAAAGGAAATGAACAGGATGTGGAAAGGAGCTGTAAGGAAAAGGTCAGGGCTTCCCAAACTAGGAACTGATTTACAAGTGGGGTCTCTCCTTTTGTTTGATTAAGTCATTTTGCAATAAATATATTTAATCATTATACATACAGGACACTTTTTCCATGGAATAAAAACATTTATTTTTTTCGCCGTGCGGTTTCCATCAAATCCTACGCTCTGATTGGCTGGCGAGCGGGTCCGTATCCTACGGTATGGACCCTGGTTACAGACCCCTGGCGACTCGCTCATTCACAACAACAACAGCAAACATAGTAGCATTTGTCAACATTTATCTTTTTTTAAATAAAATTTATTTATAAGATTATCAAAAATCTTGTAAATTTTTGCCAGCATTTCTCAGGAGAATAGCATTAATTTTACAGCATGGATAGCGATAACGACAGTGTTCACAGCGAAAGCGAGTTTTACTACCCTGAGGAAGAAGAAATAAAAGAAAACATTTCAGAAGAAAGGTAAAAACCTCTAACTTGCTAATGCCGAGCAAAAACATGGCTGAATCCTGAATGACTCCTATTTGTATAAATAGGGGACTACATAGGGGGCAAAATGTAGTTTTTTTCCTGCCATGGAAGTGCACTTGTATACCGAGGAGGAAGCAATTTGCATTACAGCCATGAATGAGGATTCAAAATGGCAGCTCGCCTCGGCTCGGTTTTCCCTTTCGGGCGTTCTCGTTTTCTGTTAGAATTTGGTAAAGAAAAAAATAAATATATTATTTACCAGCTTAAGGTCGGTCCGTATGGTGAAATACCGTGACCTCGGCCTTGAATACTGACCTCGGCCCAGAGGGCCTCGGTCAGTACTTTCAAGACCTCGGTCACGGTATTTCATGATACGGACCTCCCAGCTGGGAAATAACATATGTATTCTATTCCCTTCTCGGAATGGGTTTCAGTCATTTGGTTCGATAGCATGCAATATTGTTAGCATATCGCTTATCCTACATGTATTACGGGTACATCACTCTACCCAATGGAGAATGAGCGTGCAATATCGTTACAATATCGCATGGCTGTCAAGACAACACGACGTCATATGTCGGAACTGATGCGAGTATCCAATGAGAAACTTTTCTGCTGTGTGCGCGCACAGAACCATTTTTTTGTCCATCGGGAAAGAGAAAGACGAGGCTAATCCAGTGCTACTGCTAGGATTAGCTATGCTATTGTTAAGCACTAAGTAAATAAACTGAAAACTGAAACTAAAGACACCCTGAACACCCAGAAGGCTACCAAAACTTCATTATATATTCTTCACGCATATTTGCAAGAGAAAAAGATACCAGACATCAAAAAACTGGAAAAGAGACACGGAGATGTAAAACTTCCATGCTAATGAGTGACTGTGACAATTTGTAAACAAACATGGCTGCCAGGTTTGCTTCATTAAAAAGGGAAGCTTTTGAGAGAATTTTGGCTGCCAGGTCACTCCGTTGTGTGTAGTTGTCGATGTTGATTTTAAAAGTAACTAAGTAAATTACACAGGGAAAAGAATACTTAAGTCTGAGTGAAAAATACTGTAGCGAGCGTGCGTGGAAGAAGAGTCTGAAGACAGAAATCTTAGTTTCTTGGTCATTAGCTTGTGCTACTTGCTCTTGATAGCACTGGCTTGACTGCTTTATTAGCATTCGCTAACACTACTGATGAATGCTACTTCACTGCCACGCTGACTCGCGGTTAAGCTCGCGCTGGCCTTTGAGAATGCTGATATGAAGAGAGTGTGTATGTATAATAATAATAATAATAATAATAATAATAATAATAATAATAATAATGGCTTTTTTCCATGGTATATCAGATATATTCCATTCAGCTAGCATGATAAGTATCATGCTGGCTGAATGGGATATATCTGATATACCACTCAACACCAACCAATATTATGTAAATGTTCAATTTTTACAGTTGTCCTAAATTATAAACTTACATAGAATAAAAATGAAGGGAGGACAAGGCCTGGGGTCACAGAACATTCCTAATCTCAAATTGAGGTCATTTGCCCAAAAGGTTTGGGAATCCCTGAACTAGATCAAAAGCTCAACTCAATGTAGTGTTTCACTATTCAGTTTCATTCCTTTGGTTAGACATACAAATCTTATATGGTCTATGAAATTATATCCGTTCCACTGATAATACTTCAGCATGTAATGCCATAAAAGTTTGTTATTTATTTATTTTATTGTTGTTGCAGAAATCTGATCTGGCCATCTGCCTGTGAGGGAGGCTTCAATAGCTCCTTGCATTTGGGCAGAATTCCAGTCCCAGAGCAAACCACAACTATAAAATCAAATAATCACAATTGCTATAAAATGTGATGAAGTACGGGGTTTGTTAATAAATAATACTTTATAAATATGGAAGGCTTATTAAGCTTGTCTGCAAGGTAGCCAGACCAAAATGTCATGGGCCAAATACAACTAAGCCAAAGAGAACCACACACTAAATATGAATTTTTGGTCCATAATCCACTCCATAATGCCCCTTTCCCTCTTTAATTTTTTGCAATATACAATATGTTACAATAGAGATAATTGTGTGTGTTATGACACACTGTCATACTCACACTCACTTTATTTGCAGAAATGTATTACAGTTAATTCAGATGATTTGCTATAAAGCAAGACTTTGGAAGGAGCAGAGTATTTTTGGACTGATTCAGTGGTGTGAAAACCTCAACCCAGTAATTAACTGTGATGTCTGCTGCTTCACCTCTACTGGAGTGAGTATGGGGCAGCGTTATTCTTGTCCCACTGTGACTCTATTCGCTTGTATTGCAGTTCCCATTTTGACCACTAGGTACAGTAATAACACTATGGAGCTAAATGAGGCAGTGGGCACACTGCTACACAACTGTGCAAAATCGAGAAACATGAGCAAATCAATAGAATGTCAGCTTATATGTTAAATAGCAGTATTTTAGTTAGTATTTCAACAAAATGTCATTGTCGTGCTGAAAGATGAAATTCCTCTTCATCTTCAGCTTTCTAGCAGACACCTGAAGGGTTTGGGCCAAAATTGACTGGTATTTGGAACTGTTCAGAATTCCCTCCACCTTGACTAAAGCCCCTGTTCCAGCTGAAGAAAAACAACCCCAAAACACGATGCTGCCACCACCATGCTTCACCGTGGATATGGTGTTCTTTTGGTGATGCGCAGTGTTGTTTTTGTGCCAAACATACCTTTTGGAATTGTGGCCAAAAAGTTCACCCTTGGTTTCATCAGACCATAACACATTTTCCCACATGCTTTTGGGAGAGTTGATGCATTTTTTTGCTAAATTTATCTGGGCCTGGATGTGTTTCTTTGACTCGACCTCATAGTCCAGACATATGGAGAATACGGGAGATTGTTGTCACATGTAGTACATAACCAGTACTTGCCAGTAATTCCTGCAGCTCCTTCAGTGTTGCTGTAGGCCTCTCGGCAGCCTCCCTGACCAGTTTTCGTCTTGCCTTTTCATCAAATTTGGAAGGACGTCTGTAATGTGACTGTTGTCCCATATTTTCTCCACTTCTTGATGACTGTCTTCACTGTGTTCCATGGTATATCTAATTCCGTGGAAATTTTTTTGTACCCTTCTCCTGACTGATACCTTTCAACAATGAGATCGCTTTGATGCTTTGTAAGCTCTCTGCAAACCATGGCTTTTGCTGGAGGATGCAACTGAGTAAATGTCAGGAAAATCCTACTAGGACAGCTGAACTTTCATCTCATCTCATTATCTCAAGCCGCTTTACAGGGTCGCAGGCAAGCTGGAGCCTATCCCAGCTGACTACGGGCAAAAGGCGGGGTACACCCTGGACAAGTCAGCAGGTCATCACAGGGCTGACACATAGACACAGACAACCATTCACACCCACAGTCAATTTAGAGCCACCAGTTAACCTAACCTGCATGTCTTTGGACTGTGGGGGAAACCGGAGCAAACCCACGCGGACAACATGTAAACTCCACACAGAAAGGCCCTCACCGGCCACAGGACTCGAACCCGGACCTTCTTGCTGTAAGGCGACAGCGCTAACCACTACACCACCGTGCCACCCCAGCTGAACTTCATTTGGGGTTAATCAGAGTCATTTTAAATTGATGGTGGGTGTGTACCCAAAAAGACTGAATGCTGTAATTAAGTCAAAAGGTGCTTCAACAAAGTATTAGTTTAAGGGGGTGCACACTTGTGCAATCAACTTATGGTACGTTTTTTTTAACCCAGTGTTTTCCCCCCTAATATATTTGTTTGTTTTTCAATTGAATTGTACAGGTTATAGGTCACATTAAAGGTGGGAAAAGTTTTGAAATTATTCATCGTGGTTTCAATTTTTTACATCATAAAAACCTATCATTTTAACGGGTGTGTGTACACTTTTTATATCCACTGTAGCTGCTGTATCTATCATCTACTACAGTATCTCCTATTGTCTACTATCTGTAGTAGACGTCCTGTCAGCTCGATCTAGTCTGGCAATTCTCTTCTGAGCTCAATTATCAGGAACAACTGCTTTTCACTGGATGTTTTTTGTTGCATCATCAGAACTACTACAGATCAGAACTACTCCAGCCAGCCGATCTGGCACCAACAACCATCCGAAGCTCAGAGTCACTAACATCACATTTTTCCTCATTCTGATGTTTGATGTTAACATTAACTGAAGCTCTTGATCTGTATCTGCATGATTTTATACATTGCACTGCTGCCATATTATTGGCTGACTGGATAACTTGCATGAATATACAGTGGTACACATGTTCCAGTTAAAGTGGCTCGTGAGCATAATTTAAAATATTCTGAATTTATTAGAAGTTTTTGTTTATTTGTTTATTTTCTTGCCTTTTTTTTAAGGTCACAATATCCATCCATCATCTGTAGTTGCTTTATCCTGTTCTACAGGGTTGCAGGCAAGCTGGAGCCTATCCCAGCTGACTATGGGCGAGAGGCGGGGTACACCCTGGACAAGTCGCCAGGTCATCACAGGGCTGACACATAGACAAACAACCATTCACACCTACGGTCAATTTAGAGCCACCAATTAGCCTAACCGCATGTCTTTGGATTGTGGGGGAAACCGGAGCACCCAGAGGAAACCCAAGCAGACACGGGGAGAACATGCAAACTCCGCACAGAAAGGCCCTTACCGGCTACTGGGCTTGAACCCGGACCTTCTTGCTGTGAGGCAACAGTGCTAACCACTACACCACTGTATCGCCCCAGGTCACAATATATATATTTTTTTTCGGGAAAAACAAAAAAAGACTCGTTCAGTGTCAGCCATACCTTTGTCAGTATACTTATGTTAGCACGGATGCAAGACCTCTTAGATTATTCTGTACTGACAGCATTTCACATATGGCACACATTCAGAATACATTTGCCTGAACTAATTGCACTTGCATTTGATTGATGTTCGCATGCTTAATAAACATAATGCATCTCATTTTAAAAGAATCAAGCAGGAGACTTTTCCTGCTGGTGAAATGAAAAGAGCAAGAGCATAGCTGTCAATAATGCTGTAAAAATGGAAAATACTTATGAGCTGAAGTCCTGGCTTAAAATTTATCTAAAAATAAATAAATAAATAAAACCACCCAAATTATATACAACATGTTGAGCAATAAAGTAATGACCACAGTAAATTGCAATCACCTTCAAGTCATTTGACTGCAATGAGAATGCCAGCAATGCTAGTGAGCTACAAAGACACTGAAAAAAAAAAATCGAAGCTATTCAGAAGCCACAGCTATAAACAATAAATCATACATTGTTTTGTTCTCTCTTTTCATTCTCTTTACTGCTCAGCAGCTGAAAAGCATACCTAATGAAACGATAATTAAAAGCTTAGTTATACTTTTGTTAACTAAGACACTTCCCATTAGACATAATGGAATGAATTTGAAAAATTTACCAATAAATTAACCCTCTATTCATGCCTTTGTTTTCCATGTTGGAAAGTTACAGATTCTGGGATATAATGCATAATAGGATTTTCAATGAGTTCTGTTTCAACCTCAAAAATGATCTCAACTTTAGATTAGTCATTGTCATTTAAACAACCAAAGGTCTTTGCTTTCTCATTATGCCTTGAAGAAAAACCTGCTTGAAGCGGTTTCTCATCAACGACTTTCACTTTCTAACTTTCTGCCATTTATTCTGCTTCCTATCTTTTTAAAAGGAAAATATAAAACAACATTCTCCTACCAGCATGTCATTCAAATAAACTTCTACCCTGTAAATATTTTACATACAGTACTTTTCTTTTGACTCCCAGTGAGTTCCTCTGCATAGAGCTGTGAGAGATTATTCCATGCCAGCCACTAGAACCTGAAGAAAAACACACCCTTATTAAATAACCATTTTTACTAAATAATGCATATCTCTGTTAAAAGGATTAGAATTTAGATGCCTGAGAGCAGGATGTATCACGGCCGTTTTTCGTACAGCGTTAGCCTGGCTTAGGCTGTGTGAGATCTCCCCGTAGTTTCTCTTAATTACCCTGGCTCTTCCTGATCTACTGGCATAAATATCCACTGAATATATATGTTATTTACCAGCTGGGAGGTCCGTATCTTGAAATACCGTGACCAAGGTCTTGAAAGTACTGAGCGAGGCCCTCTGGGCCGAGGTCAGTATTTAAGGCCGAGGTCACGGTATTTCACCATACGGACCGACCTTAAGCTGGTAAATAATATTTTTTTTTTTCTTTACCAAATTCTAACAGGGTGGTGTAGTGGTTAGCGCTGTTGCCTCACAGCAAGAAGGTCTGGGTTCGAGCCCCGGGGCCGGCGAGGGCCTTTCTGTGTGGAGTTTGCATGTTCTCCCCGTGTCCGCGTGGGTTTCCTCCGGGTGCTCCGGTTTCCCCCACAGTCCAAAGACATGCAGGTTAGGTTAACTGGTGACTCTAAATTGACCGTAGGTGTGAATGTGAGTGTGAATGGTTGTCTGTGTCTATGTGTCAGCCCTGTGATGACCTGGCGACTTGTCCAGGGTGTACCCCGCCTTTCGCCCGTAGTCAGCTGGGATAGGCTCCAGCTTGCCTGCGACCCTGTAGAACAGGATAAAGTGGCTAGAGATAATGAGATGAATGAGAAATTCTAACAGAAAACGAGAGCGCCCGAAAGGGAAAACCGAGCTGAGCCGCCATTTTGAATCCTCATTCACGGCTGTAATGCAAATTGCTTCCTCCTCAGTATACAAGTGCACTTCCATGGCAGGAAAAAAAAACTACATTTTGCCACCTGTGTAGTCCCCTATTTATACAAATAGGAGTCATTCAGGATTCAGCCATGTTTTTGCTCGGTGTTAGCAAATTACAGGATTTAGCTTTCTCCTGAAACGGTTTCTTTTATTTCTTCTTCCTCAGGGTAGTAAAACTCGCTTTCGCTGTGAACACTGTCGTTATCGCTATCCATGCTGTAAAATTAATGCTCTTCTCCTGAGAAATGCTGGCAAAAATTTAAGATTTTTGATAATCTTATAAATAAATCTTATAAAAAAAGATAAAATGTTGACAAAAAAAATCTACAATGTTTGTTGTTGTGAACGAGCAAGGGCCAGAGGTCTGTAACCGGGGTCCATAACTGGGGTCCGTACCGTAGGATACGGACCTGCTCACCAGCCGATCAGAGCGCAGGATTCGGACCGCGAAAAAAATAATGGTATTCACTGCCTTGGACTTTTCATATGTTGCAGCATTATAACCTGAAACTGAAATGGACTTCATTGGGATTATGTGTAAAAATCTATACAAAATGACCCATAATACTGAAGTGAGGGAAACAGTTGTATCTCATCTCATTATCTGTAGCCGCTTTATCCTGTTCTACAGGGTCGCAGGCAAGCTGGAGCCTATCCCAGCTGACTACGGGCGAAAGGCAGGGTACACCCTGGACAAGTCGCCAGGTCATCGCAGGGCTGACACAGACACAGACAACCATTCACACTCACATTCACACCTACGGTCAATTTAGAGTCACCAGTTAACCTAACCTGCATGTCTTTGGACTGTGGGGGAAACCGGAGCACCCAGAGGAAACCCACACGGACACGGGGAGAACATGCAAACTCCGCACAGAAAGGCCCTCACGGGCCACGGGGCTCGAACCCGGACCTTCTTGCTGTGAGGCAACAGCGCTAACCACTACACCACCGTGCCGCCCGGAAACATTTGTATAGTTTGCAAAATTATTTTCAAATAAAAAAAAAAAGTAAAAGTTGTGACTGCATAAGTATTCACCCCCTTGCTGTAAATCCCATAAAGTAGTTCTGGTGCAAACAACAGCCATTAGAAGTCACATAATTAGTTGAATTTGCAAAATACTGTACATTATTAAAAAATGAAAAGAATGTCATAACATAGACTGTGCCTAGAGAAATTAGTGACATTAGTCAGAGAAGAAACCAAACAGGTTGTAACATTCCAATAAGTGAAAGTTCAAGGAGGTGAATACGTATGCAAAAGTCAAGTCAAAGTCCCTTCCTACGCCATGTGGTGGCACCAATCTCCGTTTCTGTAGCCCTCGGCGTCTCACATAGCTAGGGTTACAATGGAGGGCTAGGCCTCTGGTAACCACAAGAGTTTGACTCTCCACTCACATCTGTATTGCAGCGTGCCTTGCCAGTAGGTACCATTTTTATGATAGTCTTTGGTATGACCCGACCATGAGTAGAATTCACGATCTCCTGATCAAGGGGCAGACACGCTATCCACTAGGCCAACTCGCCTAGAAACAGGATGTCACATGAGTTCTTGATGTGGTAAAATATATTTTAATATTTACTGTTTCAAGATCGGCGGCATGGTGGTGACCAAATTCTACCAAATTCTAGAAGGTGGCACGGTGGTGTAGTGGTTAGCACTGTTGCCTCACAGCAAGAAGGTCCTGGGTTCAAGCCCAGCGGCTGGCAAGGGCCTTTCTGTGCGGAGTTTGCATGTTCTCCCCGTGTCTGCGTGGGTTTCCTCCGGGTGCTCCGGTTTCCCCCACAATCCAAAGACATGCAGGTTAGGTTAATTGGTGGCTCGAAATTGACCGTAGGTGTGAGTGTGAACTGTTGTTTGTCTCTGTGTCAGCCCTACGATGACCTGGCAACTTGTCCAGGGTGTACCCCGCCTTTCGCCCGTAGTGAGCTGGGATAGGCTCCAGCTTGCCTGCAACCCTGCAGAACAGGATAAGTGGCTACGGATAATGGATGGATGGATGTTTCAAGACCTTGGAAATGAAAATAAAATATATTTAAAAGTGAAACAAAAGATGTGCACAAATTGGTTGAAATTGCCCTTTTTATAAAGACCTTTTAGTGAAAAAAATACCAGAAAAAAAAGGGAAGTCATATGAACAATGACACACTAATAAGAAGTAAAGTGTATGTAAGACATTCACAAAATTACAGTTGTGCTTGAAAGTTTGTGAACCCTTTAGAATTTATATTTCTGCAGATTTTCACACAAGTCCTAAAAGTAGATAAAGAGAACCCAGTTAAATTAGACAAAAATATTATACTTGGTCATTTAGTTATTGAGGAAAATAATCCAAATGTTACATCTCTGTGAGTGGCAAAAGTATGTGGACCTTTGCTTTCAGTATCTGGTGTGACCCCCTTGTGCAGCAATAACTGCAACTAAACGTTTCCGGTAAACTGTTGATCAGTCCTGCACACCGGCTTGGAGGAATTTTAGCCCATTCCTCCATACAGAACAGCTTCAACTCTGGGATGTTGGTGGGTTTCCTCACATGAACTGCTCGCTTCAGGTTCTTCCACAGCATTTCGATTGGATTAAGGTCAGGACTTTGACTTGGCCATTCCAAAACATTAACTTTATTCTTCTTTAACCATTCTTTGGTAGAATGACTTGTGTGCTTAGGGTCATTGTCTTGCTGCATGACCCACCTTCTCTTGAAATTCACTTCATGGACAAATGTCCTGATATTTTCCTTTAGAATTCGCTGCTCCGTCAACGATGGCAAGTCATCCTGACACAGATGCAGCAAAACAGGCACAAACCACCTGATACTACCACCACCACCACCATGTTTCACAGATGGGATAAGGTTCTTATGCTGGAAAGCAGTGTTTTCCTTTCTCCAACATAACGCTTCTCATTTAAACCAAAAAGTTCTATTTTGGTCTCATCCATCCACAAAACATTTTTCCAATAGCCTTCTGGCTTGTCCACGTGATCTTTAGCAAACTGCAGACGAGCAGCAATGTTCTTTTTGTTGAGCAGTGGCTTTCTCCTTGCAACCCTGCCATGCACACCATTGTTGTTCAGTGTTCTCCTGATGGTGGACTCATGAACATTAACATTAGCCAATGTGAGAGAGGCCTTCAGTTGCTTAGAAGTTACCCTGGGGTCCTTTGTGACCTCGCCGACTATTACACGCCTTGCTCTTGGAGTGATCTTTGTTGGTTGACCACTCCTGGGGAGGGTAACAATGATCTTGAATTTCCTCCATTTGTACACAATCTGTCTGACTGTGGATTGGTGGAGTCCAAACTCTTTAGAGATGGTTTTGTAACCTTTTCCAGCCTGATGAGCATCAACAACACTTTTTCTGAGGTCCTCAGAAATCTACTTTGTTCGTGCCATGATACACTTCCACAAACATGTGTTGTGAAGATCAGACTTTGATAGATCCCTGTTTTTTAAATAAAACAGGGTGCCCACTCACACCTGATTGTCATCCCATTGATTGAAAACAGCTGACTAATTTCACCTTCAAATTAACTACTAATCCTAGAGGTTCACATACTTTTGCCACTCACAGATATGTAATATTGGATCATTTTCCTCAATAAATAAATGACCAAGTATAATATTTTTGTCTCATTTGTTTAACTGGGTTCTCTTTACAACTGGGATACAAATTGGATATCACATACAGTGGTGCTTGAAAGTTTGTAAACCCTTTAGAATTTTCTATATTTCTGCATAAATATGACCAAAAACATCATCAGATTTCCACACAAGTCCTAAAAGTAGATAAAGAGAACCCAGTTAAACAAATGAGACAAAAATATTATACTTGGTAATTTACTTATTGAGGAAAATGATCCAATATTACATATCTGTGAGTGGCAAAAGTATGTGAACCCCTAGGATTAGCAGTTAATTTGAAGGTGAAATTAGAGTCAGGTGTTTTCAATCAGTGGGATGACAATCAGGTGTGAGTAGGCACCCTGTTTTATTTAAAGAACAGGGATCTATCAAAGCCTGATCTTCACAACACATGTTTGTGGAAGTGTATCATGGCACGAACAAAGGAGATTTCTGAGGGCCTCAGAAAAAGCGTTGTTGATGCTCATCAGGCTGGAAAAGGTTACAAAACCATCTCTGAAGAGTTTGGACTCTACCCATCCACAGTCAGACACATTGTGAACAAATGGAGGAAATTCAAGACCATTGTTACCCTCCCCAGGAGTGGTCGACCAACAAAGATCACTCCAAGAGCAAGGCGTGTAATAGTCGGCGAGGTCACAAAGGACCCCAGGGTACCTTCTAAGCAACTGAAGGCCTCTCTCACATTGGTTAATGTTAATGTTCATGAGTCCACCATCAGGAGAACACTGAACAACAATGGTGTGCATGGCAGGGTTGCAAGGAGAAAGTCCCTGCTCTCCAAAAAGACCATTGCTGCTCGTCTGCAGTTTGCTAATGATCACGTGGACAAGCCAGAAGGCTATTGAAAATGTTTTGTGGACAGATGAGACCAAAAATAGAACTTTTTGGTTTAAATGAGAAGCGTTATGTTTGGAGAAAGGAGAAACACTGCATTCCAGCATAAGAACCTTATCCCATCCGTGAAACATGGTGGTTGTAGTATCATGGTTTGGGCCTGTTTTGCTGCATCTGGGCCAGGACAGCTTCCCATCATTGATAGAACAATGAATTCTGAATTATACCAGCGAATTCTAAAGGAAAATGTCAGGACATCTGTCCATCTCAAGAGAAGGTGGGTCATGCAGCAAGACAACGACCCAAAGCACACAAGTTGTTCTACCAAAGAATGGTTAAAGAAGAATACAGTTAATGTTTTGGAATGGCCAAGCCAAAATCCTGACCTTAATCCAATCAAAACATTGTGGAAGGACCTGAAGCGAGCAGTTCATGTGAGGAAACCCACCAACATCCCAGAGTTGAAGCTGTTCTGTATGGAGGAATGGGCTAAAATTCCTCCAAGCCGGTGTGCAGGACTGATCAACAGTTACTGGAAATGTTTAGTTGCAGTTATTGCTGCACAAGGGGGTCACACCAGATACTGAAAGCAAAGGTTCGCATACTTTTGCCACTCACAGATATATAATATTGGATCATTTTCCTCAATAAATAAATGACCAAGTATCATATTTTTGTCTCATTTGTTTGACTGGGTTCTCTTTATCTACTTTAAGACTTGTGTGAAAATCTGATGATGTTTTAGGTCATATTTATGCAGAAATATAGAAGATTCTAAAGGGTTCACAAACTTTCAAGCACCACTGTAAAATGGTATGACTTACAGTTATACCATTTTATGTGATATCCAATTTGTATCCAACAACCGATTGATGGAATATGGTACTTTAGTTTTTGTTTCACTGATCATTTTTTTGTTTTGTTTTGCATGACCTTTCAAAAGACAGAATGCAGAAACCTATCTAGCAAACATCATGACTACAGACCATATTCTTAGTTGGCAACTTCAACCCAAATGTTAAGTCACAAGGCCGGATTAACTATATGGGCCTGCGGCACAGTGCCCAGGGGCACTAACCACTCACAGCCAGTGGGGGAGCACCACATGACAGAAACTTTAAAAATATTTTTCGTGAATGTTTGTACACTTAAAATGGTTATACACTTGACATTGATAAATAGTCATATATAATTCATTATGAACACTAATTTCATAAGAACAACAACAATAATCATAATTCTGAGCAAGAGTGGCCTATGTGACCATTAAACCCCCTTTCCTCAACCTGTCAGTTGAGCCAGTCCACCTACGGTGAAATGTATCAATTTTTTTAAAACCGCGGTAGAAATGAGAAAATGGACAGACATCAATTGAGTGGTTGTGCGAAGAGAAAATTAAAAAAAGAGAGACTCCAGGTGTGTAGCTGCAATTAAAAATGTTCCAGTGTTAGATCGGTTTTTTTTTTATAAAAACATCGACAACTGCTGTCACTACCAGCGCTGAAGCCGAAGCTAGTGAAATCAGCGATGCTAGTGAGGGAGATGGCCCTGCTAGCACTAGCCAGGGAGATGCTACAACCACAGCCAGTGTTAGCCGAGGGGTCGGCGACGACGAGGATCCCCTTGAGACATACAAATATATGCTGCTCATTTTTGAATAAGACATTTCAATATGCCTACATGCATATCGTTGGTTGTTTTCAGTGAATTTGATGGGCTGATGTAGCCTACTTAATAAATTTTCAATTAGGAAGAATGACGTGTACTATTGTTTATGTATATGCTACTATTTTTGACAGCAAAGGGCAAGGTTTGAGAGTGTGTGCAGGAGGTTACTGAACGCGTGCGCGCAGTGTGTGTGTGTGTGGGGGGGGGGGGGGCACTTGAGGTATAGTGCCCAGGGGCACCGCATTGGCTTAATACGGCACTGTTAAGTCAATATTTTTTTGCATGGGTACAAAGATCCTCATATTCAGATTTGGTTACGCATGTGCTTAGATTGATTTTCTTTGTGCATGATTTGCATCAGGGGCAGCACGGTGGTGTCGTGGTTAGCGCTGTCGCCTCACAGCAAGAAGGTCCGGGTTCGAGCCCCGTGGCCGGCGAGGACCTTTCTGTGTGGAGTTTGCATGTTCTCCCTGTGTCCGCGTGGGTTTCCTCCGGGTGCTCCGGTTTCCCCCACAGTCCAAAGACATGCAGGTTAGGTTAACTGGTGACTCTAAACTGACTGTAGGTGTGAATGTGAGTGTGAATGGTTGTCTGTGTCTATGTGTCAGCCCTGTGATGACCTGGCAACTTGTCCAGGGTGTTCCCCGCCTTTCGCCCGTAGTCAGCTGGGATAGGCTCCAGCTTGCCTGCGACCCTGTAGAACAGGATGAAGCGGCTAGAGATGATGAGATGAGACATTTTCAAAATGACAAAAAAGGAAAAGGGCCCAAAGCAAAAGTTTGGGCACCCTGCATGGTTAGTACCTAGTAACACCCCCTTTGGTAATTATCACAGCTTGTAAACACGTTTTGTAGCCAGCTAATAATCTTTCAGTTCTTACCTGAGGGATTTTCACACATTCATCCTTGCAAAAGGCTTCCAGTTCTTCAAGTTTCCTGGGCTGTCTTGCATGCACTGCTCTTTTGAGATCTATCCACAGATTTTCAATGATGTTTAGGTCAGGGGACTGTGAGGGCCAGGGCAAAACCTTCAGCTTGTGCCTCTTGAGGTATTCCATTGTAGATTTTGAGGTGTGTTTTGGATCATCGTCTTATTGTAGGACCCGTCCTCTTTTTAACTTCGACTTTTTTACAGATGGTGTGATGTTTGCTTCCAGAGTTTGCTGGAATTTATTCGAATCCATGCTTCCCTCGACCAATGAAATGTGCCCTGTGCCACTGGCTGCAACACAACCCCAAAGCATGATCGATCCACATCCATGCTTCAGAGTTGGAGAGGTGTTCTTTTCCTGGAATTTGGCACCCTTTTTTCTCCAAACATACCTTTGCACATTGTGGCCAAAAAGTTCTTTTTTGATTTCATCAGTCCACAGGACTTGTTTCCAAAATGCATCAGGCTTGCTTAGATGTTCATTTGCAAACTTCAGACGCTGAATTTTGTGGCTAGGATGCAGGAACGGTTTTCTTCTGATGACTCTTCCATGAAGGTCATATTTGTTCAGGTGTCGCTGCATAGTAGAACAGTGCACCACCACTC
Organism: Neoarius graeffei; assembly: GCF_027579695.1. NCBI lineage: Eukaryota > Metazoa > Chordata > Actinopteri > Siluriformes > Ariidae > Neoarius > Neoarius graeffei. Next base: position 48,528,827 of record NC_083583.1, on the reverse strand, counting down.
CAGGGTCTGCTAAATCTTTCTGAAGGTCTTTTGCAGTCAAACAGGGGTTTTTATTTGCCTTTCTAGCAATCCAACGAGCAGTTCTTTCAGAAAGTTTTCTTCATCTTCCAGACCTCACCTTGATCTCCACTGTTTCTGTTAACTGCCATTTCTTAATAACATTACGATCTGAGGAAACAGCTACCTAAAAACACTTTGCTACATTCTTGTAGCCTTCTCCTGCTTTGTGAGCATCAATTATTTTATTATTCAGAATGCGACGGAGTTGCTTAGAGGAGCCCATGGCTGTTGATTTTAGGGACAAGTTTGAGGAGTCAGAGAATTTATACAGCTTTGAAATCTGCATCATCTGCCCTTTCCTAATGGAGAATTTGAACAAGCCACAGCTCAATAAGCTAATTAAGGTCTGGAACCTTGGTAAAAGTTACCTGAGAACTCAAATGTATTGGGGTGCCCAAACTTTTGCATGGTGTTCCTTTTCTTTTTTCACTCTCCAATTGTACAAAACAAAAATAATACACAAATCTTGCAGAAAACGCTGAAAAGAAATGTGCCGTCTTTACCTTTATGCCTTTTGGTGATCAGTTCATCTTCTGCTCACTTAACTATTCACAGTAACAGACATTTTCAGTAAGGGTGCCCAAACTTTTGCATGCCACTGTAGGGCACGAGTCAGACTGAAGTCCACGTCCTGGACTCGAGTACTACAAGCCTGAAATAAGCAATTCCCCCATAAAGGTGCTGCAACAAACAAACAAAACAAATAAATAAAAACTGGCATGCACTTTAAAGGGATATATTTATATTCATATTAACTATATATATCAAGGTTCATATTTATATATTTAACATTGACTTAAAATGACATTAAAATACTTTTTTGAGTGTATTTAAAACCCAAAAAATGAATTACAGCAAGACTGGCTACCTGCCCAGGGTATACTCCACCTCTCACCCGATGTCAGCTGGGACTGGCTCCAGCTCACCCACGACCCTGACGCATAAGCGCTGTAGATAATGGATGGATGGATGAATTACAGCATGACATATTGTGTTTACATCAAACTGTCAAACAGTGGCACTGGACTTAATACTGCTCCTCACTGGAGATGCTAACATGGAAAAAAATAAATGCATCCAAGCCCAAGGTCAGCATTAAGCACACTGAGACACACCTTTGTTTTTGGTAAACTGGTGAGAAAACTAGCACAAGATCTGAACAGAGCTTAAGTCTATACTGATGTATGAGGTCTGAATACTGAGGTGCACAATTTCTGTATTAATTCCACACTATATGAAAATACAGCACTATATGCAAATTACACCTTAACACAGCTATCACGTGAAGCTCAGGAAAATGTTGGTACAAACTGGATGACTGTTAATACATGTTCTTAATATTCCTCTTTTACAGTCACTGGCCAATTTATTAGGAACACCATCCACCTGCTGTTCTCTAATCAGCCGATCCCTTGACAGCAGCACAAAGCATAAAATCATGCAGATCCAAATCAAGGGCTTCAGTTAATGTTCACTCACATCAAACATCAGAATGGGAAAAATTGTGATCCCAAAGTGTGACTTTCACTGTGGCATGGGTGTTGGTTTGAGCCAGATGGACTGGTTTGAGTATTTCAGAAACCGCTGATCTCCTGGGGTTTTCACACACACAGCAGTCTCTAGAGTTTACACAGAATGGTACGAAAAAAAAAAAACAGTGAGTGAGCGACAGTTCTGTGGGTGGAAACAAACACCTTGTTGATAAGAGAGGGCAGAGGAAAATGGCTAGATTGGTTTGAGCTGCCAGGAAGGATATAGTAACTCATATAATCACTCTTTACAACCGTCGTGAGCAGAAAAGCATCTCAGCGTGCAAAATCATTGGGTTCCACTCCTGCAGCCAAGAACAGGAATCTTAGAATCAAGAACATGTTCCTATTAAAGTGGCCGGTGAATGTATAACTGTTAACATGTTTTGACAAACGTATTCATTTGCTGGTAATAGTCAGTCCTACCTCGGTAAAAGACACTCTGAAAAGGAAGTTACGATGATTAATCACATGGCGTGAGTCTGGAAATGAAATAAGTCATCACTTGGGGGATGGTGCTGTCTTGCAACACTGATGGCTTGAAATCACACATTATACTGCAAGTTGGCTGAAAGCAGCGGAATAATTTTTAAAAAGTGACAAGCAAACAAGGTCTTTGCAGCATAAATTGTGCCTGTTGTGCCAACATACAGCATGTGTAGTATCTGTGGAGACAACAAATTGAAATCCTTTTCGAGCTGTTTATTGAACTAATTTTGGAATATTTCCCTCTTATCTCCTTTGAATTGTCACTGGGACTGAAAAACTATTTTATCAAAAAAAAAAAAAAAATACTATTGATATCACAAATTAGGGTCTTTTCATTTGAAAGGAACAAACAAACAGCAATTGTTCCACTGAGACTTGGTTCACAGCAGCAAAATATATATCTGCCAGTACTTTGTTCTGAATCCAGCTGAGTTTAGATCCAATTATGTGCAGGTAACAAAAACAAGCTTAAAGAGACCATGTGTTGTTTCTTACTTTCATCTTTGTTTTTTCCCCCTCTATCATCTTCTTTATCATGAACCATCAACCAAAGGCACCAGAACTAGGTCAGATTGTTCACCCAATTCAAAGTACTAAGGGAAAAGATTGCTGGTGTGCTCATGCTGTATCACAGGGCAGAATAACTCACTCGGAGGAAAGCACTGAACTGGGCATCTTAACTCTTCCACACACATTTACTCACAGATGCCAATGATCAGCCAGTGTCGCTGTAATTGACAGGGAAGAGATACGGTATGCCACCCCTCCCACCCAGAACATTTTCAGGATTCAAACTCTTGATTTGAAATGATGAATACTTTTCTACTGCACCACACAGGAACCCCCACGTTACCACTTTTGACCACAACCGTGAACTCTTAAAGGAACAGTTCACCGTACTTCCATAATGAAATATGTTCTTCTCTGAATTGAGACGAGCTGATCCGTACCTCTCTGAGCTTTGCGTGACCTCCTAGTCAGTCAGACGCGCTGTTACTCCTGTTAGCAATGTAGCTAGGCTCAGCATGGCCAATGGTATTTTTTGGGGCTGTAGTTAGATGCGACCAAACTCTTCCACGTTTTTCCTGTTTACATAGGCTTATATGACCAGTGACATGAAACAAAGTTCAGTTACACAAATTGAAACGTGGCGATTTTCTATGCTATGGAAAGTCCGCACTATAATGACAGGCGTACTAACACCTTCTGCACGCTTTGACAGCGCATTGATACCTTCACTGAGGAGTGAAGATATCAATGCGCTGTCGAAGCGCGCAGAAGGTGTTAGTACGCCTGTCATTATAGTGCGGACTTTCCATAGCATAGAAAATCGCCACGTTTCAATTTGTGTAACTGAACTTTGTTTCATGTCACTGGTCATATAAACCTATGTAAACAGGAAAAACGTGGAAGAGTTTGGTCGCATCTAACTACAGCCCCAAAAAATACCATTGGCCATGCTGAGCCTAGCTACATTGCTAACAGGAGTAACAGCGCGTCTGACTGACTGGGAGGTCACGCAAAGCTCGGAGAGGTACGGATCAACTCGTCTCAATTCAGAGAAGAACATATTTCATTATGGAAGTACGGTGGACTGTTCCTTTAACAGAGCTGAACTTGAAGCAAGAATAAACGCAAATTTGTCTATCAAAGTTGTCTCTAAACATTCTTAAATGAAATAAAAATCTCTGATAGTCTATGAAACCCCTCGCCGTTCTCAGTGATCTGTCTTCAGCTAAATAATTTACATAAACGTATGCGATTGGCCATAACAAGAGGATCTGCTACAGAATCTGTGATGGTTTGGACTTAAAAAACTGGAGTCACTTAAATATACAATAACCAGTTTTATCATACATTCATCTCCTTTGTGACAGTGTTTTTTAAGTGCTTGTTTAAATCCACTGAAATATTTTTGCTGGGCCTGCGTCCAAAGTGTGGTCCACCGGTGCTTGGTAAGCCCATTTAGAAATGAATTAAGACTTAATGAATTATTAATTTGCATTTATGAAAGCCTAAAAACAACATATTTGGGAAGTTAGAAGAAAAAAAAGACTAAAAGCTTTTTTGTTGTAATTGACTAAAGCCGTTCAGGTTAAGTTGACTGGAACTGCTGTAATAACTAGTTACTTAAAAAACTGTAGCAAATAATTCTAGATTAAAATATGCCTTAAATAAACTGTGTTTTAGTCAAAAGATTATGATTAAAGGTAAATCCAGATTAGCTGTTAAAGTGTACACTGGGGACTTGGTTTGTTTCCCAATATACAGTTGGCTCTACTAATAGGTAATGTGTTCATCACAGGGCAGGATGTGAGACAGGGTTCTCTGTTATAGACATCTTGCTCGATGACTGGTTGCTGGAATCAGTACGATGTGCAGTTTTTGGAGAAATGAATATACAACCCCGATTCCAAAAAAGTTGGGACAAAGTACAAATTGTAAATAAAAACGGAATGCAATGATGTGGAAGTTTCAAAATTCCATATTTTATTCAGAATAGAACATAGATGACATATCAAATGTTTAAACTGAGAAAATGTATCATTTAAAGAGAAAAATTAGGTGATTTTAAATTTCATGACAACAACACATCTCAAAAAAGTTGGGACAAGGCCATGTTTACCACTGTGAAACATCCCCTTTTCTCTTTACAACAGTCTGTAAACGTCTGGGGACTGAGGAGACAAGTTGCTCAAGTTTAGGGATAGGAATGTTAACCCATTCTTGTCTAATGTAGGATTCTAGTTGCTCAACTGTCTTAGGTCTTTTTTGTCGTATCTTCCGTTTTATGATGCGCCAAATGTTTTCTATGGGTGAAAGATCTGGACTGCAGGCTGGCCAGTTCAGTACCCGGACCCTTCTTCTACGCAGCCATGATGCTGTAATTGATGCAGTATGTGGTTTGGCATTGTCATGTTGGAAAATGCAAGGTCTTCCCTGAAAGAGACGTCGTCTGGATGGGAGCATATGTTGCTCTAGAACCTGGATATACCTTTCAGCATTGATGGTGTCTTTCCAGATGTGTAAGCTGCCCATGCCACACGCACTAATGCAACCCCATACCATCAGAGATGCAGGCTTCTGAACTGAGCGCTGATAACAACTTGGGTCGTCCTTCTCCTCTTTAGTCCGAATGACACGGCGTCCCTGATTTCCATAAAGAACTTCAAATTTTGATTCGTCTGACCACAGAACAGTTTTCCACTTTGCCACAGTCCATTTTAAATGAGCCTTGGCCCAGAGAAGACGTCTGCGCTTCTGGATCATGTTTAGATACGGCTGCTTCTTTGAACTATAGAGTTTTAGCTGGCAACGGCGGATGGCACGGTGAATCGTGTTCACAGATAATGTTCTCTGGAAATATTCCGGAGCCCATTTTGTGATTTCCAATACAGAAGCATGCCTGTATGTGATGCAGTGCCGTCTAAGGGCCCGAAGATCACGGGCACCCAGTATGGTTTTCCGGCCTTGACCCTTATGCACAGAGATTCTTCCAGATTCTCTGAATCTTTGGTAGATGCTCTTTTTATACCCAGTCATGTTAATGACCTATTGCCAATTGACCTAATGAGTTGCAATTTGGTCCTCCAGCTGTTCCTTTTTTGTACCTTTAACTTTTCCAGCCTCTTATTGCCCCTGTCCCATCTTTTTTGAGATGTGTTACTGTCATGAAATTTCAAATGAGCCAATATTTGGCATGAAATTTCAAAATGTCTCACTTTCGACATTTGATATGTTGTCTATGTTCTATTGTGAATACAATATCAGTTTGAGATTTGTAAATTATTGCATTCCGTTTTTATTTACAATTTGTACTTTGTCCCAACTTTTTTGGAATCGGGGTTGTCCTAATGCGACCTCTGTCTGAGAGAACTCCCCTTTCTGTGTCTCTCAGACTTAGTGCTTGATCGCTGTCTGTTTTACCATCAGCAAAGACAAAACCGATAGTGACTACTGCCCATGGATCCAACTTCACACCCCCCATCTTGTGCTCTGCTGCCATTTGCAATTGTTGTGCAAGGCTCATAATGGTCTGCGAAGCAAGCGTAGTTGCACTTGTTAGAAAAAGCAAGATGAAATGACTCAAATTGTTCAGGCGTGAGGCACAGTAACACACTACTGATATGGTGAGGCATCAATTACTGTCAGAGTGGGAATGAATGACAACATCAGTGCTATTTATGCTCCTCAGCAGCCTTTTAAGCCACTACTTCAGCATGACAAGGCATTAATTCATCAACCACAGCAATGACACTGGTTAGAATGAGAGCAACCTCTCTATTTTCCTTTTACTCAACGCAACCCCTCATTCTCTCTGTGTGTGGCCGAAGAAGGCCGTATTCCAAAGCATGCATTTTTAACAGGCGCTTTGTGGCGTGGGATGCATGATTTATTCATGCCATTTGCTCGCCAGTTCCACTTGATTTCTGAGTACTGTGGCTCCATTAGTGACAAGGAGGCCTGGACTGCTCAGAACGGAGCAAAGAAGCAGGACATCACATCAAAACTAGTGCCATTACAATTGCAACTTGGGTGGGAGCACATCATAAAACCTCCTATCCAACAGACCAGAAATCAGCCCCAGTCACTACTCAGAAGCCGACAAATAAATATACCAAGCCTGGCCCCAACAGCCAGCACAGATGTGCTGTTTCAGACTATTACTTAAATAAAGAGAAGAAAAGCACCTGGTGCCCAGAAGATGGGGTCTGCAGGCAACCTCAGACTTGTCCAGCTCCAATTTATTGGGTACACTCCTCCCTGCATGTTCCTTCATGAAATAAAATAAGCATTAAGTCTCGAGGCTTTTTGTGTGCTTCCTTCTGAAGAAACGGAGTGACCACCTCTAACCTCTTGGGATCCACTTGAAATAAATCTCTAGGTGCCAATGAGCACTGAACCAGATCCTGCCTCTGCTTGCCTTTCTCATTCTATTCCTCCTTGTGAACACCTCCACATTTTATTAGACTCCCTATTCCTGGAGCAGCACACTATCCATTCCCAGGTCAGGCAGGTGGCACTTCCAAAACAAGTGCTGATAAAGTTCTACTTTTAAGTTGGACCCACATTTTGAGACTGAATATATCATCCAGGGCCTGGTATATTTACTTCCCTTGTATAATCTTCGTCCTACCTGCAGTCTCGATGAACACAGCTCAGACAGCTCATCCCTCGATTGAGGATTATCGATCAATGGCAGTGTCAACCCTCGTGATTGAATGAGATTGAAAGCTTTTTTCTGTCAGCAATTTGTTGTTCATAGTAGCAGTACAACTGAAAAGTATTAACAGCTATTAATGCCTTGGGATTGAGTCATGATCTCATTACTCAGTTATAATCCTCAAAGTGCACTCTGAGACCCACCTCAAGCCCACACAGACACAATCCTTGCTGACAACATACTGAGTTGGTTTGGATATTTTGGCTGCATTGAAGACACTGCGAAAATCCTGCAGTAAACTATGGACTTTTTTTTTTTTTCAACTGAACAGTTATACAGGGTGTTTCAAAAAATTTGATATTATTTGAGATGTAAATATTCCAGAAACTACATAGTCTAGGCAAATGAAACTGAACAGGCTTAATGTTGAGCAATATAAGATTTAATTCTTAAAATTTGAATGAGAAATTCAAAAGGTATGTGGATTCCATGAACGATTTCACCAATTTTCAATATGCACACCGCCTGAGACACAGACAGCCTTCCTCTTTGAACTTTTTGTGCTGTGTCCAAATCTGCATTGCAGGTGGTGCATTTTTAGAGAATTCTCTCATAAATGCACGCTGCACAGTCTTGTTCGACTGTGTTCGAGTGCACTCTAACACACAGAACGCATTTTCTTTTCCAGTGAATGGCATTTCTATACCTAAAAAGATAAAAACAAAAACATAAAATTTTGACCTGTTTCCACACATGCTGTTAAAATCTGAGGTCAACTGAACGAGAATTGGCAAAGTTATTAGATTGTGAAATGATATAACATTTTTTGAAACACCCTGTACTGCAGCTTTGTTTCTTCAACTTAATCTAAAGATCTGTCGAAATGTTTCACACATCTACTTCACACATTTGATTTTATTCACCTTGCATCTATTCCAAAATGCTAGATAGACTAGAACGATGACAAAAACAACTATTTCAACTGCATTACTGTTAATGTTCTTTTTAAGTGCTGTGCATCAAATAACACTTAATAATGTCACCTGATTGCTCTTTTTCCATAACCACAATCAACCCCAAGATCTCAAATTTAAAATTTTGACTTTCTAGGTAAATTACTTGCAGGTCAATCTTTGGGAAATTTTTGTCCTCATGTTGCTGCTGTGACTCAAAAAATTACATCACATCACCTGTCTAACATTTAGACAAACAAGTAACAGAAAAATGCATCAGAATTAAAGCACGTTATGCTAAAACCAGGACATTACAAACACCATAGCGTGTTTCTAGTCTTTACTAAAATTCATTCATTCATTTGCAGTAATCACCAATGGTGGAAAACGTAATGGTAATGTGGCAAACAGTGTTACTGAATTAAAAGTAGATGTGTAACAAAAATCTACTTAAGCTAAAGTCAGAAAGTATCTACATTTTAATATATTCCAGCATTTAAGTGCAAAAAGGATTCTTTTTCCAAACGAATGAAAAGACATGACCACAAGTTAGTAATGCTTGATCCTTCATGACTTGTTCATTCGCGAAGCAATCAGTCATATGGAAAATATTCTGCTAATTCAGACAAACCTTGAATTTGGTTCATTTTTAATAACCATTTTGGTACAAATACTAAGGCAAATTAGCAATGAAAACAAAACTTAACCAGTAATTTTTAACTGGTTTTGCTTCAAGTCCCACTTTTTATGTTGGACATCAAGTCACAACCCAACACTACACTAAAGTTGCTTATCATATGGAAGTAAACGAAGAAATGCATATTAATTCTGCATAATAATATCCATCCATCCATTATCTGTAGCCGCTTATCCTCTGCAGGGTCGCAAGCAAGCTGGCGCCTATCCCAGCTGACTATGGGCGAGAGGTGGGGTACACCCTGGACAAGTCACCAGATCATCACAGGGCTGACACATAGAGACAAACAACCATTCACACTCACATTCACACCTACGGTCAATTTAGAGTCACCAGTTAACCTAACCTGCATGTCTTTGGACTGTGGGGGAAACCGGAGCACCCGGAGGAAACCCACGCGGACACGGGGAGAACATGCAAACTCCACACAGGCCCTCGCCGGCCACCGGGCTCAAACTCAGGACCTGTGATGCGACAGTGCTAACCACTACACCACCGTGCCACCCGCATAATAATAACAATAATATCATTAATACTAATAATTATTACACATTGCATAGGCCTAATAAAGTTGGATAATAATAATTTACTATCTCAGATAACAGGAAATAAATCCACTTACATATTGAATTGTTAAGGATGTACCTTATAATTTTTTTACAGTGGAAAATATCAGTTTATTAAATGCAATGTATATGCTTAATCTAGTGAAAAACTAATTATTCACATGACATTAATATGGGGGTGGCATGGTGGTGTAGTGGTTAGCACTGTCGCCTCACAGCAAGAAGGTCCGGGTTCGAGCCCCGTGGCTGACGAGGGCCTTTCTGTGTGGAGTTTGCATGTTCTCCCCGTGTCCGCGTGGGTTTCCTCCGGGTGCTCCGGTTTCCCCCACAGTCCAAAGACATGCAGGTTAGGTTAACTGGTGACTCTAAATTGACCGTAGGTGTGAATGTGTGTGTGAATGGTTGTCTGTGTCTATGTGTCAGCCCTGTGATGACCTGGCGACTTGTCCAGGGTGTACCCCGCCTTTCGCCCATAGTCAGCTGGGATAGGCTCCAGCTTGCCTGCGACCCTGTAGAACGGGATAAAGCGGCTACAGATAATGAGATGAGATGAGACATTAGTATGAAAATGGGCCACAATGTGAATGCATACACAATCCCGAGGAAATGCAATTTACCTAGTCTTAACAAATAAAACAAACACTGGGCTAAATACTGAATTACAGATTGCACACTATTATGAAATATGGACAACTATTAAATGCATCAACATAATAATGAGAATTAACAACAGCTAACAAGAACAGAGCTGAAATCATAGCCAGGGCAAATCAATGGGAAACCTGAGGGCATGATTTCATTTTGATAAGTATCTCAAAATCAGGATGGCGTGATCGGATACATCTGTTGATTCGTCTAGTTTGAGTGCATTTTCATTTGCCTTAATGCATATTACCTTCTGCTGCTTTGTGTCCTCGGGCATATCTTGTATTCACCTCTGTATGGTGTCAGTGGAGATCAAGTTCTTCAGCTGATCTGCAGCAGATTTGCACTGAGGTGCTCTTTGGTCATGTCAACAACAGCAGGTACAACAATATCTTCTGTAACTGTGTGGGTCTTTTTACATTTTGAAATGTGATGAGTGAGTTTGTAAGTGCTTGCTCCTGAACAGTACACGTTTTTGGTAATTTTTTTGAAATGTGTCCAGATTCCAGTACTTTCTTTTGAAAAAAAAAACAGGCTTGTCTTTATGGCTTGAGTGTTTTATCTCTAAATACTTGATGAATTTGATGGCTTCATGCTTTCTGCAGCCTATAACTCACCACACACTAGTCTGCACAAACCATGCTCATATTTCATTTACCTTACATAGTTTTTTCATTTGTTTGTTTGTTTGTTTGTTTTCTCCCAGTCTTTTATTAGAAGCGGGAATTTCACACCGTTGATCAGTGTTAGTACCAAATGTTTACGGATGAATTGGCACCAAAATTGACAGAATTTTACTGGACACACAATGTCACATGACCAAATGTTTATTGGCTACAGGGATTGTTCCTTTATTATTACTTTATTGAAACAATTATTTGCTTTGCTGTCATATTTTCCTGTCATTTTCCATTTTATGTTTTATCATTTGCATTTAGCAACCTTTTTCCCCCCTATCAGTCTGCAACCCAATCATAAAGTGCCCAACCCACCAGCTGAGAAACACTGCACTAGATACTTTAACAAGCTAATTTACAAAACTTAACTAGCTATTTAATTTAATTAACAACAATTGCAAGTCAGAAAAATTTGGGATGGTATGGAAAATGCAAATGAAAATAGAAAGCAGTGGTTTCTAAATTTACTTTGACTTGTATTTCATTGCAGACAGAATGAACCCAAGCTAGTTCATGTTTTGTCTGGTGAAATTACTGAGAAAATTACTGAAACATTTAAAAACTGTTTCTCAAAGAACAATATGAAGGGATTTGGATATTTCACCCTCTGTGGTGCATAATATCATTAAATGATTCAAAGAATCTGGAGGAATTTCAGTGCTTAAAGGGAAAGGGCACAAGCCTAAGCTGAACACCTGTAATCTCTGATCCCTCAGACGGCACTGCATCAAGAACTGTCATTCATCTATCACTGATATAACCACATGGGCTCAGGATTACTTTGGCAAACCTTTGTTAAGCTCTACAATCCAGAGTTACATCCACAAACGCCAGTTAAATCTCATCTCATCTCATTATCTCTAGCCGCTTTATCCTTCTACAGGGTCGCAGGCAAGCTGGAGCCTATCCCAGCTGACTACGGGCGAAAGGCGGGGTACACCCTGGACAAGTCGCCCAGTTAAATCTTTACTGTGCAAAAAGGAAGCCTTATGTTAACTGTCTCCAGGAGAGCTGTCGAATTCTCTGGGCTCAGAGGCATCTGGGATGGACCATCACACAGTGGAAATGTGTATTGTGGTCAGACGAATCAGTCTTCCGGGTTTTTTTTTTTTTACAATTTACTATAATCAAGTTTTTCCACCACTGGTAACTTCTTTATCCTGGTCATAGTGAATCCAGAACTTCTTAGAAAACACTGGGAGTGGAGCAGAAATGCTTCCTAGATGGGCCAATCCATCATAGGGCATCATATTCACACTTCGGGGCAATTGACCATAGCTAATCCACCTGCTGGAATTTTTTTTGGGAGGTAGGAAGAAATTGGAGAACCCGGCTGGAACCAACACAGACACACACAATGGAGAACATGTACAACCCTGATTCCAAAAAAGTTGGGACAAAGTACAAATTCTAAATAAAAATGGAATGCAATGATGTGGAAGTTTCAAAATTCCATATTTTATTCATAATAGAACATAGATGACATATCAAATGTTTCAACTGAGAAAATGTATCATTTAAAGAGAAAAATTAGGTGATTTTAAATTTCATGACAACAACACATCTCAAAAAAGTTGGGACAAGGCCATGTTTACCACTGTGAGACATCCCCTTTTCTCTTTACAACAGTCTGTAAACGTCTGGGGACTGAGGAGACAAGTTGCTCAAGTTTAGGGATAGGAATGTTAACCCATTCTTGTCTAATGTAGGATTCTAGTTGCTCAACTGTCTTAGGTCTTTTTTGTCGTATCTTCCGTTTTATGATGCGCTAAATGTTTTCTATGGGTGAAAGATCTGGACTGCAGGCTGGCCAGTTCAGTACCCGGACCCTTCTTCTACGCAGCCATGATGCTGTAATTGATGCAGTATATGGTTTGGCATTGTCATGTTGGAAAATGCAAGGTCTTCCCTGAAAGAGACGTCGTCTGGATGGGAGCATATGTTGCTCTAGAACCTGGATATACCTTTCAGCATTGATGGTGTCTTTCCAGATGTGTAAGCTGCCCATGCCACATGCACTAATGCAACCCCATACCATCAGAGATGCAGGCTTCTGAACTGAGTGCTGATAACAACTTGGGTCATCCTTCTCCTCTTTAGTCCAAATGACATGGCGTCCCTGATTTCCATAAAGAACGTCAAATTTTGATTCGTCTGACCACAGAACAGTTTTCCACTTTGCCACAGTCCATTTTAAATGAGCCTTGGCCCAGAGAAGACGTCTGCGCTTCTGGATCATGTTTAGATACGGCTTCTTCTTTGAACTATAGAGTTTTAGCTGGCAACGGCGGATGGCACGGTGAACTGTGTTCACAGATAATGTTCTCTGGAAATATTCCTGAGCCCATTTTGTGATTTCCAATACAGAAGCATGCCTGTATGTGATGCAGTGTCGTCTAAGGGCCCAAAGATCACGGGCACCCAGTATGGTTTTCCGGCCTTGACCCTTACGCACAGAGATTCTTCCAGATTCTCTGAATCTTTTGATGATATTATGCACTGTAGATGATAATATGTTCAAACTCTTTGCAATTTTACACTGTCGAACTCCTTTCTGATATTGCTCCACTATTTGTCGGCGCAGAATTAGGGGGATTGGTGATCCTCTTCCCATCTTTACTTCTGAGAGCTGCTGCCACTCCAAGATGCTCTTTTTATACCCAGTCATGTTAATGACCTATTGCCAATTGACCTAATGAGTTGCAGTTTGGTCCTCCAGCTGTTCCTTTTTTGTACCTTTAACTTTTCCAGCCTCTTATTGCCCCTGTCCCAACTTTTTTGAGATGTGTTGCTGTCATGAAATTTCAAATGAGCCAATATTTGGCATGAAATTTCAAAATGTCTCACTTTCGACATTTGATATGTTGTCTATGTTCTATTGCGAATACAATATCAGTTTTTGAGATTTGTAAATTATTGCATTCTATTTTTATTTACAATTTATACTTTGTCCCAACTTTTTTGGAATTGGGGTTGTATCACTCTAAACAGACAGTAATGAAAGCTCATGATCGAACCAGGAACCCTGGAGCTCTAAGGCAGCAACATATCCACCTTCAGCAAAATATGAGAGATATACAGTGTCTTGCAAAAGTATTCATCCCCCTTTGTGTTTGTCCTGTTTTGTCGCATTACATGCTGGAATTAAAATGGATTTTTGAGGGGTTAGCACCATTTGATTTACACAACATGCCTACAACTTTCAAGTTGAAAATTGTTGTTTTATTGTGACACAAACAATAATTAAGATGAAAAAACAGAAATCTGGAGTGTGCATAGGTATTCACCCCCCCAAAGTTGATACTTTGTCGAGCCATCTTTTGCTGCAATGACAGCTGCAAGTCTCTTGGGATATGTCTCTATTAGCTTAGCACATCTAGCCACTGGGATTTTTGCCCATTCCTCAAGGCAAAACTGCTCCAACTCCTTCAATTTAGATGGGTTGCATTGGTGTCCAGCAATCTTCAAGTTATGCCACAGATTCTCAATTGGATTGAGGTCTGGGCTTTGATTGGGCCATTCCAAGACATTTAAATGTTTCCCTTTAAACCACTCCAGTGTAGCTTTAGCAGTATGTTTAGGGTCATTGTCCTGCTGGAACATGAACATTAGTCCCAGTCTCAAACCTCTGGCTGACTCAAACAGGTTTTCCTCTAGAATTGCCCTGTATTTGCTCTGTCTGTCCCTCTAAGTTACATGTCAATCCTGAGATCGAGATGCTGACCTCTTCTGCTCCTCTGACCTGCCTGATCCATCCTGATGTCCTATGTCTGGCTGGAGTCTCATCACATTGCTCCTGTGGACAACAGCCCCAGATGGACAGTCAAAAGTCGCACTTGGAAGATGTTCTGGACACTTACAATAATGCTTTAATGGCTGAGGACTACAGTTGACTTGCTAACTTTAGGACTGTAGTTGTCATGAACAGTTTTGCACTCAGGGCGGCACGGTGGTGTAGTGGTTAGCGCTGTCGCCTCACAGCAAGAAGGTCCTGGGTTCGAGCCCCGGGGCCGGCGAGGGCCTTTCTGTGCGGAGTTTGCATGTTCTCCCCGTGTCCGCGTGGGTTTTCTCCGGGTGCTCCGGTTTCCCCCACAGTCCAAAGACATGCAGGTTAGGTTAACTGGTGACTCTAAATTGACCGTAGGTGTGAATGTGAGTGTGAATGGTTGTCTGTGTCTATGTGTCAGCCCTGTGATGACCTGGCGACTTGTCCAGGGTGTACCCTGCCTTTCGCCCGTAGTCAGCTGGGATAGGCTCCAGCTTGCCTGCGACCCTGTAGAAGGATAAAGCGGCTAGAGATAATGAGATGAGATGAGTTTTGCACTCAAATTTCCGTCAGTGAACAATTTATAACATCAACAAAACAGATTCCATGTTAAAATGTTATAATCATGCTGTTATCACCCAAATGAGGATCAGTTCACTTTTGAGTCTGGTTCCTTTCGAGGTTTCTTCCTCATGTCGTCTAAGGGAGTTTTTCCTTGCCATCATTGCCACAGGCTTGCTCATTGGGTATAGACTAGGGATAAAATTAGCTAGTGTTTAAGTCATTAAAATTCTGTAAAGCTGCTTTGCGCCAATGTCTATTGTTAAAAGCGCTATAAAAATAAACTTGACTTGACCTTGATTTAGAGCCATCCATCTTTTCTTCATTCCTGACCAGCTTTCCTATCCCTGCAGATGAAAAATTTCCCCACAGCAAGATGCTGCCACCACCACACCTCACTGTAGGAATGGTGTTCTCAGGGTGATGGGTTTGCGCCACACGTGGCATTTCCCATGATGGCCAAAAAGATACATTTTATTCTCACCTGACCAGAGAATCTTCTTCTATGTGTTTGGGGAGTCTGCCACACGCTGTTGGGCAAACTCCAAACATGTTTTCTTAAGCAATTACTTTTTTTCTGGCCACTCTTCCATAAAGCCCCGCTCTGTGGAGTGTATGGCTTAAAGTGGTCCTAAGGACAGATACTCCCATCTCCACTGTGGATCTTTGCAGCTCCTTCAGTGTTATCTTTGGTGTCTTTGTTGCATCTCTGATTAATGCCCTCCTTGCCCGGTCTGTGAGATTTGGTGGGCGGCCTCCTTTTGTCAGGTTTGTAGTGGTGCTATATTCTTTCCATTTTGCTATAATGAATTTAATGGTGCTCTGTGGGATATTTTTTAGAACCCAACCCTGATCTATACTTCTCCACAACTTTGTCTCTGACCTGTTTGGAGTGCTCCTCAGTTTTCATGTTGCTTGCTTAGTAGTGTTGCAGAGTCAGGGTCCTTCCAGAACAGGTTGATTTATACAGACATCATGTGACACTTTGATTGCACACAGGTGGATCTTACTCAACTAATTAATGTGACTTATGAAGTGAATTGGTTGGACCAGTTCTTATTTAGGTGTTTCATATGAAAGGGGGTGAATACCTATGCACACTCCAGATTTCTATTTCTTCATCTTAATTATTGTTTGTGTCACAATAAAACAACAATTTGCACCTTTAAAGCGGTAGGCATGTTGTGTAAATCAAATGGTCCTAACCCTCCAAAAATCCATTTTCATCCCATCTTGTAGTGCGGCAAAACAGGACAAACACCAAGGGGGATAAATACTTTTGCAAGACACTGTGTCTGTCACATGGATTTAAAATAATGTAATAATAACCTTTCTAACAATGTGTAAGCTGTAGTAAAAGTAATAAGAAAAAAAAAAGAGTACAGTGGTGCTTGAAAGTTTGTGAACCCTTGAGAATTTTCTATGTTTCTGCATAAATATGACCTAAAACATCATCAGATTTTCACACAAGTCCTAAATGTAGATAAAGAGAACCCAGTTAAACAAATGAGACAAAAATATTATACTTGGTCATTTATTTATTGAGGAAAATGATCCAATATTACATATCTGTGAGTGGCAAAAGTATGTGAACCTCTAGGATTAGCAGTTAATTTGAAGGTGAAATTAGAGTCAGGTGTTTTCAATCAATGGGATGACAATCAGGTGTGAGTGGGCACCCTGTTTTATTTGAAGAACAGGGATCTATCAAAGTCTCATCTTCACAACACATGTTTGTGTTAGTGTATCATGGCAATAACAAAGGAGAGTTCTGAAGACCTCAGAAAAAGCATTGTTGAAGCTCATCAGGCTGGAAAAGGTTACACAACCATCTCTAAAGAGTTTGGACTCCACCAATCCACTGTCAGACAGATTGTGTAGAAATGGAGGAAATTCAAGACCATTGTTACCCTCGTCAGGAGTGGTCGACCAACAAAGATCACTCCAAGAGCAAGGCGTGGAATAGTCGGCGAGGTCACAAAGGACCCCAGGGTAACTTCTAAGCAACTGAAGGCCTCTCTCACATTGGCTAATGTTAATGTTCATGAGTCCACCATCAGGAGAACACTGAACAACAATGGTGTGCATGGCAGGGTTGCAAGGAGAAAGCCACTGCTCTCCAAAAAGACCATTGCTGCTCATCTGCAGTTTGCTAAAGATCACGTGTACAAGCCAGAAGGCTATTGGAAAAATGTTTTGTGGACGGATGAGACCAAAATAGAACTTTTTGGTTTAAATGAGAAGTGTTATGTTGGAGAAAGGAAAACACTGCATTCCAGCATAAGAACCTTATCCCATCTGTGAAACATGGTGGTGGTAATATCATGGTTTGGGCCTGTTTTGCTGCATCTGGGCCAGGACAGCTTCCCATCATTGATAGAACAATGAATTCTGAATTATACCAGCGAATTCTAAAGGAAAATGTCAGGACATCTGTCCATGAACTGAATCTCAAGAGAAGGTGGGTCATGCAGCAAGACAACGACCCTAAGCACACAAGTTGTTCTACCAAAGAATGGTTAAAGAAGAATACAGTTAATGTTTTGGAATGGCCAAGCCAAAATCCTGACCTTAATCCAATCGAAATGTTGTGGAAGGACCTGAAGCGAGCAGTTCATGTGAGGAAACCCACCAACATCCCAGAGTTGAAGCTGTTCTGTACGGAGGAATGGGCTAAAATTCCTCCAAGCCGGTGTGCAGGACTGATCAACAGTTACTGGAAATGTTTAGTTGCAGTTATTGCTGCACAAGGGGGTCACGCCAGATACTGAAAGCAAAAGGTTCACATACTTTTGCCACTCACAGATATATAATATTGGATCATTTTCCTCAATAAATAAATGACCAAGTATCATATTTTTGTCTCATTTGTTTAACTGGGTTCTCTTTATCTACTTTAAGACTTGCGTGAAAATCTGATGATGTTTTAGGTCATATTTATGCAGAAATATGGAAGATTCTAAAGGGTTCACAAACTTTCAAGCACCACTGTAGAAATGGCCCATCATGCAGACATGTACATATGTGTCTTTCGATTACGTTCATTATGTCTTATATTAAATATAGTTAGTTTTTTTTTTTTTTTTTCTTTTTTATCAGACATCTAATTTTTGGGTTTGTTTACCTGACATGTTTCGACGTACAACTTCCGTCTTCCTCAGAGTGTCACCGGATGTTAATTGGTGACGCATCTTTTTTTTTCAGAAAACAGCAGCTGATAAAAGATGCGTCACCAATTAACATCCGGTGACACTCTGAGGAAGACGGAAGTTGTACGTCGAAACATGTCAGGTAAACAAACCCAAAAATTAGATGTCTGATAAAAAAGGAAAAAAAAAAAACTAACTATGTACATATGTGTATCTTATGCTTCTTTAGTTTTCATGAAGGTCTGTAGCTGGTGTGAGTCTTTGAGTTAAAAAAGAAGAAGTTGTTTAATTGTTGCTTTGTTTTTCCCAAGATTCTGATGAATCATGTTCATTACCCACAAGTCTGCAAAAGATTTATGAAAGCTTATGAAATACTTCCGAGATCAATAAGTTTTCTTGCCTCTGAGTCTGACCAAAACAGCTGCCATTACAAGCTGTTGTGACTAATGCTTAAGCAATCTTTACAAATACTGCAAAACCATGTCCATGGCATATAGATTCTGTTTCTATAAGCATATTCAAAGAACAATAAGCTTTGGTTTTGGTTATTATTTTGACTGTTTCCCCCTCGTCATTTGGTACACTTAAGGAATTTATTTAACACCTGATGATTGTGATATGCTGAGTATTTGTTTGACTCGATTATGGCTTCTGTGGCCACTCAAATAAAGCTTGCTTCTCAGCCATGGACACACACACACACACACACACACACACACACACACACACACACAAGTGGTGTAATGCAATGCCACAATCTGTATCTGTTTAATGCTCCAAATATCTTTATCTATGTGTATCTGTTTTCCGATTTAAACCCCAAGTGAATGTGACCTTGCAAAGATGCTCATGTAGTTATTATTATGCACATGGTATTTTCTAACAAAAAAACAAAAAACCTTAGGTTGTTTCTATTTCTCAAAGTGCAAACAATCTCATCTCATCTCATCTCATTATCTCTAGCTGCTTTATCCTGTCCTACAGGGTCGCAGGCAAGCTGGAGCCTATCCCAGCTGACTACGGGCGAAAGGCGGGGTACACCCTGGACAAGTCGCCAGGTCATCACAGGGCTGACACATAGACACAGACAACCATTCACACCTACGGTCAATTTAGAGTCACCAGTTAACCTAACCTGCATGTCTTTGGACTGTGGGGGAAACCGGAGCACCCGGAGGAAACCCACGCGGACACGGGGAGAACATGCAAACTCCGCACAGAAAGGCCCTCGCTGGCCACGGGGCTCGAACCCAGACCTTCTTGCTGTGAGGCGACAGCGCTAACCACTACACCACCGTGCCGCCCCTGCAAACAATCTAGTAGCTTAATTTATATTACCATGACCCTGACCAGGCAGTTACTAAGGATGAATGAATGAACACTGTAAATGCATCATTCACATTAAATGTGGTCTTACTTTGTCCCACAAGTTTCTTACTTGACTGCTCGCACCCACATGAAAGTAAAAACCTCTGTTTCACATAACATTTTTCTTCGGCCCTGAGTCATTCCAGGTGTGTGTACACAGGCACTTGCGGCTGTATGTGCAGCGGAAGACAGCTTTAGAATAGCAAACCAAGCCAAAACGAGAGACAGGAATTGTAGTCAAAGAACAAGCTAGAGTCAGGCGATCGGCGAACAGAGTGACGTGGGCAAAACAGAAATCGAGGAAACGAGAAAACACTAGCAAAGGTCAAACAGGCAGAAAGGCAGTCAGAGAATAACAAGGCTTGGTATGTACAGAAAAACCAGAACGATACTTTGCTATGTGTGCTTGTGTGACTGGGGTTTAAATACTGAGAAGGTGATGAGTAAATGAATGCCAGCTGAGAGTCAGAAGGCGGGAGATAGAGGGTGTTGTGTGTGCTGGGAGTTGTAGTCCGAGATGTCCATGTTTGTAGTCTGCTCATCTCCAGCAGGTTTACTGACACCAGGTCAGATGCACACCTCTAAGTCTCAGCCAGATACCCTGCAAAACTTTCTGGCAAGCTTTCTAAAATAAATATGTGGTTGTATATTTTTTTTCTCATGGGGACCAACCAAATGTTCCCACAAGGTCAAAACTGTTAGATATTCCTATGATTGGTTTGGGGGGCATTTGTCCCCACAAAGATAAGGGGGGAAAAAAAGACCAGGTGACATTTTTCCAATCTTCCACGACCCAGATTCTGAGCCTATGCATGTAATCTCAGATGCCAGTTCTTGGCTGACAGGAGTGGAACCTGATGTGGTCTCTTGTTGTAGCCAATCCATTACATTGTAAGCATTTAGCAGATACTATTATCCAAAGTGATGTATAACATACCCAGAGCAATCTGTGGAACAGTTAGGGGTTCGGTGCCTTGCTCAAGGGCACTTCAGCCAGTCCTGCTGGTCCAGGGAATCAACCTGGCGAACATCTGGTCCCAAAGCTGCTTTGCGAACCATTAAGCCATGGCTACTCCACCACAAGTTTTGTCATGTTGTACAACAAGAGATGCTTTTTTTGCTCTACACGGTTGTAAAGAGTGGTTATTTGAGCTCCCGTCACCTCCACATGACTGGCTAATTGAATAGTCTCACGAATGAGCAGGTGTGCAGATGCTCCTAATAATGTGTGGCCAGTGAGTGTATTAAAAACATGCCCACACACACACCCTCTACATCTCCAACACACACATGGGCTTCTGTTCAAATACACAGAACTGATATTGTAGTGTTATAAATATAATGTTGAGAAACATTTTACAGTATTTTAGCTATTGTTGCATCTGGTATTATGACATTAATTATGGCATATCTTTTTAAATTATAACATCATATATTTTGAGTCCAAATGATTCAAATTAGAAAATCACAAATCCTTTCACAGGGTTCTTCAAATGTAGACTATATTTGAGATGTTGCAACCAAATGCAAATTACAGCACATGTTTTTCAAGAGAAGAATTCTATTTCCCTGTGCCATTCTCCGAGATATTGTGAGATGTTGGCAAAGAAAGAAATAAACTCAACGCTTATTAAATAAATAAGCATATTTCCCCCCGGCTGAACTGTATACACTCTCAACCCTTAAGCATGTATAATTCTCGATGGTGCAGTTACTGACTAAGTAATCATGGAAGTAGGAGATGTGGCTAATAAAATCCTCAGTGTATGTTCTAGCTACAAATATAGTGTTTATGTTTAATGGTAAAACATCAAGTTAGGTTTTTCAGTCGCAGTGAAACAACTAGAAGAAAAATGAGAGCTGTCTGTGTGGAAGTACACCTACTCCACATACACTTACTGATTAGAGCAACACTGCATGTAGAAAGCTCATGAATGACTAGATTTATTGCATTTATTAGTCTAAAATAGACTTGAGTCGAAGGCTACACACATTCACATTCACACATTCAGGCTATTCGCATTAGCAGGTTAAAGTGATAAACAAGATTTTCTGCCTTATGTGATACAAATCTGATTTTTTTTTTCCCACAAAAATATGATCATGGATTCAGACCTGAGCCACTTTCGTATGTGGTCCTATATGAAACGAGTTAGACTGGAATTCATGCGGCTTTCCCTCCAGAAGTATATGCATATCACAGTCAATGCCATCATCCAGTGTCAACAGCACAGCAAATCAACAAGAAGATAGGAACAGGCCTATCTTCTGCTGTCTTCTAGCAACAGGACTATCCTCCTATGGCTATGGGAAGCCATGGCCTAAAGAGAAGCAGCTTTGGGCTCAAAAGGTCTCCAGTTCGATTCCCTAGACCAGCAGGAATGGCCGAAGTGCCCTTGAGCAAAGCATTTGACCCCCAACTGCTCCCTGGGCTGCTCACTGCTGTGGGTACAGTGGTACTTGAAAGTTTGTGAACCCTTTAGAATTTTCTATATTTCTGCATAAATATGACCTAAAACATCATCAGATTTTCACGCAAGTCTTAAAGTAGATAAAGAGAACCCAGTTAAACAAATGAGACAAAAATATGATACTTGGTCATTAATTTATTGAGGAAAATGATCCAATATTATATATCTGTGAGTGGCAAAAGTATGTGAACCTTTGCTTTCAGTATCTGGTGTGACCCCCTTGTGCAGCAATAACTGCAACTAAACATTTCCAGTAACTGTTGATCAGTCCTGCACACCAGCTTGGAGGAATTTTAGCCCATTCCTCTGTACAGAAGAGCTTCAACTCTGGGATGTTGGTGGGTTTCCTCACATGAACTGCTCGCTTCAGGTCCTTCCACAACATTTTGATTGGATTAAGGTCAGGATTTTGGCTTGGCTATTCCAAAACATTAACTGTATTCTTCTTTAACCATTCTTTGGTAGAACGACTTGTGTGCTTTGGGTCGTTGTCTTGCTGCATGACCCACCTTCTCTTGAGATTCAGTTCATGGACAGATGTCCTGACATTTTCCTTTAGAATTCGCTGGTATAATTCAGAATTCATTGTTCCATCAATGATGGGAAGCTGTCCTGGCCCAGGTGCAGCAAAACAGGCCCAAACCATGATACTACCACCACTATGTTTCACAGATGGGATAAGGTTCTTATGCTGGAATGCAGTGTTTTCCTTTCTCCAAACATAACGCTTCTCATTTAAACCAAAAAGTTCTATTTTGGTCTCATCCATCCACAAAACATTTTTTCAATAGCCTTCTGGCTGTTACACGTGATCTTTAGCAAACTGCAGATGAGCAGCAATGGTCTTTTTGGAGAGCAGTGGCTTTCTCCTTGCAACCCTGCCATGCACACCATTGTTGTTCAGTGTTCTCCTGATGGTGGACTCATGAACATTAACATTAGCCAATGTGAGAGAGGCCTTCAGTTGCTTAGAAGTTACCCTGGGGTCCTTTGTGACCTCGCCAACTATTACACGCCTTGCTCTTGGAGTGATTTGTTGGTTGACCACTCCTGGGGAGGGTACCAATGGTCTTGAATTTCCTCCATTTGTACACAATCTGTCTGACTGTGGATTGGTGGAGTCCAAACTCTTTAAAGATAGTTTTGTAACCTTTTCCAGCCTGATGAGCATCAACAACACTTTTTCTGAGGTCCTCAGAAATCTCCTTTGTTCGTGCCATGATACACTTCCACAAACATGTGTTGTGAAGATCAGACTTTGATAGATCCCTGTTCTTCAAATAAAACAGGGTGCCCACTCACACCTGATTGTCATCCCATTGATTGAAAACACCTGACTCGAATTTCACCTTCAAATTAACTGCTAATCCTAGAGGTTCACATACTT
This sequence comes from Neoarius graeffei, assembly GCF_027579695.1. Classification (NCBI taxonomy): domain Eukaryota; kingdom Metazoa; phylum Chordata; class Actinopteri; order Siluriformes; family Ariidae; genus Neoarius; species Neoarius graeffei. Next base: position 48,505,345 of record NC_083583.1, on the reverse strand, counting down.
TTGCCACTCACAGATATGTAATATTGGATCATTTTCCTCAATAAATAAATGACCAAGTATAATATTTTTGTCTCATTTGTTTAACTGGGTTCTCTTTATCTACTTTTAGGACTTGTGTGAAAATCTGATGATGTTTTAGGTCATATTTATGCAGAAATATAGAAAATTCTCAAGGGTTCACAAACTTTCAAGCACCACTGTATGTCAGGGTCCTGTTGTACGTTGCTCTGGATAAGCGCATCTTCTAAACACCTGGAATGGAATGTAACAGCAGTCACTATGTTATGGGGAAATGGGTGATGTACTTGATATTTTTGTTCAATAGATTCAAGCTAAACGAGAAGGAACCTACCAAAACTGAGTACTATAGTGAAAAAATTGCCCAAGAAGTCAGTGTGAGCATGAGGGTTCTTTCAGAAGACAGGTGCGTTCATAATAAAGACATAAGCTCATAGCTTAAGCTCTAGTTCCAATCTGTGGAGAGTTCGGAATATTCAGGTTGCTTCACAGCTCACAAAACTATGCCTCTTAGGAGGACTGGCTACTCTTAAGAGCTCCATTAGTGCCCTGTCCAGGGCATCTTCCAATCTGTCAGTGCTTTTGAGACATGTTGAACAAAAACCTATGCCAGAGTGATGTCATTATCAGCATTCAGCCCACAGACTCACAACATTCAAATCTCATTCCAACCATGACTGGGTTTCTTTTCTAGTATGTAACAGAAGTAGTGTGGTGAGATGACGTTTTGCTTCCTTCTTCGTTTCCAGCATTCATTGTTCCAAATGTACCCATGTTACAGTTAGCATACTTATAACAAACTAAGTGATAAGAAGACCTTTAAGATAAGAAGACCTTTATTATCCCACAATCAAGAAATTTCCTGTTTGCAGCAGCACAGTAGATAGCAGCAGAAGAGGTGCTGTCGCCTGACAGCAAAAAGGTCTGGGTTCAAGCCCCATGGCCGGCGAGGGCCTTTCTGTGCGGAGTTTGCATGTTCTCCCCCTGTCTGCGTGGGTTGCCTCCAGGTGCTCCGGTTTCCCCCACAGTCCAAAGACATGCAGGTTAGGTTAACTGGTGACTCTAAATTGACCGTAGGTGTGAATGTGAGTGTGAATGGTTGTCTGTGTCTATGTGTCAGCCCTGTGATGACCTGGCAACTTGTCCAGGGTGTACCCCGCCTTCAGCCCGTAGTCAGCTGGGATAGGCTCCAGCTTGCCTGCGACCCTGTAGAACAGGATAAAGCGGCTAGAGATAATGAGATGAGATGATCCAATGTTACATATCTGTGAGTGGCAAAAGTATGTGAACCTATAGGATTAGCAGTTAATTTGAAGGTGAAATTCGAGTCAGGTGTTTTCAATCAATGGGATGACAATCAGGTGTGAGTGGGCACCCTGTTTTATTTAAACAACAGGGATCTATCAAAGTCTAATCTTCACAACATATGTTTGTGGAAGTGTATCATGGCACGAACAAAGGAGATTTCTGAGGACCTCAGAAAAAGCATTGTTGAAGCTCATCAGGCTGGAAAAGGTTACACAACCATCTCTAAAGAGTTTGGACTCCACCAATCCACTGTCAGACAGATTGTGTACAAATGGAGGAAATTCAAGACCATTGTTACCCTCATCAGGAGTGGTCGACCAACAAAGATCACTCCAACAGCAAGGCGTGGAATAGTCGGCGAGGTCACAAAGGACCACAGGGTAACTTATAAGCAACTGAAGGCCTCTCTCACATTGGCTAATGTTAATGTTCATGAGTCCACCATCAGGAGAACACTGAACAACAATGGCGTGCATGGCAGAGTTGCAAGGAGAAAGCCACTGCTCTCCAAAAAGACCATTGCTGCTCGTCTGCAGTTTGCTAAAGATCACATGGACAAGCCAGAAGGCTATTGGAAAAATGTTTTGTGGACGGATGAGACCAAAATAGAATGTTTTGGTTTAAATGAGAAGCGTTATGTTTGGAGAAAGGAAAACACTGCATTCCAGCATAAGAACCTTATCCCATCTGTGAAACATGGTGGTGGTAGTGTCATGGTTTGGGCCTGTTTTGCTGCATCTGGGCCTGGACAGCTTGCCATCATTGATGGAACAATGCATTCTGAATTATACCAGCGAATTCTAAAGGAAAATGTCAGGACATCTGTCCATGAACTGAATCTCAAGAGAAGGTGGGTCATGCAGCAAGACAACGACCCAAAGCACACAAGTCGTTCTACCAAAGAATGGTTAAAGAAGAATACAGTTAATGTTTTGGAATAGCCAAGCCAAAATCCTGACCTTAATCCAATCGAAATGTTGTGGAAGGACCTGAAGCGAGCAGTTCATGTGAGGAAACCCACCAACATCCCAGAGTTGAAGCTGTTCTGTATGGAGGAATGGGCTAAAATTCCTCCAAGCCGGTGTGCAAGACTGATCAATAGTTACTGGAAATGTTTAGTTGCAGTTATTGCTGCACAAGGGGGTCACACCAGATACTGAAAGCAAAGGTTCACATACTTTTGCCACTCACAGATGTGTAATATTGGATCATTTTCCTCAATAAATAAATGATCAAGTATAATATTTTTGTCTCATTTGTTTAACTGGGTTCTCTTTATCTACTTTTAGGACTTGTGTGAAAATCTGATGTTTTGGGTCATATTTATGCAGAAATATAGAAAATTTTAAAGGGTTCACAAACTTTCAAGCACCACTATATATGTGTGTGTGTATATATATATATATATATATATATATATATGCGGTACAGTGGTGTAGTGGTTAGCACTGTCGCCTCACAGCAAGAAGGTCCTGAGTTTGAGCCCAGCGGCTGTGTGGAGTTTGTATGTTCTCCCCGTGTCTGCGTGGGTTTCCTTCGGGTGCTCCGGTTTCCCCCACAGTCCAAAGACATGCAGGTTAGGTTAATTGGTGGCTCTAAATTGATCGTAGGTGTGAATGTGAGTGTGAATGGTTGTGTGTCTCTATGTGTCAGCCGTGCGATAACCTGGCAACTTGTCCAGGGTGTACCCCGACTCTCGTCCATAATCAGCTGGGATAGGCTCCAGCTTGTCTGCAACCCTGTCGAACAGGATACACGGCTACAGATAATGGATGGATAAATATTATATACAACCCCAATTCCAAAAAAGTTGGGACAAAGTACAAATTGTAAATAAAAACAGAATGCAATAATTTACAAATCTCAAAAACTGATATTGTATTCACAATAGAACATAGACAACATATCAAATGTCGAAAGTGAGACATTTTGAAATTTCATGCCAAATATTGGCTCATTTGAAATTTCATGACAGCAACACATCTCAAAAAAGTTGGGACAGGGGCAATAAGAGGCTGGAAAAGTTAAAGGTACAAAAAAGGAACAGCTGGAGGACCAAATTGCAACTCATTAGGTCAATTGGCAATAGGTCATTAACATGACTGGGTATAAAAAGAGCATCTTGGAGTGGCAGCGGCTCTCAGAAGTAAAGATGGGAAGAGGATCACCAACCCCCCTAATTCTGCACCGACAAATAGTGGAGCAATATCAGAAAGGAGTTCAACAGTGTAAAATTGCAAAGAGTTTGAACATATCATCATCTACAGTGCATAATATCATCAAAAGATTCAGAGAATCTGGAAGAATCTCTGTGCGTAAGGGTCAAGGCCGGAAAACCATACTGGGTGCCTGTGATCTTCGGGCCCTTAGACGGCACTGCATCACATACAGGCATGCTTCTGTATTGGAAATCACAAAATGGGCTCAGGAATATTTCCAGAGAACATTATCTGTGAACACAATTCACCGTGCCTTCCGCCGTTGCCAGCTAAAACTCTATAGTTCAAAGAAGAAGCCGTATCTAAACATGATCCAGAAGTGCAGACGTCTTCTCTGGGCCAAGGCTCATTTAAAATGGACTGTGGCAAAGTGGAAAACTGTTCTGTGGTCAGACGAATCAAAATTTGAAGTTCTTTATGGAAATCAGGGACGCCGTGTCATTCGGACTAAAGAGGAGAAGGACGACCCAAGTTGTTATCAGCGCTCAGTTCAGAAGCCTGCATCTCTGATGGTATGGGGTTGCATTAGTGCGTGTGGCATGGGGCAGCTTACACACCTGGAAAGACACCATCAATGCTGAAAGGTATATCCAGGTTCTAGAGCAACATATGCTCCCATCCAGACGACGTCTCTTTCAGGGAAGACCTTGCATTTTCCAACATGACAATGCCAAACCACATACTGCATCAATTACAGCATCATGGCTGCGTAGAAGAAGGGTCCGGGTACTGAACTGGCCAGCCTGCAGTCCAGATCTTTCACCCATAGAAAACATTTGGCGCATCATAAAACGGAAGATATGGCAAAAAAAGACCTAAGACAGTTGAGCAACTCGAATCCTACATTAGACAAGAATGGGTTAACATTCCTATCCCTAAACTTGAGCAACTTGTCTCCTCAGACCCCAGACGTTTACAGACTGTTGTAAAGAGAAAAGGGGATGTCTCGCAGTGGTAAGCATGGCCTTGTCCCAACTTTGAGATGTATTGTTGTCATGAAATTTAAAATCACCTAATTTTTCTCTTTAAATGATACATTTTCTCAGTTTAAACATTTGATATGTCATCTATGTTCTATTCTGAATAAAATATGGAATTTTGAAACTTCCACATCATTCCATTCCATTTTTATTTACAATTTGTACTTTGTCCCAACTTTTTTGGAATCAGGGTTGTGTATATATATATACACCCAAGATAAATACTAAATAGTGATATAGGCATCTCTGAGGCTTTTTTTTTGCCTTAAATGAATTAAACTTCTTCTTCTAGAAGTTAAAAAGCTTTTTATTACCATTACTAAGAAATTCTGCCGCAGCTGTCCTGCCACTATTTTACGATTCACAGTGTGTGTGTGTGTGTGTGTGTGTGTGTGTGTGTGTGTGTAAATACGACAAATGATTGAGAATGTGTTAGAGCATGCATCTATTAGCTATCATCTAAGTCCTGTTGCACTGTACTGAAGTTGATCTGAATATCAATAAGCATTTCCTTAGATCAGAGTTTATTCCAGCATCTCAATGGGTTATGCAAATACAGATGAGAAGAAATGATTGATTTATCATCCCACTATCCAGTATCAGCCAAAACAGGATGGGTTTCTTGTTTAATCTCTCAAGGTTTCTTCCTAATATTAAGGAGCTTTGCCTTGCCAGTAACGTCTCTGGCTTGCTCATTAGAGATCCAGTTCTAGAGCAGTGTAACAGTCTTTTGCACGACTTAATATACAAATAAAATTGAGTTGAACTCTGGATGTGTGTATAATCACCATACCAAGCTTGCAAAGTTGCATTTAACATTGCACACAGTACATTTCAATCAGGTTCCTTGAACAACAAAGTAAACATTGGGGGAAGAACAGATAGCTGTGGCTGGTAGTTCATACAGACCCATTCATCACATTGCATATTCTTTACTTGCACAAAAAATTACTGCAAGTCAAAACAATAGGTATTGGTGCTCTCATGCAAATCATCTGCCCTCTTCATTTAAATCTTTGCTTGATAACACAGACCTTGCTGTCCTTCACAGTTTGTGGTTTATGGCTATAAATTTCAGCAATTAAGCACAAATATCAGAAGACTACTGTACATCTTGTATTCCCTACTGACTGAACATGATACAGTAATTAACCAATTATTTGAATCAAATGTGTAAAAACAGTGAAAACACTGAAAACTATACCCCCCTGATGCCTTTCAGGATTACACTCTGACTTAATGATCCTTACCCTAATTAATGATAATGACAAACATTTTGACATTAACATTTATGTGGCAGCAGGGGCGTGGTCAAGCATCGGTCTGTGAATGGAGGGCGGAGTCAGGGAAGGTAAGTGGCGGAATCACTGCACCTGACGGGAATTAACCTGTGTTTGTGTGTCTTCCCCAGTGACCGCGCCCTATAAGAAGAGAGGGAGAGCGGAGGAACGGAGACTCTCTCCAGCCAGGAGGCTTGTGTGTGTATAATCTAAAGCTGAAAAGCTATAATAAAGAGTTTGAGAACTCAGTTCTGGCCTGCTGTGCTTCTGTGCTCCACGCACTTAGACACTTGTTACAATTTCATAAAAGTTTGAAAAAAAAAAAAAATCCCACTGAGATATAGACTATCCGAAGAGTATCTGAACAATCTAACATACAGCGTCTTGCAAAAGTACAGTATTCATCCCCCTTGGTGTTTGTCCTGTTTTGTCACATTACAAGATGAAATTAAAATGGATTTTTGGAGGGTGAGCACCATTTGATTTACACAACATGCCCACCACTTTAAAGGTGCAAATTGTTGTTTTATTGTGACACAAACAATAATTAAAATGAAAAAAAAAACAGAAATCTGGAGTGTGCATAGGTATTCACACCTTTTCGTATGAAACCCCTAAATAAGAGCTGGTCCAACCAATTAACTTCTTAAGTCACATAATTAGTTGATTAAGATCCACCTGTGTGCAATCAAAGTGTCACATGATCTGTCACATGATGTCTGTATAAATCAACCTGTTCTGGAAGGACCCTGACTCTGCAACACTACTAAGCAAGCAGCATGAAAACCAAGGAGCCTCCAAACAGGTCAGAGACAAAGTTGTGGAGAAGTATCGATCAGGGTTGGGTTATAAAAAAAATATCCCAAACTTTGAATATCCCAGGGAGCCTCATTAAATCCATTATAGCAAAATGGAGAGAATACTGTATGTTACCACTACAAACCTGACAAGAGGAGGCCACCCACCAAAACTCACAGACCAGGCAAGGAGGGCATTAATCAGAGATGCAACAAAGACACCAAAGATAACACTGAAGGAGCTGCAAAGATACTGTACACAGCGCAGATGGGAGTATCTGTCCATAGGACCACTTAAGCCATACACTCCACAGAGTGGGGCTTTATGGTAGAGTGGCCAGAAAAAAGCCTTTGCTTAAGAAAACACGTTTGGAGTTTGCCCAACAGCATGTGGCAGACTCCCCAAACACATGGAAGAAGATTCTCTGGTCAAATGAGACTAAAATTGATCTTTTTGGCCATCACAGGAAATGCCATGTTTCACACAAACCCAACACCCTGAGAACACCATTCCTACAGTTAAGCATGGTGGTGGCAGCATCATGCTGTGGGGATATTTTTCATCTGCAGAGACAGGAAAGCTGGTCAGGACTAAAGGAAAGACAGATGTCACTAAATACAGGGCAATTCTGGAGGAAAACCTGTTTGAATCAGCCAGAGGTTTGAGACTGGGACAAAGGTTCCCTACATTACCTTTATCTGATCAACATCAGATTTGGTTAGAATAAAGAAATGAAAAAATTTGTCATTTAACAACGAAAACCCTGCAGTCGTTTATATGGTAAGGTTTTCTGAAATGATGCTAATTTAACATTTACAGAAGGAATAGCCAGTGAAAGAGCTTTGCGACCGTCAGTAAGATTTCCACTATGAGAGAGCCTTCAGGACAAGGACTTTGTGTTTTCTTGGTAACATGAAAGCTGTTTAACATAAACAGAGAGAAAAACAAAAGGCAGATAAGAGAATGTCTGTTTATAACTGCTATAACTGATGTGAACTTATGGAACCTTTTTGTGGACAGTTCACAACATTAAATATGACTATAAACTGATGAAAAATGCAATGTTTCATTCTTTAATTAATAAAAGATTGCAATCATTGGCAAGCTGCTGTGGTATAAGCGGAATAAAACACTTCAGGATGTGTTGTTATTGGAACATTATCAACTTCAGGGTTGATAATGGCTCTCTGCCTTATATCGGGCTGAATCACACTACCCTGTCTTTGATTATTTCCCTATAATAGCATTCCTCTTTGTGTTTTATTCCTTACTTATTGGAATGCCCGCCGTTCTTTAGCTCACCACACCACTGAATGGACGGTTATAGTCTAACAGTCAAAATTCTGAAAGAAAAGAAATAAAATGCCAGAACAACTGTTCTTACTGTGCTAATCTGTTTTGACCCAAGGATACAAAGCATGTTTTTTTTTTACATGACAAACATTTTCTTCAACTGCCCTTGAGAAGGAGAGCTAGATGTACCAATTTTTGTCCCTTTGACACAATTTTCAAGTGTTTTTTTTTAAACTTCCTTTTCTCTTTCATCTGATTTCCATGTGTGTCTACGCTTTCAGAATACAAGTGACCTGCCAGTCCAGGACCGTGGTTAAAAATGCAAAAACCTCTGCTGCTATCATCCATGAATACACTGGTGTACAAGAGATGAAACCTTTTACAGTAAGTCTGAACTTCGATTGAAGAAGAAGCCTAAAAGCAGCAGAAAATAATTATATATAATATAAAATATATAATGCTTTCGACCAAAAATGGCTTAAAAACATAAAGAAATTAAATGTTTCAACCTTAAAAAAAAATACTCTGGACTATTTAATGACTTCTACATTATGGAGTCAGTAGAGAAACATTTTAGAGTTCCAAACATTCGTTTTACAGCAAAAAATAAATAAATATTACAGAAAAAAAAAGTTTGTATCTGAGCAGTATAAGAGAGCACTTTTCAGATTAAAAAAGAAAACATAATGAAGGCTACTGGGTTTGGGGGCAAAATGAAGAAGCGAGTGTGACAAAGTGTCCAGAAGAACTGTGGCTGGTTCTGTAAGATGCTCAGTAAAACCTACAGCTCATTTCCTTATCAAACTGCACTCATTGTACCTGAGACTACTATATTTTTTAAAGCAAAAGGTCGTCTCACACTAAATATTGGCTTTGTTTCATTTATTATAGCTTACTGCTGTGTATAGTATTTTTTTATGTTGCAACATTTCATTTTGTTATTCTTAAGCCATTTTTAGTCTACAGCATTGCTTTACATATGCCTAAGACTTTTGCCCAGTGTGTGAGTGTGTGCATATATATATATATATATATATATATATATATATATATATATATATATATATATTTTTTTTTTTTCCTCTTTTGAAGTAGACTACCTTGAAAATGATCACAGAGCAGTAGAGTAGGAAAAAAATGCTCTCATTTCCATGTTCAAAGGGTGACACGAGGAAAGTAATTCATATGCATGTTTAATAAGATTATGTTTTGGAATGAAACTGGTTTTGTGAATATGGAGCTTTAATGCTATGCAGTGGTGGAGTGTAGAGAACGCCAGAGAAAACTTCTGCTTTCCCAAAGTACGTTTTGCTGCAGAAGCCAAAGTCCAGGAAATAAAGTCAGACCTGACCTCCTCCGATAACCCTAAGTCTTAGCCCTAACCCAGGAGGCAGTCTGCAACACAGAACATCACACCTACCAACACACTTATCCAGCATGAAATTTTGGTTTGACTCTGCCCACTGAGACTTTGGGTTCTTTGAGGGTACTTATATAACTTATAACAGAAATATTTACCGGTTATATACAGTGGTGCTTGAAAGGTGAACCCTTTACAATTTTCTATATTTCTGCATAAATATGACCTAAACATCATCAGATTTTCACACAAGTAAAGAGAACCCAGTTAAACAAATGAGACAAAAATATTATACTTGGTCATTTATTTATGGAGGAAAATTATCTAATATTACATATCTGTGAGTGGCAAAAGTATGTGAACCTCTAGGATTTGCAGTTAATTTGAAGGTGAGATTAGAGTCAGGTGTTTTCAATCAATGGGATGACAATCAGGTGTGAGTGGGCACCCTGTTTTATTTAAAGAACAGGGATCTATCAAAGTCTGATCTTCACAACACGTTTGTGGAAGTGTATCATGGCACGAACAAAGGAGATTTCTGAGGACCTCAGAAAAAGCATTACTGATGCTCATCAGGCTGGAAAAGGTTACAAAACCATCTCTAAAGAGTTTGGACTCCACCAATCCACAGTCAGACAGATTGCATACAAATGGAGGAAATTCAAGACCATTGTTACCCTCCCCAGGAGTGGTCGACCAACAAAGATCACTCCAAGAGCAAGGCGTGTAATAGTCGGCGAGGTCACAAAGGACCCCAGGGTAACTTCTAAGCAACTGAAGGCCTCTCTCACATTGGCTAATGTTCATGAGTCCACCATCAGGAGAACACTGAACAACAATGGTGTACATGGCAGGGTTGCAAGGAGAAAGCCACTGCTCTCTAAAAAGAACATTGCTGCTCGTCTGCAGTTTGCTAAAGATCACGTGGACAAGCCAGAAGGCTATTGGAAAAATGTTTTGTGGATGGATGAGACCAAAATAGAACTTTTTGGTTTAAATGGGAAGTGTTATGTTTGGAGAAAGGAAAACACTGCATTACAGCATAAGAACCTTATCCCATCTGTGAAACATGGTGGTGGTAGTATCATGGTTTGGGCCTGTTTTGCTGCATCTGGGCCAGGACGGTTTGCCATCATTGATGGAACAATGAATTCTGAATTATACCAGCAAATTCTAAAGGAAAATTTCAGGACATCTGTCCATGAACTGAATCTCAAGAGAAGGTGGGTCATGCAGCAAGACAACGACCCTAAGCACACAAGTCGTTCTACCAAAGAATGGTTAAAGAAGAATAAAGTTAATGCTTTGGAATGGCCAAGTCAAAGTCCTGACCTTAATCTAATCGAAATGTTGTGGAAGGACCTGAATCGAGCAGTTCATGTGAGGAAACCCACCAACATCCCAGAGTTGAAGCTGTTCTGTACAGAGGAATGGGCTAAAATTCCTCCAAGCCGGTGTGCAGGACTGATCAACAGTTACCGGAAACGTTTAGTTGCAGTTATTGCTGCACAAGGGTACTAAAAGCAAAGGTTCACATACTTTTGCCACTCACAGATATGTAATATTGGATCATTTTCCTCAATAAATAAATCTCATCTCATTATCTCTAGCTGCTTTATCCTATTCTACAGGGTCGCAGACAAGCTGGAGCCTATCCCAGCTGACTACAGGCGAAAGGCGGGGTACACCCTGGACAAGTCGCCAGGTCATCATAGGGCCGACACATAGACACAAACAACCATTCACACCTACGGTCAATTTAAAGTCACCAGTTAACCTAACCTGCATGTCTTTGGACTGTGGGGGAAACCGGAGCACCCGGAGGAAACCCACGCGGACATGGGGAGAACATGCAAACTCCGCACAGAAAGGCCCTCGCCGGCCACGGGGCTCAAGCCCGGACCTTCTTGCTGTGAGGCGACAGCACTAACCACTACACCACCGTGCCGCCTCAATAAATAAATGACCAAGTATAATATTTTTGTCTTATTTGTTTAACTGGGTTCTCTTTATCTAATTTTAGGACTTGTGTGAAAATCTGGTGATGTTTTAGGTCATATTTATGCAGAAATATAGACAATTCTCAAGGGTTCACAAACTTTCAAGTACCACTGTACCTGGTAACATTTCAGTGGTATTTTCATCTGCTGCACTTGTTTAACTGTTGTACTTTGTATAGCTTCATCAAACTGTTTTTTTTTTTTGTAATATGCAACTAATATAGTTGTGCTCTCATTTCTGATCTCATTGATTTTGCCATTCTTATGCTCCCCAATGAGTCACTTTCTATCTCTTACAGTACTTGGGTTTAATATTTAATAGCTGCAAGGATTTGGTCTTCAGACAGAAGTTGGTGCAGTCCTAAAGAACTATTCAAACGTGGTTTTTTTTTTTCATAATTCACTACTAGCTGTGGAAAATATTCTGCTCATCCTGAAATAATGTTCTTCTTTTAAAAGTTTGCAATGACATTAAAGTGATTCACTCTTACAAAATGCATGCCCTTTTAAATTGGCACACAGGAATGTAGTGCACAACAAAACCTAGTTTCCATAGATATATGAAATATCTAACTGCAGCAACAGAACTGTGGCACTAAGTTTTAATTACAGTGTAGTATGTACGGTATGTGACGAGAGTAGTAATGCTTTGCAACTGTATGGAGCACTGTATGTGAGGCAGTGGACATTAGTATTCAACTGGCTATAGATATGAAACTCTACAGTCTGGCCACAGCAGAAAACTGAGAGTGAATCTTTGCATACCCCTGGGGCTTCAGCAGTACCCGCTGAGTCTTACTGGAAACGAAGAGAGCAAACAAACATCACTGGCATTGAAGATAATAGCAGGGGACCATTGGAGGGTTCAGTTCTCGCCACAGTGACTGAGTACTTAACAGGTGCCATATCTGCTCCAAGACAATTGTTAAGAGACACAGACAGACAGCTAGCAATACACATCGACACAAATGCACTCCAATCTCCTGCAAAATACGTTCTCAACAATCCCATACTATCTGGTCTGTATTTTTAAAAATGCTTTCTGCAGTGCCTCATGCATATATTCTATTGAGGAGAGATTTCTGTTTGGAAGTGACCTGAGATAACATTTTTTTTTAAGGAAAAATATCTCACTATTTGCGTTTCCATCAACCAGTAATAGTGTCACCTTTTCTTGGCTGCTTTTATGGTAGAGCAAACCCTGCCTGGATCCGAGTTTGATATCAATAGGACAGACTTCCTTTCATTTGAAAAACAGTATTGTATGCTACATAAAAGCAGCTTTTATAGGGTCTACTTTCTCCATGAATGCACAATGTATAGAAACCTAAGGCAAGGAATGAGTACTGAAAGAATGAGCTCAAACGCAAGCATACATAGACAATTCTATAGCATCTTTTATGCATTAAAAAAGGCAGAAAGTGCTTCCCAGTGTGTGTGTGTGTGTGTGTGTGTGTGTGTGTGTGTGTGTGTGTGTATAAACTAGTGTAAGTAAAACATTTAAATGGCAGAATTTAAAGAGGATATCTATTCAATTAAAACAAAAAAGTAAAAAAACATAATTAAAACAGGAAAAGGGAAAATGTAAGAAATAAATGAAATAACATTTAGGATCACATACGGTTATTAGCCCGTTTATTAAATACACCTACAGTACTGTGCAAAAGTCTTAGGCACATGTAAAGAAATGCTGTAGACCAAAAATGGCATAAAAAAATAATAAAATGAAATTATTCAACATAAAAAACACTATAAGCCATAATAAATGAAACAAAGCCAATATTTGATGAGACAACGCTTTGTTTTAATAAAAATAGTAGTTTCAGGTACAGTGAGTGCAGTTTTATAAGGAAATGAGCTGTAGGTTTTCCTGAGCATCTTACAGAACCAGCCACAGTTCTTCTGGACATTTTGACTGTCACACTTGCTTCTTCATTTTGCAGGAAAACCCAGTAGCCTTCATTATGTTTTCGTTTTTAATCTGGAAAGTGGTCTCTTATGTAATATGCTGCTCAGATACAAGCATTTTCTTTCTGTAACATTTAATTTTGTGTTGGAAAACGAGCATTTGGACTCTAAAATGTTTTTGTACTTACTCGATAATGTCTGTCTATCTATCTATCTATCTATCTATCTATCTATCTATCTATCTCGCATATCACTGCAGTGACATGGCCACTCTGACAGTATCAGCTGTCAAAGTCTCTAGGAAGAATTACAATAGTGGTTTCCCATTGCCTTCTACTTTATTATTATTATAGATGTTTTCTCCTCTCAATCATTCACACACACCCCTACAGTCAATTTAGAGCCACCAATTAGCCTAACTGCATGTCTTTGGACTGTGGGGGAAACCGGAGCACCCGGAGGAAACCCACACAGACACGGGGAGAACATGCACACTCCACACAGAAAGGCTCCCATCAGCCACTGGACTCAAACCCAGAACCTTCTTGCTACGAAGTGACAGTGCTAACCAACTTCACCACCATGCCACCCTTGATAATGTAGAAGTCATAAAATAGAAATCGATAAAGTTTGTATGAAAAAAAATAGGGTGCCTAAGACTTTTGCACAGTACTGGCCATTTTACCATGTTCTCTAACCGCACTTTGTATGTAGAAATTTACTGGAGCCCATCTGTTCCTTTTCTCAATTTCTCATCTCATTATCTCTAGCCGCTTTATCCTTCTACAGGGTCGCAGGCAAGCTGGAGCCTATCCCAGCTGACTACGGGCGAAAGGCGGGGTACACCCTGGACAAGTCACCAGGTCATCACAGGGCTGACACATAGACACAGACAACCATTCACACTCACATTCACACCTACGGTCAATTTAGAGTCACCAGTTAACCTAACCTGCATGTCTTTGGACTGTGGGGGAAACCGGAGCACCCGGAGGAAACCCATGCAGACACGGGGAGAACATGCAAACTCCACACAGAAAGGCCCTCGCCGGCCCCGGGGCTTGAACCCAGGACCTTCTTGCTGTGAGGCGACAGCGCTAACCACTACACCACCGTGCCGCCCTTTTCTCAATTTGTCAAACAAATTTTAATATAAAACAAACAAAAAGCATTAAAAGCATCTCTTACCTATCATTGAGATATTACAAGTTAGAATCCTGGCAATGCCACAGCCAGGAGTCTAAGAGAGCAAAATTGGCCATACTCTCGGCATGGGAGGTATGGCATTACACTCTCTCTCTCTCTCTCTCTTTTTCCTGGTAGTCAAAGTGAGAATCTAAACAAACATGAGTATCTTTGAGCTCATGTATGAGGAAGAGGGTAGATAGCACTTTCCTCCTAGTTTGTTCAGGTAACCTGTTACACTGCATGAGCAGCAGTTTGAAAACATGCCATGTGTTCACAGGACTTGGAGGAAGCACCTGCTAGCATTTGCTTTCTGGTTGGTGGCAGTCATAACATTGTGAGATTGGGTAGGAATTGGCAACATGACCAAACTGAGTTAAAAAACAGAAGGAGAAGAAAAATCCTACAAAGGTCATGAGATCATCACAAGGTCTTGAAGATTATGTCTGCTTATTCATAATTTCTTGCAAGACCTTCACATTTTTGGAGACGCTTCAGAGAAGAAACCATTCAATGGAGAAAGATTTTAAAATATTGGTTTGAAAAATGTAAATTGCTGCACCATTGCCTTGCTATCGACACTGACAGCTTTTGAAAATTTCGTATTGTAGTTTTGATTTTATTTTCTTTCCAACCATTTCAGCTTCACAACTGTTGGTTTACACTTATAGACAGAAGCCTTATTCAAGCAGTAGTAGTTTCTCAGCATGAAGTCTGTAATGAAATATTTGCATGTCTCCCCTGTGACAAAGCACTTTCAACCAGATGGCTATGAATTAAGCAGAACAAGTACGTTTTCAGCAGGTTTCTTTTTTAAGCAAACCCAGATGTTTACATATCACATATGGTGATAATCTACAAGTTTCATGATATTGTGGCATATGTGACTTTGTATTTTAAGCTTTATACTCAAGTATATAGTTTATACATTGGCATATTGTCCAAATGTGGTTTCTTTTTGAAGGTTGTGATGGATTAAAATTACAGATTGAAGATGACCGTAACATTTTAAAATGGCTCTTAAATCCCTTATCAACAACATGGATGTATTGAGAAAATATGAAAATGGCAGAAAATGCTAATGTTTGAACAAAAATGTGCTTTACATTCATAAAAAGTGAAGCAGGAACAAGGAAGTATAATTTATGTTGGTTACATTACTGGTTGGTGAGCTGTTTATCACCCCATTTTCAAGTCATACTTGGTTTAATACCTTCTCCAAGTTCTCTAATAAAATCAGTAGGCATTGGCAACTTGGGTGCTAAAATATATGTTTCCTAGTGATGGCCAGAGGATAATGGATTCCACCTCCTGAGAATTGGTTCATTCCTCAATTTCTTCTTCCTCAGCTCTATCCTAAGGAGATTTTCTTTTAACTTGCTCACTGGGGGGTTAAGTCACTAAAGACTTTAAAGCTGCTTTGAGACTTTTTTTGTTAAAATAAGTGAAATTCTGAATTTAAAAAATTCCATGGTTTTCTCTGTGGTTAAAAGTCAGTCTTTCTCAGATGTCCCAGTCATTAATAAAAACCTTGCTGTAGTTCCCTAAGGGTGTTTTCGCACTTGGTGAACACTCCAAACGAACTCAGACCCCTCTTAAATTCTTAAAGCTTGGAAGGTGGTCTCAGTTCGGTTCACTTCAAGTCCTGTGCTTTGTGAACACAAAGCACCCCTTAGTTTGCTTCACTTTTTGCCATTGTATTTTAGTCCTCTAGGCTTGCCGTAGACAGATCACATGCTCCTGCAATGGGATGCTCAAAAAACAAAGCTAAAGGTCTAAGAGCTCCAGAGGAGTTAGATTGTGAACAGAAAGAGAACTGAATTCTCTTTCAAATGAACTCACAATGTGAATGCAAAAAGAACAGAGTCCCTTTATCTGTTGGTCCACTTTTTGGTCCACTTTAAGAGGACTGAGTTTGGTTCATTAAAAAAAAGAATATATGTGAAAACAATGAGGGCTCTATGTTAACTTTGAGACATGGTTGCCCATTCAGGCAACCATTTGTAGAAATCTGGTTGCCCGAACTCAGAACATGGTTGCCCAAATATTACATATTATTTTTTTTATTTATTATTCAACCTTCTCAGACGCTGTCTGTATCAACAAGCATTGACACTAGCGCCCCATGCGAGTAATGCGGTAATTAGTCATGTAGTGAAGGACATACCAATAGTCAGTCCCCCCAGGATTTCGCGGGCCTTTTTTGTGATTGTTGCGGGCTAAAATGTCTGATGTTGCGGGGGGTTTTCCAAAAAATTGCGATGAAAGTTGCAGTTTTTTTTAGGTTTTTGTTGCGATTACATTGCGGGAGGAAGTGAAAGTTGTGAGAAATTATTGCGATTTTCTCTTTTTGTGATTAAAATTGAGTGATATGTTAAATATTAAGTTATTACTGAAAAACTATTGATTAAAAAAACAAAGACACTGAGAAATGGCCCTATAAACAACTTTACCAATAAAAAAGATTACCAGGACTACAAAAATGCAGAAAAATAGGCTTTACTTATCCAAATGCACCTGTTGGTTCAAAAGTTAAAGTGCATAGAACCTCACAGCACAACATGAAGTTACCTTAAAATATAATATAAATGCCTCAGCTTTCATGTAAGAAAAAAACCCTATTAATACTAGTACTGTGTGCAGGCAGTCTCTCCTGAAGACTAAATTAAACAATAATTATAAACTAATAAAATAAACGGTTCAGGCTTCATGGAAGAAAAAAACAATTTGAACAGAATCTCATAGTATGATGCTGAAGCTGCCTAAACAATGGAAAATAAAATACCATTTTGGCAAAAATGTTGGTATCCATTAATTTCTTGTATTAAGTAAAAAAATAATGTAAAGTGCACACAGTCCTTCACTGTAAACATAACACACTTTCAGTAACAGAATTTAAGCCTATAGATAGTTTTCACATGACGTCACAGAGTCGGGGATTCCCTAGTGGTGGCCATCTTGCGGGTCAAGCTTACCGTACGGGTGACTGAGCACACATTGTAACGCGCGAGTACAAAGTCTTCAAAAGAACCCAAGCAGGCTATTTCAAGCTAGCAATGGTGCACACCTGTTGTATTCACGGCTGTCGTAATAGGTCAGATGATGAAGTCAAGCGGAGCTTTTATGGAATTCCCACTGTACGGGAGCACGAAGGCAAGCAAACAAAGAAACTCAGTATACAAAGGAGAAATCTATGGCTTGCAAGAATCAACCGCAAGGATTATCAGCCTTCCAAACACAGCAAAGTCTGCTCTGATCATTTTATAAGTGGTAAGTTGTTTAAATAAACAATCAATTGTGTTTAAGTTTGCTTTTGGAAACCAAAACATCATGTGAACAATCTCTGGAGAATGCCTAACTGGAACCGCTGAGTGTACGTTTACTTTGTAATGTACACTTAATATCGCTCGTTTGTCACGTTTCTATTTGACACTTGTCACTTCACTCACGCAAGGGTCATTTTTGAAAAACATTTTAGGTCTATTCTGTATGATTTGATTTGTGTTTGGGATGCAAACAGCGCGCCTTTTGGCGGATGTCGCCTGAATCGCGCAGATCCGATTTTTTTTTTTAGGGGGGGCGTTGGAGTGTCTGATTATAATTTCAAAGTAAATTCTGTATTAAAATTACTAAATAAGCAAATCCGTTACAGTCCATGAAACAGGAAGTATAAGGATGAGAAAAAAAACAGTTTAAATCGGAAAGCTGCGCACATTTGCGCAGCCCGAGCGGTGTGCAGGACTGCGCAAATGTGTGCAGCTTTCCGATTTAAACTGTTTTTTTCTCATCCTTATACTTCCTGTTTCATGGACTGTAGCGGATTTGCTTATTTAGTCATTTTAATACAGAATTTACTTTGAAATTATAATCAGACACTCCAACGCCCCCCCTAAAAAAAAAATCAGATCTGCTCAATTCAGCCGTGAAAAAGGCGGCATCCGACAAAGGTGCGCTGTGAATATATAAAGTTGTATATATCAGACAGCCTTTAAAGTTTGATGAAGTCAGTTTCAGGCTTTGGAGCAGGCTTTGGCAGTTTCAGGCTTTGGCAGCCCTGCATAGTCACTTGAAAATGCATCTTTGTCCACTTCGTAGGGGTCAATTCCCCCAATCAAGGCCAGTTTGGCTGCATACCGTTGTCGTGAGATGTCGTCTAATTATCTATATACTTCTGTTTGCTTGATTTTGCCGACATTGATCTTTATTTTAGAAAACTGACTATATAACTTCATAAATTTGTCCAAGATAACGTAGCCGGTAATGGCGATGGTCCGTTTTGTTTGCCCCACAAGATGGCGGCTGGAGGGCGTTCCTTGGAATGCCGTGACGTCAGTGAAAACTATCTATATAAACAGTGACTCTCACATCATCCAGTGTTGCCAGATACTGCTGACGTTTTCCAGCCCAAAATATGTTCAAAACCCGCCAAAATGCACTTAAAACCGCCCAATCTGGCAACACTGTGCACATGCTGCTTCTCTCGAACGTATACACAGAAGTAAGGCGGAAGGTAGTTTGTCGACGTCACCTCAAGACAACGCCAACGATTGGTCAAATTTGCGGGAACGTTGCGGTGATTGGATATAATTGCAACACCGCCCTGAATTCGCGGGGATTGGTTGAATTTGCGTTGAAGTTGCAAATTGCAACATCGTGAAATCCTGGAGGGTCTGAATCGAACACTGAATATACACTACGCGTTAATTATTAGCAATGGGAAACTGCATTGCGAGCCTGCGATGTGCAAATGTGAATTCCGCTAGTTGTTGAATATCCCGTAATGATAACACGGACGCGGTCTTTCCAAGTCAAACAACCGCAAATCGTGATGGAATTTCATCATAATATGAATGAATAAACATCGTTTTTCACGCAAGTTGACATATTTGGGTAGTTGCCCGATCGGGCAAGCATTTGTGAGAGTCTGGTTGTCCGAATCTATTGAATGGTTGCCCCGGGCAATCGGGCTACTGTTAATGTCGAGCCCTGACAACCTCAGACTCCTCTGAAACAAACCAAACTGAGACCACCTCAGGAAGTGGTCTCAATTCTGTTCTCTTCAAGCGCACATCGCCGTTCACTTTGCCTGTGCATTGTGAACACAAAGTGCTCCAGGTTCGCTTCACCTTTTGTCATTGTATTTTAGCCCTCTAGGCTTGCTGTAGACAGATCACATGCTCAGGTGAAAGCTACCCGTAATCCAAAGCAGTAAAGGTCTAAGAGCTCCAGAGGAATGGTAGTGCAAACAGAAAAGACTGAGGCTCCATCAGAGTGGACGTGGACGAGAAAGAAAACTGAATCCTCTTTCAAAATAACTCACTGTGAATGCAAAAAGCATCCCTATTCTGTTGGTTCAATTGGTTCATTTAAAAAGAACTATATGTGAAAACACCCTCAGAGTTTCGTGTAAAAATGTGCTAAAATTTCCTTCTCTTTAATGAGACATATGACCTGATGTGATGATTGTAGCCAAAACCTCAATTTTTAAATCTGATTTTACAATTGGAGCTCTTTCTATGTTTTCTGTTTCCAGAGTTCAGCCTGACATTCAAATAGTGCCTTGATTTGCTTTCCCATTAACTCAAATTCTTTACTCAGCATCTGCAGTTCCTAGACCTCCTCAGATGTCATTCACCACAGTGCTGTCAAAACATTGTAAATTAGAAAGCAAACATTCACCCTACATCGTTCTTCAGTAACTGATTTATTCTAGTCAGGCTCAGGGTAGATCTGAAGTAATTCCACAAACACTGTGAACAAGGCAGGAGAATTTAGTATAACCAGTCTACCCTGTGTGTCTGCACATTTTTGAACAGTGAGAGGAAACCGGAGAACCCAGAGGAAACCCATGCTCACACAGGGAGAACATGCACAGAAACTTCTCACAGATTGTATCCCGAGCTCTGAATGAAACTGGAGCTATGAGGCTGCAAAAAAACCAACAACCCCTAACCAGTCCATTCTTCTTGAACCTCTCTCATTAACAAGGCACTTCTGCCGGCAGAACTACTGCTCAGTGGATATTTAAATAATATTGGCTGGCTTTGAGTGGTATCTCATCTCATCTCATCTCATCATCTCCAGCCGCTCTATCCTTCTACAGGGTCGCAGGCAAGCTGGAGCCTATCCCAGCTGACTACGGGCGAAAGGCGGGGTACACCCTGGACAAGTCGCCAGGTCATCACAGGGCTGACACATAGACACAGACAACCATTCATACTCACATTCACACCTACGGTCAATTTAGAGTCACCGGTTAACCTAACCTGCATGTCTTTGGACTGTGGGGGAAACCGGAGCACCCGGAGGAAACCCACGTGGACACGGGGAGAACATGCAAACTCCACACAGAAAGGCCCTCGCCGGCCCCGGGGCTCGAACCCAGGACCTTCTTGCTGTGAGGCGACAGCGCTAACCGCTTTGAGTGGTATATCAGATATATTCCATTCAGCTAGCATGATACTGAACGAGTCAAAGACGAGTAGCTGAATGGAATATATCTGATAGACCACGAAAAAAGCCAGCCAATATTATTATTATACATACACACTCTCTTCATATCAGCAATCTCAAAGGCCAATGCTAGCTTACCTGCAACTCGAAGCTGTTAGCATGGCAGTCCAGTTACCTTCCAGCCAGCGTAGCAGTAGCATTAGCGAAGGCCAACGCTAGCTGACCCGCGACTTGGTACTGTTAGTGCAGCAGTGCGGTTACCTTCCAGTCAGTGTAGTGTTAGCAAAGACCAATGCTACCACAGTCAAGTCAAATATTATGATTATTTTCCCTGTCTAATTTCCCTGTCTAATAATACTTTTAAAATCAACATCGACAACTACACACGACAGAGCAACCTGGCAGCCAAAATTCTCTTAATCTTCCGCCTTTAACGAAGCAAACCTCATGGCCATGTTTGTTTACAAATTGTCACTATCGCTCACTAACGCGGAAGTTTTACATCTCTGATGTGTCTCTTTTCCAGTTTTTCGATGTCCGTTGGTATGTTTTTCTCTTGTAAATATGCGTGAAGAATATATAATGAAGTTTTGGTAGCCTTTCGGGTGTTCAGCGTCTCTTCAGTTTCAGTTTATTTATTTATTTAGTGCTTAAACCTAGCACTGGATTAACATCATCTTCTCTCTTTCCCGGCTGACAAAGAAATGATTCTGCGCAGCAGAAAAGTTTTGTCATTGGATCTTCACATGAGCTCTGACGTGTGACGCTGTGTTGTCTTGACAATGTGCAATATTGTAACAATATTGCACGCTCATTCTTCTTTGGAGAGAGTGGTGTAATACATGGAGGATAAGCAATATGATAATATTGCATGCTATCAATAAACCCACTAGAAGGGAACAGAATACATGTTTTTATTCCATGGGAAAAGTGGCCTGTATGTATAATAATTTGATTTATTCTCTGTAAATTCTCAAGACTGGGCAGCACGGTGGTGTAGTGGTTAGCGCTGTCGCCTCACAGCAAGAAGGTCCGGGTTCGAGCCCCGTGGCCGGCGAGGGCCTTTCTGTGTGGAGTTTGCATGTTCTCCCCGTGTCTGCGTGGGTTTCCTCCGGGTGCTCCGGTTTCCCCCACAGTCCAAAGACATGCAGGTTAGGTTAACTGGTGACTCTAAATTGACCGTAGGTGTGAATGTGAGTGTGAATGGTTGTCTGCGTCTATGTGTCAGCCCTGTGATGACCTGGCGACTTGTCCAGGGTGTACCCCGCCTTTCGCCCGTAGTCAGCTGGGATAGGCTCCAGCTTGTCTGCAACCCTGTAGAACAGGATAAAGCGGCTAGAGATAATGAGATGAGATGAATTCTCAAGACTGCTGTGAGTGAAAATCCCAGAAGATAAGCAATTTATGAAATACACAAACAAGGCCCATCGGCAACCGACAACAATGTTGTTCAAAGTCAATTCAAAGTCACTGAGATCACATTTATTCTGTAGTTTGATGTTTGATCTGAACCTTAATTGACCCAATGCATTGTTTTATGTGTTGTACAGATTGTGCACTGTTTCTCCAGCTTGTGCTCTTAAGAAGAAAAAAAACTCAATGCCTGACAACTGAAACAAGCAAGTTGAATCAGTACAAAAGCACCAGAGTGCTGATGTCCATGAAAAAAAAAAACTTGCTGTTTTTTTTTCTTGCTGATTGTTAGGAAAGAAAAACAAAAAAGGAGGGAATATAAGCAGTCTTTCCTGTAGTAAACAATTAATCAGCCAAACAAAAAGCAGAATACCATTGAAGAACTAATGCCAAAAAACAGGAGCCAAAGCAAATCATACAGATTAATGGACCCACTACAGTTAGCTAGCAGGCTCAGGTGAAAGGCCGCTCCTATTGTCAGATCTGACAAGAATGGGCTACCTGTTTGACAAGCCATCATTGTGTTCTGTAATCCAATAGTCGACAGGGCCTGCTGCCTAAGAAGTCTTGTCAGCAAATTGAAGCAGTGCTCCTGTAGGCATGGATCAAGGCCTGGCACCGCATGGCCATGTTCTCAGTGCATTTGGCCTAGCTCCAGGGTAATTTTCATAAGGACAAGTAAACTATGGGGCAGCATGAGGCAGAGCATGCAGGACGATATCCCTGCAAGTATGAGCTCTCACTGCATGCTCCGAATACTAATGAATCCATAAAGCAAACTCGCAGCCGTCTGGTCGGGCAACTCCAGCATTCTCAAGGGTTCCTTTAGCCATTTTAAAGAGTGTTTCCGCTCTTGACATTTAAATCACAGAAAAAAAGGGGGGAAAAAAAGGCTTCGTAAATACTGCTCTTATCTAAATCTATGGGCTTACTGGTTCTAATATCCCAACAGTGCAGTGCTGCATACTAACAGTTATGAATAGGTCATAAAGTCAAACATTTCTAGGTTGTTTGGCTGTGAGGCAAAAATGAGGAGACCTGAAAAATAAACGTTTCCTCTTAAAAAACGGCAAGCTTTTGGCACTTTTACTACTGCCTCGGAAACAGAAAATTAATGAATAACACAGCACACATAATAACTGATTTTAAAAGTCGGACACATATTATCAGACAATTATTTTTTTTTTTATTTGTTGACTAAAGAAAGCAGCAATTTTGTTCATAAAAAAGCAGAGCAAATTAAGGCAGGATGTTTAGGACAAACCATTAAAATGCAATCCAGGAGAAATAGAGTAATTTTGCAATGTATGGCCTGTAATTAGCTATCAAGCCCACTCTCTGTGTTTTTATTTAATTGTATGTTGCATTTATTCCAACCCCTTAATTAAGTTTGTGTAAAAAGGCTGAAATCATCCAACAAGATACTGGGTTTGTTTTCTGTACCCGAGTAAACCTGGAAAAAGGGCTTCGAACAACTAAATGTGTTTTCAAGCTGGATGTAATTGTATGCCAAAGGCTTTTAAGTATATGTATACACTCACCGGCCACTTTAATAGAAACTTGTTCTTGATTCTAAGATTCCTGTTCTTGGCTGCAGGAGTGGAACCCAATGTGTTCTTCTGCTGCTGCATGCTGAGATGCTTTTCTGCTCACCACAGTTGTAAAAAGTGATTATACACGTTACTATATCCTTCTTGGCAGTGCAAACCAATCTGGCCATTTTCCTCTGGCCTCTCTTATCAACAAGGTGTTTGTTTCCACCCACAGAACTGTTGCTCACTCAGTGTTTTTTTGTTTTTCGTACCATTCTGTGTAAACTCTAGAGACTGCTGTGTGTGAAAACCCCAGGAGATCAGCAGTTTCTGAAATACTCAAACCAGTTCATCTGGCTCAAACCAACACCCATGCCATCGTAAAAGTCACACTTTGAGATCACAATTTTTCCTGTTCTGATGTTTGAAGTGAACACTAACTGATGGTCTTGATTTGTATCTGCATGATTTTATGCATTGTGCTGCTGTCAAGGGATTGGCTGATTAGATAACTGCAGAAAACAGCAGGTGTGTATGTATGCTTAATAAAGTGGCTGGTGAGTGTATATCCGTTTAGGAAGTTCCAAAATCAAAATGTTCACTTCAATTATTAACGACAATGTTTTCAAGTTTCCCAACTGCAGGTACTGTAAGGAGCCCTGCAATGACCTGGCGACTTGTCCAGGGTGTACCCTGCCTCTTGCCCATAGTCAGCTAGGATAGGCTCCAGCTTGCCTACGACCCTGTAGAACAGGATAAGTGGCTACAGATAATGGATGGATGGATGGATGGATGGATGGATGGATGGATGGATGGATGGATGGATGGATGGATGGAAGGTACTGTAAGGATAAATCAAACAAAAGTTGCAAAGAAGGCTAGAACAAACATGGCTTAAAGTAGCATTGTACTGCAGGGTGCTGGGTGTACTGCAAATCATACTATTGACTATGGCAACTGGTTAAAAATCAAGAGACTGGATCTTGATGTACAGTGGTGCTTGAAAGTTTATGAATCCTTCAGAATTTTTGATATTTCTGCATAAATATGACCTAAAACATCAGATTTTCACACAAGTCCTAAAAGTAGATAAAGAGAACCCAGTTAAACAAATGAGACAAAAATATTATACTCGGTCATTTATTTATTGAGGAAAATGATCTAATATTACATATCTGTGAGTGGCAAAAGTATGTGAACCTTTGCTTTCAGTACCTGGTGTGACCCCAGTGTTTCCCACAGACCAGGTAGCAATTTGTGGTGCTCCACTGTGCCGATGAGGGAATCATGCGCGGTGGTGTCGTGGCGGTTGGCGGAGTCGGTCATTGGGGTGTATGCAAAGTGTTTACAGCGGGCGGTGTTCAAACACAGTATTTTTCTTCAGAGTCATCTGCTGGGACTATTTTAAAGCTACAAGAAGCATTTGAGATTATTCAGTTCAATCTAAATTATTTTAAGTTCTTTAAGAGAAGACAGCTAAAACAATTTTTCCCAGAACCCTGCCTGGTTTCATTCCTCGACCCAACTTTACATTACAGGGCAGGCCATTAGTTTGCTGGACTTGATGATGGTGGAAAACGTGTCTTTTATGAAAATTACTCACCAAAATTGAAGTTAAAGTTTACTTTTTAGTAAAAATTAAACTTTAACTTCAATTTTGGTGAGTAATTTTGCACCGATTGCAATTTTTTGGGCCGATTCCGATTTCCATGGAGTATGACCTGCCGATACCGATTTTGGCCGATTCCAATTTAATTTTTTCAAACCACTTCACAGCACACACAAAGACTATTTTCTTTTTATCTTTTCTTTAATAGAACATTCTGCCAGATTTTCAGTAATAAATTTTCAACACCTCAAAGGTTGAAAACAAACAAAAAGACATTGTTCTTTGTAAAATCTTTCTTCATGTTTGGTATTAACATACTAATTCCTGAAATAGGAAATTCACACAAACATTTTCTTCTTTTCCCATCCAATATCTGGCACAAAAACAACTTCCCCCTCATATATTATTTGCCTACTGCTATGGAACACACTTTCATAAGCCTATTTACATCTGAAAACTTATGCCTTATAGAACAACCCATTTCTTCATTCAGTATCAAAATACAAAAATAATTTCCAGTCATACTTATACCATAGCCATTCTATCATCTTTGTCAAATGTGTATTTGTAGAGTAATTTCCAATGGAATCAAGTGCAACCAAGGTTGTAAAACAAACAAAAAGACATTTTTCTCTCTCTCTCTCTTTGTACAAATCTAACTAGATGTTTGGTAATAGGCTAACGTATTAATTCCTGTAATGGGAAATTCACACAACCACAAACATTTTCTTCTTTTCACATCCAATATCTGGCACAAAAAAATTCACTATTTGGATATCCAAATATAGTGAAATTTTTCGTTGTTAACGGCGCGCGCGCCGGAGCTCGTTAGGCGCGCAGGACTGACACTGCGCAACACAATCGCACTAGAAAGCATGTTCAAGCTGCCAGTGTAGCTGCAGTCTTTTTAGTTGCAAATTACGAGTATTTCCACTTTCATCTCTATGTGATACACAAGTTTTGATCGGCAGAAATCGGCATATTTTAATTTTGGCCGGCCGGTCGCCAGTCATGGCCGATCACGTGAAAATCGGCCGATTCCGATCGGCAGCCGGTCAATCGGTGCATCTCTGGTTTTGACCTTAGTTTTTTGCCTTTTTGGTGTCAATCTTTCAATCATTCTTTAGTTGACATTCAAGGAATAAATTGCAAAAAACAAGCTGGAGGTTTTTGTTTGAAATATTGAACTCAACACTTACCTCAACCAATACTAAAATGAAATAAATAGTATTATGTAACAACAAAATAATAAAATAAAATATCATAATTAGATGTAAGAAACCATTTAAGGTAACACCAAGGCAACTAACAATAATGAAAAGCATTACCCTAATTGGTGCAAAGCCTGCATGCCCTATCAGAACATTTAATTCTGCGTGGCTTCCTGAAAAAAAACTCAAGTGCCCTATCGTAAGGGAAGTCATTGCTGTATGGAATCAATTTTGTGCCAAAATGTTCATACAATACTTTTGAAATATCAAACAAAAATGATAAATCAAAATTTAAAAAAAATTAATTTCAATTTTTTTAGACTGGCAAACAAATTATTCGTGTAATCGTGCAAAATATCAGTCTATTACTCTCATACATGTCAACCTATACGGAATGTCCGTATTTTATACGGATTTGATTCAATAAACATAGTATACGGGCGTATAAATAAAGTTATATGGATTCTTTAAAAAAACTTCAATATTTATTTAGAGCTATAATCAATTCCCACAATGATAAAAGAGTGCATAACATTTACAAACGTACTGTACACCACAGACAGCCAGTAAAGAGTCTTGTGAAATCGCGCGTTATCTTGTGGTAGCGAGACTTCGTTCCACTTTTGATCATGCGCACACCGCATTGCGAGAATCCCGCCAACCGTGAAGTCATAGACATATAAACATAGACGCCGCCTTCTGCATAGAATCATACGTCATCCTCGCCGCCATATTGGATGTGGCAAAGTGGAGATTCTTCAACCGTCTCTGGTATAGCGTCTAGACAGTAGCCGAGAATAAAGATGCCTCATTCATGTGCTGCATTTAACTGTACCAACATGTTTACTGTCCAAACGAGATCACATGGGATTACCTTTCACAGGTGAGACGGGAAAAATACTTTTCATTGTATTTGGTCATTATAACGTAATTTTACGAACAGATTTTCCTGACTTTGTGGCTAATATGAAGTCTCGTGCATAATAGCCGCTCGGTGAAACCTGTCTCCAAACAACGTAGTATTTCCTTCGTAACTACGCTGATAACACTTTGTGTTTTTGTCAAACATTGGAGCTTTGTATTCATTCTGAAGGTTTATTGTTATTAATATTGAATAAAAAGTAACTGGGACATATCATTGTTAATTATCATTCAAATTTTAGGTAAATTATTTTAATTTGCATCTTATACGGATTTTATAAGGGAAATACGGATTTTGGAGGTTGGTTATACAGGTTTGATTGGCCAAAGTTTGACATGTATGTACTCTTCAGAAACCTTTTATTTTTGTTCCACGTCTTTCTCAGTTTTGTTTGACGTAATTTATTTTGGTTGCGATTCCAGCTTTCTCGTTTGCGCTCCCTGACTTTTTGCTTGCAGTTTTGGCACAAACTTCACGTGTGGGTGGGCTGTCCAGGAATGCGTTCCCATTGGCTAACTTGTGTTTGACTGACAGCTACGCTCAGCGATTCCCCCGGAAGCTGTTGCGGCCATTTCCTACTTGGATTCTGGCGGACTGTTTGACGAGTGACCGATCCACTGACGGTAAACAAGGATCGAGTGGACTTCAGTGGCGACTATGATATTGAATTAATTCAACAAAGTGTAAGTACGGGACAAACGTGTTGTATGTGTTGCAGTAGTGCACATTATGCAGGTGTTTCGTGGCAAGTCAAATGTTAGCCTTAGCTCCACTACCCAATATAATAGCTGTCTTGCTAACGTTAAACACACCTGCATAATGTGTACTACTGCAACACATACAACACATTTGTCCCGTACTTACACTTTGTTGAATTAATTCAATCAATCAAGTTATTGGATTCCACATCGCTTTCGGGTACAGGCTCCGGTTGATCAGGGTTTTCTGGGCTGTTCGGCGGCTCCGGGCGCTCTCGCTGTCCCGAAACAGAAGCCTTCCAAAAATACTCTGCAATGGAGCGCTTCATCTTGTCTGAACAGAGACCACAGGGCCACAGAAACTTCTGACCAATCATACACACGCTTACTAACCATGGTTGTTGTTTATCCTTATCAATCTGCTCCTTGATTCGCTGATTACGGTCAGCTGATCGTTTAGCAAGTTGATTCGCCAATCATGATCAGCTGACTCACAGGATGCATTACATCATGGAAAATTTCTTGGAACAGCCGGCGCAGCACTAGTGCTACTTCCGGGTTTCGTGTAGCGGGCGAATGGCACGTGTCAGCCGGCTGGGGAGTTATAAAAATTAATTTGATCGCGTGTTTCTACCGGGGTGGGCGGGGACTTGGTTTTCACACTTCAGTCAGCCAGCGGGGCGCGCTTCAGTCAGCCAGCCGGCATGAAGCTTGTTTTCTTTCAGACGGCGGCTTTGTTCTGCAGCCATTATCTAGGCGCAGGCCTTAATTTTTGCTCATTTTTTTATTGGTGCACCGTGCGACCGTGATTTCAAATATAGTCGCACCCTCAAAATTCTAGTTGCAAGTTCAACTAAACCAGTTGCACTCACGAGCCCTGTATACCTCGACACAATCCTGTTTTTGAGATCTGCAGATAATTCCTCTGACCCCATGGCTTGTGCTCCATTTACACCAGGGGTCACCAAACTTTTTTCTCTGGGGTCCACATTGTTGTTCCTGACTGTGATGGGGGCCGGGGTCGGGTCAGCTATATCACATAGAATTGTATGACCCAGACAAATATGACCACCTCATTGTGTAGTAGAGATTACTAGCCTGGCACAGCCATCCCCACTACTATATCCCCATTACTATATCAACACTTGATTCCTGGCACATATTTGTTTATCTTTACTAGTGGTTTGCAAAAGTAGTAATCAAGTCTTCACACTTTGTTTTAATTTGAAATACCACAGATATTCCATTTATTTATTTTCTAATAAAAATAACATCAAAGCTGTCAAGGTAAGAAACATCTGCCTAGTTGAGGTGATTGACACTGGCAAAGGTGAGTGAAAAATTATAAATTGTAGGTAGGCCTGTTGATATTATTAATAATATTAATATGAATTTTCTAATAAAAATAACATCAAAGCTGTCAAGGTAAGAAACATCTGCCTAGTTGAGGTGATTGACACTGGCAAAGATGAGTGGAAAATTATAAATTGTAGGTAGGCCTGTTGATATTATTAATAATATTAATAATAATTGTGTGCAGCACTTAATAAAGGTCAAATAAATAGGCCTATAAAATAAATACACTTAAAAAAAACAGTGAAATTATAACATGAGCAATAGATCAATAGATCACAGCAGTTGTGCTGTGTCCTGCACGTCATTGCTCTCATCCATGGCCAAAGCAAAAAACTCGAATTCTGACGCTTTCTCATTCAGCTGGTCATACACGTTGTCCCCCAAATCGCCTGGTCATAGTAGGTGCGGAGAGACTCACCGCGTTGAGCACATCCTTCTTGTCGGGACACACCTCCTCAGCCACAGCAAGCATGCATACTTTAACAAAGTCCCCATCAGTAAACGGCTTTCCATGGGTAGCGAGTAGGTGAGCTACCTTATAGCTAGCTCGGACAGCAGCCTGGTTGATCTGGGTTTGGCGAAGGAATACATTCTGTTGTGCAACCAGTCCACATTTTATCCTCCGAATCCTGTCTTCTCTTGTTTGCTCTCGCAAACTAGCATACTTTTTGTGGCGGGTTTCGTAGTGACGACGCAGATTATATTCTTTGAAAACCGACACACTTTCTTTACATACAAGACAAACTGCACGGTCCTTACACCGAACGAAAAAATAATCAGTGGTCCACTGTTCTTTAAAAACTCTGCACTCTCTGTCAGCTTTTCGCTGACCGCTAGCCATTTTGCTGTCCTGAACACTGACAGTTCTCTGCGCGTGCGCTGCCTGTCACTGCTTGAGCACGAGTATATGACGAAAATTCGGAAAATATGAATAGTTCATTTTATAACTAAATATCAATTTTAATTGATAAAATCAACAAAATACAAGCTGCAGACATGTTATTATTTGCCAAAAAGCAATTTAAAAAAATAGGCCATGACCACTTTTGGGGATTGCCTCATAGGGCCGGTTCAAGTGGTGGGGGGCAGAGGGGCTGGGGGGCCAGTCAAAGGGGGGTGGCGGGCCGGAGTCAGCCCGTGGGCCGTAGTTTGATGACCCCTGGTTTACACGTAGCCGGATATCTATGAAGACGCATATTTATTTTATGCGGTTGCACCTCTCATTTACACGTAAACGGAGGTTTCAGTCACTGAAAATGGATATCTTTGAAAACTCCGGGCAAAGTGGAGATTTCTAAAAACTCCGTTTTCATGCCTGCGTGTAAATAGTGGAAAACAGAGTTTTAGGTTTTCCCGACGTCACAATATGCGTCACAGAACAATATTTGCATCAGGCGCTCAATATTTTGGTTTGATGGTCTCATGGATGCGACACGGGTGGTCATCCTTTTTACATATTTGCAAACACTTTTGGTTTGTTTGCATTTGCAAATAGGACTACAAATGCTTTATGAGGAGCAGAGGAGAAGGACTGCGAGGAGGGTCACAGTTTTTCAGGCACTTTTCCTCCCACCAAGACAAAGGCTTGCTGCTTACCAACGTCGCCGCCGCCGTCATGTCATTTGTATTTTCACGATTCTGATAGACTAATATGGCTTTATACTTCTTATACTGCCACCTATATGTTTGGCATGCTCATAATAGCGCTTAGCCGCAGATCCATGTAAATGCAGATATTTTGGAGAACGGTTTGGTGTAATCATGGATATTTTTGAAAACGGAGAGGCGGGGTTATCCATTTCTATACATACCCGGGTACGTGTAAACTAAGCATTGGAGTTTGCTCTGACATGTACTGTCAACTGTGGGACCTTATATAGGCAGGTGTTGGCAATCCCCAATCATGTCCAAGCAATTGAATTTACCACAGTTGGACTCCAATTAAGTTGTAGAAACATCTCAAGCAGTATCAGTGAAAACAAAATGCACCTCAGCTTACTTTTGGGTGTCATATCAAAGGGTGTGCACACTTGTGTACATATGATATTTTACATTTTGATTTTTAATAAATTAGCACAAATGTCTAAAAGTCTGCTTTCACTTTGTCATTATGGGCTATTTTGTGACAAAAAAATGAACTCAAGCTATTGTAAAATAAGTCTGTAATGCAATAAAACGTGGAGAAGGTGAAAGGGGTGTGCAGACTTTCCAGCTTGACTGTAGCTGTGGTATTTGGGACCTTCGCATTAAAAAGTTAAGCATTAAGAATCACGTCAGCATTTGATGAATTTTTCACAAGCTGTTGAAACACAGTATCATCCATTCAAAAATCTCTGCTCTCCAAAAGGAAGAGCACTAGTAAAAACAAACTCTGTCAAGAGTAAAACCCTAAAAAGGTTTTGTTGAGCAGACAGAACAGGGAAGTGCAAAGCCCCATGAGCAACATCTGTAAACTGGAGTCTGGCCCAGCTTACAAAACAAAAGAGAGAGTGAAAGAGAGGATGGTGTACAGGCAACAGATTAATGTGTACTGCCTTGGTTTTTGCTTAGTAGAGGATGAGGGCAAGTAAACAATTTAGAATAATTACATTTCCCGTTCTATGTTCATTCCTTAGTTAGATTGCTCTCAGCTCTCAGAGTAAGCTTGTTAGTGGTCACTTATTAGAAAAGGATAAGTAGCTAAGGTGCATGGTGTAGTATTTATTACCCATTTAATACCTGTAAGAGGTTCCATTTGATTCCATTAATTTACAAAGACAGACAACAAGACAGTATTTTATAGCCAAGAGAATATTGGTTTAAAGCCAGCCACAATTTGAATCCGAATGGTGCCAAAGTGAACTGTGTTCTCTGGGCTGGGTGGGTGGGATGGCAGTGCCCTCTATCCAATAGGGAATCAGAGGATTATATGATTTCATGTACAGTATCTTGCAAAAGTATTCATCCCCCTTGGTGTTTGTCCTGTTTTGTTGCATTACAAGATGGAATTAAAATGGATTTTTGGAGGGTTAGCGCCATTTGATTTACACAACATGCCTACCACTTTAAAGGTGCAAATTGTTGTTTTATTGTGACACAAACAATAACTAAGATGAAAAAAAAAAACTGGAGTGTGCATAGGTATTCACCCCCTTTCATATGAAACCCCTCAATAAGAGCTGGTCCAACCAATTCACTACATAAGTCACATAATTAGTTGATTAAGATCCACCTGTGTGCAATCAAAGTGTCACATGATCTGTCACATGATGTCTGTATAAATCAACCTGTTCTGGAAGGACCCTGACTCTGCAACACTACTAAGCAAGCAACATGAAAACCGAGGAGCCTCCAAACAGGTCAGAGACAAAGTTGTGAAGAAGTATGGATCAGGGTTGGGTTATAAAAAAAAATCCCAAACTTTGAATATCCCAGGGAGCACCATTAAATCCATTATAGCAAAATGGAAAGAATATGTCACCACTACAAACCTGACAAGAGAAGGCCGCCTACCAAAACTCACAGACCAGGCAAGGAGGGCATTAATCAGAGATGCAACAAAGACACCAAAGATAATACTGAAGGAGCTCCAAAGATCCACAGCGCAGATAGGAGTATCTGTCCATAGGACCACTTTAAGCCATACACTCCACAGAGCGGGGCTTTCTGGAAGAGTGGCCAGAAAAAAGTCAGTGCTTAAGAAAACATGTTTGGAGTTTGCCCGACAGCATGTGGCAGACTCCCCAAACACATGGTAGAAGATTCTCTGGTCAAATGAAACTAAAATTGAACTTTTTGGCCATCATGGGAAACGCCATGTGTGGCACAAACCCAACACCCTGAGAACACCATTCCTACAGTGAAGCGTGGTGGCAGCATCATGCTGTGGGGATATTTTTCATCTGCAGGGACAGGAAAGCTGGTCAGGACTGAAGGAAAGATGGATGGCACTAAATACAGGGCAATTCTGGAGGAAAACCTGTTTGAGTCGGCCAGAGGTTTGAGACTGGGACGAAGGTTCATGGTCTAGCAGGACAATGACCCTAAACATACTGCTAAAGCTACACTGGAGTGGCTTAAAGGGAAACATTTAAATGTCTTGGAATGACCTAGTCAAAGCCCAGACCTCAATCCAATTGAGAATCTGTGGCATAACTTGAAGATTGCTGTACACCAACGCAACCCATCTAACTTGAAGGAGTTATGGGCAAAAATCCCAGTGGCTAAATGTGCAAAGCGAAACATAGCAAAGAGACATACCTCAAGAGACTTGCAGCTGTAATTGCAGAAAAAGGTGGCTCAACAAAGTATTGGCTTTGGGGGGTGAATACCTATGCACACTCCAGATTTCTGTTTTTTCATCTTAATTATTGTTTGTGTCACAATAAAACAACAATTTTCACCTTTAAAGTGGTAGGCATGTTGTGTAAATCAAATGGTGCTGGCCCCCCAAAAATCCATTTTAATTCCAACTTGTAGTGCGACAAAACAGGACAAACATAAAGGGGATGAATACTTTTGCAAGACACTGTAAGCTGAAGAGGGTAGACAGCACTTTCCTTCAAGTGTAATCAGTTGTCCTGTGATACAGTGTGAAAAGATGTGGTGCGGGCTTCATGTGTCTCAGAGGAAGCGTGTCTTAGCTATGATCCAAGGAGTGTGAAGGCTATCAGGTGATGCTTGGGAATTGCGAGGTGACCAAATTAGGGAGAAAATGGGGGGGGGGGGGGGGGGTCGGTTTCTTCATTTAATCTCATTTCAAGCACAAATTCAGCTGCAGCACAGTTTGAATTAATGTTAAAGTTACTTTAATTTAACATATCTGTGTATGATTACTGAACTGTGTATACTTTCAGGACAGTATGACAAATAAGGATAAATGAGCAAAAAAAAAATTAGGATCTTACTGTAAAAACACTGCATTTGGATAATGACTTAAAATCATCACAAGTTATTTACCACTACCGGCTTTGACACACACTAAAATGTACTGGGTATATTGCATTGTGCAGGCGTTTGTGAGTACAGAAGTTCTTCAACACTTGATGCAGCCAGAAGACAGAGCACAGTGGACGGAAAGTCTGCAGTGGTGCATCACCAGCGGGGACATGGCATGTCAATATGAGTAACCTTGGCGATGGAACCGTGAAAAGATCTACGACCCACGGACAAGCACATGGTGGCATATTACTCCTCTGGCCATGCCTTTAATCTACTGGAGTGGCTGAGGATACCTTTAAAAGCCAGTCAGCCAGAATGGAACGTAAAGATTCAAGGCAGAAAGGTCACGTTTCTTATTGTCTAGGATGAGGAATCACGCTGCTGTGTCCCTCCACACACACAAATCAATGCAATCTGGCTTAAAAAACATTCAGACTTCAACATTTGTTACATATACATGTGCGCTCATGTCTTCCCTGACAGGAACGTGACAGATGACTAATGCAGTCATGTATTCATCCTGTGTATGATCTATTAGATAGACCCAGGAAATGTTAGCGTCTGTTAGTGCTCCAATTATCTTGATTAATTCTATTATGCTAATCATGAAAAGGACTTTTTAGGGCATAGTTTAAATCCCGCTTGACATTCTTCAGAGAAGTTTGTCAGAATACAATTTTATGTTTGTTCACAAATTAAAATGATCACCATTTTTTTCAATAATAGATCAGTCAATCTAACGTTTTCATTACTGTGAAACTTACAGTGACAGCAAATATTAAACATCTTCTCTTTCATACACTCACCAGCCCCTTTAGTAGGAACACCCACCCACCTGCTGTTTTATGCAGCTCTCTAATCAGCCAATCCCCTGACAGCAGCACTGTGACGGAGTGCCCGTCACTACAGTTGAGTATGTGCCCTGACTGCCATACCAAAAAGCCTGGCTCTTTGGTGTTGTGGTCAGGGTGAAGGTTTGGCACACCGTAGACCTGAGTTCAAGGCAGGATAAGGTGACTGCTCTCTCACTTTGCAACAGATGGTGACACCCAGAATGTCAGAAGTGCGTTCCCATCCCAGCGATGGCTGGGAGGCTATCGGAGGTGTGCCCTGTGTGTGAGTCGTACAAGGGACCCCCAAGATAGGTGGCCCCTGTGCGAGGGACCCCAGAGATGGGTGAAGCACGAATGTGTAGGGCATGCTGGTATGGGCAAAGTACAGCTGGGGGATGCGTGAGGGACGCCTGTGTGCATGAAGCACACGGGTGCGCCTCCTGAAGGGGAGGGCAGTCAGTACAGTTGAGTATGTGCTCTGATCTGACTGCCATACCAACAAGCCTGGCTTTGTGGTGTTTGGCACTCTGTAGACCTGGGTTCAGGACCTGGGGCAGGATAAGGTGACAGCTCTCTTGCTTCGCTACAAGCACAATGCATAAAATCATGCAGATGCAAATCAAGAGCTTCAGTTAATGTTCACTTCAAACATCAGAATGGGAAAAATTGCAGAGCATTTTTTAAGGATTTTCCACTAGGAGACCAACTGGTCTGGGCAATACAATCACAGGCCCCAGAGTCCATGCGGCTGCACCGCTGCGGCATATTCTGTGATGCAAATTACCGCATTACGAATCCTCGTTTCAGCCAGCATAATATCAACATAGTTAATGCAGTGCCAAGTTTTCCTTGTTAAATGTATACTTACATGGTACTTAGTTAATTAATTGCAACTGATTGAACCAAATGATAAGACATAATTTGGTTTAAAATTTGGTCTCCCAGTGACGCTGGTTTGGCATTGACTAGAAGACCAAATCTGGCCACTGGGAGACCATTTGGTCTCCCAGTAACTATGTTAAACAATGCTGTGAAAAATTGTGATCTCAAAGTGTGGCTTTCACTGTGGCATGGCTGTGAGTATTTGAGTATTTCAGAAACTGCTGATCTCCTGGGGTTTTCACATACAACAGTCTCTAGAGTTTACACTGAATGGTGCAAAAAAAAAAAAAAACACTGAGTAAGCGATAGTTCTGTGGGTGGAAATACCTTGTTGATAAGAGAAGCCAGAGGAAAATGGCCAGATTGGTTCGAGCTGCCAGGAAGGATATAGTAACTCATATAATCACTCTTTACAACCATGGTGAGCAGAAAAGCATCTCCGCATGCAACAGAAGATGACCACATTGGGTTCCACTCTTGCAGCCAAGAACAGGAATCTTAGACTCAAGAACAAGTTCCTAATAAAAAGTGGCTGGGAAGTGTATATAATTTACTTCAAATTTATAATGTGCTTAGTTACTGCTAATAACTTGTTGATTTTATTTACAGTCCTGGCTTTAATTTTGCAAGCACTACTAACCTTGTTAATGAGTAATTAATACAAAAACACAGAATAAATGATTGTTTTTTGTTTTAATGTAATTATGTAAAGTGTACATGACAATCGTTCTGTATGTCTAGCCACTTATTTTGCCCCAGGTCTTTTGACCCGAGTCAGCATCACTGGCTATCACCAGCATCACCCTGCTGGTTTAGTCTTCACTCCTCAAAATCCATGAGCAACAGTTCTGTGGGTGGAAACAAATACCTTGTGGATAAGAGAGGTCAGAGGAAAACAGCCAGATTGGTTCGAGCTGCCAGGAAGGATATAGCAACTCATATAATCACTCTTTACAACCGTGGTGAGCAGAAGAGCATCTCAGCATACAACAGCAGAAGAACACATTGGGTTCCACTCCTGCAGCCAAGAACAGGAATCTTAGAAAGAAGAACATGTTCCTATTAAAGTGGCCGGTGAGTGCGTATGACATACAGTGGGGCAAAAAAGTATTTAGTCAGTCACCAATTGTGCAAGTTCTCCCACTTAAAAAGATGAGACAGGCCTGTAATTTTCATCATACAGTGGTGCTTGAAAGTTTGTGAACCCTTTAGAATTTTCTATACTTCTGCATAAATATGACCTAAAACATCATCAGATTTTCACACAAGTCCTAAAAGTAGATAAAGAGAACCTAGCTAAACAAATGAGACAAAAATATTATACTTGGTCATTTATTTATTGAGGAAAATGATCCAATATTACTTATCTGTGAGTGGCAAAAGTATGTGAACCTTTGCTTTCAGTATCTGGTGTGACCCCCTTGTGCAGCAATAACTGCAGCTAAACGTTTCCGGTAACTGTTGATCAGTCCTGCACACTGGCTTGGAGGAATTTTAGTCCATTCCTCCGTACAGAACAGCTTCAACTCTGGGATGGTGGTAGGTTTCCTCACATGAACTGCTCGCTTCAGGTCCTTCCACAGCATTTTGATTGGATTAAGGTCAGGACTTTGACTTGGCCATTCCAAAACATTAACTTTATTCTTCTTTAACCATTCTTTGGTAGAATGACTTGTGTGCTTAGGGTCATTGTCTTGCTGCATGACCCACCTTCTCTTGAGATTCAGTTCGTGGACAGATGTCCTGACATTTTCCTTTAGAATTCGCTGGTATAATTCAGAATTAATTGTTCCATCAATGATGACAAGCTGTCCTGGCCCAGATGCAGCGAAACAGGCCCAAACCATGATACTACCACCACCATGTTTCACAGATGGGATAAGGTTCTTATGCTGGAATGCAGTGTTTTCCTTTCTCCAAACATAACGCTTCTCATTTAAACCAAAAAGTTCTATTTTGGTCTCATCCATCCACAGAACATTTTTCCAATAGCCTTCTGGCTTGTCCACATGATCTTTAGCAAACTGCAGACGAGCAGCAATGTTCTTTTTGGAGAGCAGTTCTTTCTCCTTGCAACCCTGCCATGCACACCATTGTTGTTCAGTGTTCTTCTGATGGTGGACTCATGAACATTAACATTAGCCAATGTAAGAGAGGCCTTCAGTTGCTTAGAAGTTACCCTGGGGTCCTTTGTGACCTCACCGACTATTACATGCCTTGCTCTTGGAGTGATATTTGTTGGTCGACCACTCCTGGGGAGGGTAACAATGGTCTTGAATTTCCTCCATTTGTACACAATCTGTCTGACTGTGGATTGGTGGAGTCCAAACTCTTTAAAGATGGTTTTGTAACCTTTTCCAGCCTGATGAGCATCAACAATGCTTTTTCTGAGGTCCTCAGAAATCTCCTTTGTTCATGCCATGATACACTTCCACAAACATGTGTTGTGAAGATCAGACTTTGATAGATCCCTGTTCTTGAAATAAAACAGGGTGCCCACTCACACCTGACTGTCATCCCATTGATTGAAAACACCTGA
This sequence comes from Neoarius graeffei, assembly GCF_027579695.1. Lineage (NCBI taxonomy): Eukaryota > Metazoa > Chordata > Actinopteri > Siluriformes > Ariidae > Neoarius > Neoarius graeffei. The sequence goes on along the minus strand of NC_083583.1, from coordinate 48,466,628 downwards.
CTCTAATTTCACCTTCAAATTAATTGCTAATCCTAGAGGTTCACATACTTTTGCCACTCACAGATATGTAATATTGGATCATTTTCCTCAATAAATAAATGACCAAGTATAATATTTTTGTCTCATTTGTTTAACTGGGTTCTCTTTATCTACTTTTAGGACTTGTGTGAAAATCTGATGATGTTTTAGGTCATATTTATGCAGAAATATAGAAAATTCTAAAGGGTTCACAAACTTTCAAGCACCACTGTAGGTATACCTCAACTATGAGAGACAAAATGAGAAAAAAAAATCCAGAAAATCACATTGTCTGATTTTTAAATAATTTATTTGCAAATTATGGTGGGAAATAAGTATTTGGTCAATAACAAAAGTTCATCTCAATACTTTTTTTATATACCCTTTGTTCGCAATGACAGAGGTCAAATGTTTTCTGTAAATCTTCACAAGGTTTTCACACACTGTTGCTGGTATTTTGGCCCATTCCTCCATGCAGATCTCCTCTAGAGCAGTGGTGCCTCCTGAATTTTTTTTCGGGGGGGGGGGGGGGCAATTTTCCCCCATTATGTCTACAGGGACCATAAATGTCCACAGGACTGAAGTAAATTGACCTAGGTAGCAAGTCAACTGTTCTACAGAATGTTCTGTAAATAGATTTTGTACTTCAAACTCCATGACCAGCAAGAATTTTACAGACTGTGCAACTTAAGGACAAAGAGGAAAGTGCACTTACTGTAACAAAACATTGTAAATAGTTGGCTAACATAACAATAGCAGTTGAATAAATAGATGAGTGGATTTTTAGATCTTGCAATTACTGGTATTTACCAAGGATATTACCAAAGTGCTAACTCTCAGAGCAAAGTGTGGCAAATATAAAAATGCACATTGAAAACATCAAAAGTGAACGGATTCTGTGACTGTGTGTGTGTGTGTGTGTGTGTGTGTGTGTGTGTGTGTGTGTGTGTGTGTGTGAGTGACGAAGTCAACCAAACCCAGAAAAACACCACGGTGACTGGAGCCCTCAGTTTCGTCTTTGCCTCGTAGAGCTAACTCGAACACTCCACAAAATTTCATGCGTTGGATGAGCCGGTTTAATATGTGCCTGTTCTTGCTCACCTCATTGTTGTGGCGGTGAACTGCTAGCCTGTAGCCCTCATCCAGCTGTGTAGCGATGTTCACGCTCCCAAAAGCCGAACATTTCAGGCAGCTGCCCATGTGAATCTTTGATGACTCGTGGTTTTTTTATTTTCTCTGACAAATGAAGCATGTCCAAAACTCCAGTGACCGTCCAAGCAGTGTTGTCCGTGGAGCCACCTCCAGGGTGGAAAAGTAAGCAGGGGGAGCAGAAAACCGCTGAGGCGTCCTCGCAGCCAGCTCGCCAGGATTTGCGCTGGGACCATGTTGAAGTAAAACCTCGAGTATATGATTTCCCCCCCTTGTCGAAATTTATTTTATGTTTAGATTTGGTCGAGGGGGTCCAGCTTGTTTTGTTGCCAATTTAGCTCGATTTGATCATTGACTAAATGGAACTTCTTTTAAGGACCGCACTGAATTGCTTTCCGCATCCATCTCACCTCAGAAACTGAGCGGATCGAACGCAACTTTGCCGCGCTTCGCAGTGACGTAAGCACGTTAGGGCAAGCCCCCCGGAATCCATAGAGATTGCACTGAAGTGTCAGTCAGGAGAAAAAAAATATATTAACATGGGACTCTATCAGTGAACTCTTGGGCGATTTTCAGTGTGACTGAAATCGCCCCAAAAGGGGCGGTACTCTTGAAGCAAGACCACCCTGATTGGACAATGATACCCAGAGACAGATTAAAACGGCCTCGAGCATCGCTGGTGAAAGTTTGTTTTAAAAAAAGAAAAAAAACTTTCTTTTTTTTTTTCGTTTTGGCAGTGCGTCGCCCAATCGCCCTTATGCACCAGCCGCCCTTGCTCTAGAGCAATGATGTTTTGGGTCTGTCGCTGGGCAACACGGACTTTCAACTCCCTCCAAAGATTTTCTATGGGGTTGAGATCTGGAGACTGGCTAGGCCACTCCAGGACCTTGAAATGCTTCTTACGAAGCCACTCCTTCGTTGCCCGGGCGGTGTGTTTGGGATCATTGTCATGCTGAAAGACCCAGACACGTTTCATCTTCAATGCCCTTGCTGATGGAAGGAGGTTTTCACTCAAAATCTCACGATACATGGCCCCATTCATTCTTTCCTTTACACGGATCAGTCGTCCTGGTCCCTTTGCAGAAAAACAGCCCCAAAGCATGATGTTTCCACCCTCATGCTTCACAGTAGGTATGGTGTTCTTTGGATGCAACTCAGCATTCTTTCTCCTCCAAACACGACAAGTTGAGTTTTTACCAAAAAGTTCTACAACCCTGATTCCAAAAAAGTTGGGACAAAGTACAAATTGTAAATAAAAACGGAATGCAATGATGTGGAAGTTTCAAAATTCCATATTTTATTCAGAATAGAACATAGATGACATATCAAATGTTTAAACTGAGAAAATGTATCATTTAAAGAGAAAAATTAGGTGATTTTTAAATTTCATGACAACAACACATCTCAAAAAAGTTGGGACAAGGCCATGTTTCCCACTGTGAGACATCCCCTTTTCTCTTTACAACAGTCTGTAAACGTCTGGGGACTGAGGAGACAAGTTGCTCAAGTTTAGGGATAGGAATGTTAACCCATTCTTGTCTAATGTAGGATTCTAGTTGCTCAACTGTCTTGGGTCTTTTTTGTCGTATCTTCCGTTTTATGATGCGCCAAATGTTTTCTATGGGTGAAAGATCTGGACTGCAGGCTGGCCAGTTCAGTACCCGGACCCTTCTTCTACACAGCCATGATGCTGTAATTGATGCAGTATGTGGTTTGGCATTGTCATGTTGGAAAATGCAAGGTCTTCCCTGAAAGAGACGTCGTCTGGATGGGAGCATATGTTGCTCTAGAACCTGGATATACCTTTCAGCATTGATGGTGTCTTTCCAGATGTGTAAGCTGCCCATGCCACACGCACTAATGCAACCCCATACCATCAGAGATGCAGGCTTCTGAACTGAGCGCTGATAACAACTTGGGTCGTCCTTCTCCTCTTTAGTCCGAATGACACGGCGTCCCTGATTTCCATAAAGAACTTCAAATTTTGATTCGTCTGACCACAGAACAGTTTTCCACTTTGCCACAGTCCATTTTAAATGAGCCTTGGCCTAGAGAAGACGTCTGCACTTCTGGATCATGTTTAGATATGGCTTCTTCTTTGAACTATAGAGTTTTAGCTGGCAACGGCGGATGGCATGGTGAATTGTGTTCACAGATAATGTTCTCTGGAAATATTCCTGAGCCCATTTTGTGATTTCCAATACAGAAGCATGCCTGTATGTGATGCAGTGCCGTCTAAGGGCCCGAAGATCATGGGCACCCAGTATGGTTTTCCGGCCTTGACCCTTACGCACAGAGATTCTTCCAGCTTCTCTGAATCTTTTGATGATATTATGCACTGTAGATGATGATATGTTCAAACTCTTTGCAATTTTACACTGTCGAACTCCTTTCTGATATTGCTCCACTATTTGTCGGCGCAGAATTAGGGGGATTGGTGATCCTCTTCCCATCTTTACTTCTGAGAGCCGCTGCCACTCCAAGATGCTCTTTTTATACCCAGTCATGTTAATGACCTACTGCCAATTGACCTAATGAGTTGCAATTTGGTCCTCCAGCTGTTCCTTTTTTGTACCTTTAACTTTTCCAGCCTCTTATTGCCCCTGTCCCAACTTTTTTGAGATGTGTTGCTGTCATGAAATTTCAAATGAGCCAATATTTGGCATGAAATTTCAAAATGTCTCACTTTCGACATTTGATATGTTGTCTATGTTCTATTGTGAATACAATATCAGTTTTTGAGATTTGTAAATTATTGCATTCTGTTTTTATTTACAATTTGTACTTTGTCCCAACTTTTTTGGAATCGGGGTTGTATTTTGGTTTTATCTGACCATATGACATTCTCCCAATCCTCTTCTGGATCATCCAAATGCTCTCTAGCAAACTTCAGACGGGCCTGGACATGTACTGGCTTAAGCAGGGGGACACGTCTGGCACTGCAGGATTTGAGTCCCTGGCGGCGTAGTGTGTTACTGATGGTAGCCTTTGTTACTTTGGTCCCAGCTCTCTGCAGGTCATTCACTCGATCCCCCCGTGTGGTTCTGGGATTTTTGCTCACCGTTCTTGTGATCATTTTGACCCCACGGGGTGAGATCTTGCGTGGAGCCCCAGATCGAGGGAGATTATCAGTGGTCTTGTATGTCTTCCATTTTCTAATAATTGCTTCCACAGTTGATTTCTTCACACCAAGCTGCTTACCTATTGCAGATTCAGTCTTCCCAGCCTGGTGCAGGTCTACAATTTTGTTTCTGGTGTCCTTTGACAGCTCTTTGGTCTTGGCCATAGTGGAGTTTGGAGTGTGACTGTTTGAGGTTGTGGACAGGTGTCTTTTACACTGATAACGAGTTCAAACAGGTGCCATTAATACAGGTAACGAGTGGAGGACAGAGGAGCCTCTTAAAGAAGAAGTTACAGGTCTGTGAGAGCCAGAAATCTTGCTTGTTTGTAGGTGACCAAATACTTATTTTACCGAGGAATTTACCAATTAATTCATTAAAAATCCTACAATGTGATTTCCTGGATTCTTTCCCCCCATTCTGTCTCTCATAGTTGAAGTGTACCTATGATGAAAATTACAGGTGCCTCTCATCGTTTTAAGTGGGAGAACTTGCACAATTGGTGGCTGACAATACTTTTTTGCCCCACTGTAAATTTTAGCTACAATTATACAGTGTAAATAATCTGCTATTCCATGAGTTGACTTGAGCTCCATTTCCCATATTTTTTTGCTGATCCGCTTCCAGCCAAATGCAAAATTAGAGTTGACAGCATTATATGCGTCCAAGCTGTCTAGAGTCAGCAAAATGGTGAAGTGAGAAAATTCTCCTGAATTTTAAAATAGCTTGTTCAAAACACGTCAGTTTCGAGACAAATGTGTGATGTCAGCATTGGTAGTGCAAATCAATATGACAGGCATGTCTTTCTCTTAGTAATGATTCTCAAGCACTTTAGTCGAGTGCCTGACAATCATTTCAGCGCAATGTCTTATGAAGTTCTTGATTACTGAGTCCACAGAGTTGCTTAAATAAAACAAGCTTGTGTTAATTAGCCAATGCATTTGGAAATTCAGTTCTTAATAATTAAGCAAAACACTGCCACATACTGTACTGGAAAACTCATAAAAATTCGCTCTGCTGAAGTCATATGAAAAGACACATAGTTTAATGTTAGTGTTCATACTTTTGTTTGCAACAGGAATGGCTTGTGATCATAGATTTTGATGGGGCAGGGCAACCTCAATAGTGACATAACCTCAAACAAAATAGCCATCTGTATCACATGTGATTTATGCTGTAGGCTCAGAGACAATTCTAGGGATGATGGGGTCCCCAGGCAGGAAAATGCTCAAATTTGATTGGTCAGGAGGTGGATATTATTTTTGTATAACACCACAGACACATTTCTGTCTGTAATGTAAGATAGATTAATATGAATGCACTTGTTCCAATATGTTATTGCTTCCATAGTAACAACTCATACACAAGGACTTGTATGGCAGACGGTCCAAATAATCAAAGCCTAATAATACATGGATTTTAAAACAGGTTGTTGTTTAGCAAAGTAATTCTTATAATCATTCATGTGGTTACATTTTGTTTCTTGTTAGGAGAGATTTATTTAACATTTATTGAAGGAGTCTCATTTGTAAGCACACTCAATCACAGGTTACGCTTTTAGGGGTTTTTTTGCATTTAAGAAGAAGAACAAGCAGCCTTTATTTATCAAATGTACACTCAGGCACACAGTGAAATTTAACCTCTGCATTTAACCCATCTGAAGCAGTGACACACACACAAGTGAGCAATGAGCTCACACACATACCCAGAGCAGTGGGCAGCTATGCTACAGCACCCGGGGAGCAGTGGGGGGTGGGTTAGGCGCCCTTGCTCAAAGGCACTTCAGCCCAAACTCAGGCCATAGCTGCCCCATGTTAACCTAACCGCATGACTTTGGACTGTAGGGGAAACCGGAGCACCCAGAGTAAACCCACACAGACACGGGGAGAACATGCAAACTCCACACAGAAAGGCCCCTGTCGGCCGCTGGGCTCGAACCCAGAACCTTCTTGCTGTGAGGCGACAGTGCGAACCACTTTGCCACTGTGCCGAGAGTAACTTGTCTCTCAGACAATCCACAAAATTAACCTAACCCAAAACCGTTAAAATGCAGATGTGTCATTCCTTAATAAATTACGGATTGTAATTGGTGGCAAATCACTATTGTATAAGTGGACCAACACACTCCATACCGTGCTGTCATGCTGTTATACACCTCGTGTCACATCACACCCCCACAGCACAGACTGGTGTGTGTTATTCCTGACTTATGGCTTAGCCTACATTTGTCATCCTGAATTATTTCAGCATTTGATTATCTCCACATACCACAGGTCTGCTTCCACTTTTCTGCTTCTTACTTTCTCTTTCTTTTCTAGTTTCCAGAAAGGTAACTTCCTTTCGTTTTTAAAAACATGATAATTTAAAATGTAAATGTGAAAGTCCCACATGCTAGAGAGAAGTGGGTTTCCTGGAAAAGTGTCGTAGGAAGTCCTACACATTGATATGATATTTACATAGACATGGTGTCACCCTTCAGCACCCAAGCAGTTGCCCCATAATAGGAAGCTAACAGTCAGCAACGCTTGAATGTTCTTGAGCAAACGTACTATGTACATTAATTTTCAATGAGATAACAGAATGATGTAGTCTGGACTAAAAAGTTAAATAATACGGTTATCTTTGCCACCCCACTGTTCCGTTTCAGTCATTTGCAAAGAAATTTAGTGCTTCAGTCTTTCAGATACAATTTTTTTTCCAGTCACGGCTTTATTGAAATCAAACTTTATAATTTTACAAGCAGGTGTTGCAAGGATCATGTTACAGTTAGCAGTAAAATTCATGGTAATTCCCATTATGTTTGATATCATATGAGTTTGTGTCACATGCTAATTTTTGCTAAGAGAGTACTGTATGTACTATAGTTTGCGAGACTGTGAGCTACAGTGCTGCTTGAAAGTTTGTGAACCCTTTAGAATTTTCTATATTTCTGCATAAATATGACCTAAAACATCATCAGATTTTCACACAAGTCCTAAAAGTAGATAAAGAGAACTCAGTTAGGCAAATGAAAGAAAAGTATAATACTTGGTCACTTATTTATTGAGGAAAATGATCCAATATTACATATCTGTGAGTGGCAAAAGTATGTGAACCTTTGCTTTCAGTCTCTGGTGTGACCCCCTTGTGCAGCAATAACTGCAACTAAACGTTTCCAGTAACTGTTGATCAGTCCTGCACACCGGCTTGGAGGAATTTTAGCCCATTCCGCCATACAGAACAGCTTCAACTATGGGATGTTGGTGGGTTTCCTCACATGAACTGCTCACTTCACTTCAGGTCCTTCCACAACATTTTCGATTGGATTAAGGTCAGGACTTTGACTTGGCCATTCCAAAACATTAACTTTATTCTTCTTTAACCATTATTTGGAAGAACAACTTGTGTGCTTAGGGTCGTTGTCTTGCTGCATGACCCACCTTCTCTTGAGATTCAGTTCATGGACAGATGTCCTGACATTTCCCTTTTGAATTTGCTGGTATAATTCAGAATTCATTGTTCCATCAATGAAGGCAAGCCATCCTGGCCCAGATGCAACAAGACAGGCCCAAACCATGATACTACCACCACCATGTTTCACAGATGGAATAAGGTTCTTATGCTGGAATGCAGTGTTTTCCTTTCTCCAAACATAACGCTTCTCATTTAAACCAAAAAGTTCTATTTTGTTCGTATCCGTCCACAAAACATTTTTCCAAAAGCCTTCTGGCTTGTCCACGTGATCTTTAGCAAACTGCAGACGAGCAGCAATGTTCTTTTTGGAGAGCAGTGGCTTTCTCCTTGCAACCCTGCCATGCACACCATTGTTGTTCAGTGTTCTCCTGATGGTGGACTCATGAACATTAACATTACCCAATGTGAGAGAGGCCTTCAGTTGCTTATAAGTTACCCTGGGGTCCTTTGTGACCTCGCCGACTATTACACGCCTTGCTCTTGGAGTGATCTTTGTTGGTCGGCCACTCCTGGGGAGGGTAACAATGGTCTTGAATTTCCTCCCTTTGTACACAATCTGTCTGACTGTGGATTGGTGGAGTCCACACTCTTTAGAGATGGTTTTGCAACCTTTTCCAGCTTGATGAGCATCAACAACGCTTTTTCTGAGGCCTTCAGAAATCTCCTTTGTTCGTGCCATGATACACTTCCACAAACATGTGTTGTGAAGATCAGACTTTGATAGATCCCTGTTATTTAAATAAAACAGGGTACCCACTCGCACTTGATTGTCATCCCATTGATTGAAAACACCTGACTCTAATTTCACCTTCAGATTAACTGCTAATCCTAGAGGTTCACATACTTTTGCCACTCACAGATATGTAAACTTGGATCATTTTCCTCAATAAATAAATGACCAAGTATAATACTTTTTGTCTCATTTGTTTAACTGGGTTCTTTTTATCTACTTTTAGGACCTGTGTGAAAATCTGATGATGTTTTAGGTCATATTTATGCAGAAATATAGAAAATTCTAAAGGGTTCACAAACTTTCAAGTACCACTGTATAATATGCTATCGCTTACATTTCTCACATTGTACGATATACATCTTGTTTTCACTCTGACCTAATAAGAAATCCGTCCATCTATCCATTATCTGTAACCACTTATCATGTACAGGGTCGCAGGCAAGCTGGAGCCTATCCCCAGCTGACTATGGGAGAGAGGTGTGGTACACCCTGGACAAGTCGCCAGATTATCGCAGGGCTGACACATCGAGACAAACAACCATTCACACTCACACCTACGGTCAATTTAGAGCCACCAATTAGCCTAACCTGCATTTCTTTGGACTGTGGAGGAAAACTGAGCACCCGGAGGAAACCCACACAGACAAACTCCACACAGAAAGGCCCCTGTTGGCTGCTGGGCTCGAACCCAGAACCTTCTTGCTGTGAGGCGACAGTACTAACTACTACACCACCGTGCCGCCCTCTAATAAGAAATGCTAACATTTATAATTTCTCAGAAAAATGATGTTGTCATTGTTAAGTCTGTGCTAAGTCTATTCCTAAATCTAATGATGACAGTATTGGCCTTTTTCGGTGTGATATGTAAGAGCTAACACCAAATGAAGCATCCAAGAAATGGTGGAAAATAATGGAAGAGGTCAGGAAAGAAGCATCCTGTTATGTTCTGATATTGAGGCACTTCAAATATTTGATACAGTAACTTACCATTGCTTCTGTACAGCTTTTAAAAACCAAAGGTGTTTCACTTCCTCATAATGACTGAAATAGCAGCTCTTTCATTTAGTTAACTTTCTAAGCCAAACACCCCCACACATTTCATTAAAACTTTATTTATTGCTGTAGTTTTGCATGAATATACAATAGACCTAACTAAAATAATTAATGAATTCAGCTCTATTATTATGCCTAATGTCTTATGAACAATAATTTAAAAAAAATTGTTAATATGTGAAATATCAGACCCCTGCTATTCAACCAGAGAATTTTCTGTGGTCATATCACATCCAGTATGATGGGACAGTTTTCATAAAATATGTATCATAATATAATAACACATTTGCTACTTCGATTATTCTTTAACATAGCCATACTATGCTGGCTATTATGACAATCACCATTAATGATCACAATGTAAACAAAAATATCTACTCAGATGACATAATTCCATCAATTATATTGCACAGTCATCAATTAAAATATTACCAGCCAGGCTCAATATTTATTGAGCAACTAGACACTGGACGATACCTGGCAATTAATCTATCAAAATACAAAACATACATATAGAATACAATGCACTATCAGCTACTTTAGCATCTACACCAGGGGTGTCAAACCTGATCCATAAAGGGCCATGTGGCTGCAGGTTTTCATTCCAGCCATGCAGCAGCACCCTGATTTGGCTTATTCAATCAACTGACACACCCACCCTTTAATCAAGGGTGGGTGTGGCTGCAAGTATTTGACTGTGTGAAGACAGTTCAGTTGATTGAATGAGCCAAGTCAGGTGTGCTGCTGCATGGCTGGAATGAAAACCTGCAGCCACAAGGCCCTTTATGGATCAGGTTTGACACCCCTGATCTACACAGAACAACAATGGCATTACAATGAGATTTACATACTACACAGTGATGTTATCTCTTTCTTTTCAGGGCTTCCACAAAATACCAGAGAAAAAAAAATCCATGGCCTAAATTTATACAGTATATCCAAGAAAAAAAAATCCATAGCCCTGGGTTGTAAGGCATTTCATGAAAAATATTGAAATAAAATTGTCTTTTTTTTTTTAATTCCTGAAAGTTCCACAAATAGGCCACATTAAGCCCAAGTTGACATTATTTTTGGTTGACTTGTTTTTGATTTATTGAAGATTGGATTAAACCCCATTCACTTCAAGGGATCAGACAAATAGGCTTATAGTTATAAAAACTTGAGACAAAAGTGACTAGAAGGGTACTCGGTAGAGGACATCCTGGATCCACATACATATCCAGATTTGCATCAAAATTTAATCAATTGTTCCTTGGCCCATGATTCACCTTTCCTCAAAATTCCATCAAAATCCATTCATTACTTCTTGAGTTACGTTGGGAACAGGCAAAAAAAAAATCCTGGATCCACATATATAACCAGATTTGCATCAAAATCTAACAAATTGTTCCTTGGCCTATGGCCTACCTTTCCTCAAAATTTCATCAAAATCTGTTCACTACTTTTTGAGTTATGTTGGGAACAGTAAAAACAAACAAATGGAAGTGAAAACATAACCTCCTCCAACAAAGTTGGTGGAGGTAATAACTTTGATATGTGTTGTGATTTCCATGGTTGTAGCTACATTTAAAGCATTACAGACCCCCTAGCTATGTTTCATAGATCTCTACAGGAACCCACTTTGAGAGATAAGGGATCAATTTGGGAAATACATAGCTGTCCATCCTGAGCAGGAGGACATCAGTGTTCAAGCAAAGTGCCACCTAACATCCAACATTTCAGGATGGCAAAACTGGTAAGATATTAATAATTTTCACTAACACTCCATGTTGACGACTCTAAATTGACCGTAGGTGTGAATGTGAGTGTGAATGGTTGTGTGTCTATGATGGGGTTTACATTAGACCGTATCAGCGGATCATCAGATTAACGTTTTTAAAACGATTAGTGTGCACACAGCAACACCAATACACGATTCGCCTGCACACAGCAACGCCAATACACGGATATGCTCGGCTCCGCAGGCATCCTGCGCTCCAAATCACTCCGCCCTGAACAGCGAGTGCCCTCTGGAGGGTGCGCACTCCGGCCCTGCGCAGCTCACAGAGCGCGTGAGTGAAGCACACGAGCAGTGATTCGGGACTGAGCCGCTGTGTGTGTGATCCCAGTGCATATCACTTACCACTTGCAAGTGGAAGAATGGCAAGCCTAAAGACAATCATAACTACACAATGGGCAGTATTTGCATCAGTATTTGCAGTATTTTCATACTTTTATACTCTTTAATGAAAGGTGATACAAGGCGGAAGTCCGCGCCGTTTTTCAGCAGTCGCGTCACATGACCAACGCCAGCGAATCAGGAAGGTGGATGTCACAGTGACGTTGTCCAATGACGATGCCAGCTAGAGCTCAGCACAGCGTATCCACGTATTCTCAATGTTTACACAGCACCGGACCAGACACGATCTGGATTGAATACGTGGACCCTGGCGGATTCCCGTTTCCCGGCGTTTCCAGGCGGTTTAATGTAAACGGACAGTGCATCCGCGAAGAAAACGAGACAGATACGGTCTAATGTAAACTTGGCCTATGTGTCAGCTCTGTGATGACCTGGTGACTTGTCCAGGGTGTACCCCGCCTTTCGCCCATAGTCAGCTGGGATAGGCTCCAGCTTGCCTGCGACCCTGTAGAACAGGATAAAGCGGCTAGAGATAATGAGATGAGAATGAGACTCCATGTGGACATGTTGGCCTGTGGAATAGAAGAACTTATTTTCGGTGGGCTTTGGGAATGAAAACTCTTCAAAGAAAATGATGTTGAGTATGATGTACATGACAGTTGATGGATCAGTGTCATCACTTAAAGGTGTTCAGACCATCATTCTGATGAGTAGTCAATTCGTTTCCCACACGCAATGCTCCCCAGGCTGCCCTGGGTACATTGTACGTCACTCTAGATAACAGTGTCTGTTAAATGCCGTTAATGTTACGAAAGATATAGTTTGCCGCATAAAGAGAAAATACACCCTTAACATTTATTAAAATGTCCCAGAACAGGTTCAACTAATAGCCTACTCATGAGATTCCAGTGATTGGACCCCATGCTAAGCTCGACCAAAGCTCCACCAGGCATTGAAAGTCAGCAGCAATGTCAGCAAATGACACTGCTCAATAGCATTGAGCTCATTGGATCAGGCTGGGAAGTGCATAACTCTCACTCCTGAGCGACAGCACCAAAACAGAGTACATCGTTCTGCATTCTAATGAGGGCTAATGATCGTCATCAGCCCCTGTTGTTTGTTTCCATTTTGGAAAGTGTTAACCACCGTGAGCACTGAAATGAGGTCCTAACCATGTGCAAGGTGGGTGAGCGACAATGAGTGGGTTATGAAGCATTATTAATCGCACTGGTGACTGAGCACAGTCGTGATAATTGAGCGGCAGGGGTCCTGTGTTAGTCAGCCAGAGAGACGGTGCAGTGAAAAGAGGTCTCGCTGTGATCCAATGCAATACAAAACAGCTTTCAGCATGTACCTTATACAAGTCCTGCCTTCATACAGCCGAGACCTTCTGTCAAATTGAAAGACACTTCATTAATCAAGTGAGTGAGCACGTCTATATTAGAGACAGCTGTGTTTTAATTAACTTATTGTGCAGTGGGCTAAGACCATGATTGCTATTAAAGTGGCAACGTGACGCAGTGACCCTTTCCAAAGAAAAACAATGTACCATGTAGATTAACATTCTACACCTAAGGCAAGTTGCTAACACGTCACCAGCTAGAAGTATGTGTCTTCCTCATTAACGAAATGAAAGGCAGGCAGCTTAATTATTTTCATAGGCCACCTGTAAATTAAACAAATTATATAAATTATACAACTCCGTTTGATTTGCAAATCATGGAATCCTATATTTAATTGAAAATAGTACAAAGACAACATATCAAAATGTTGAAAGTGAGAAATTTTATTGTTTTTTGAAAAATATATGCTCATGTTGAATTTGATGTCAGCAACACGCTTCAAAAAAGTTGGGATGGGGAAAAAAGATTGGAAAATTTTTGTAATGTTAGAAAACTGAATTTGATTAATTGGCAACAGGTCAGTAACATGATTGGATATAAAAAGAGCATCCCAGAGAGGTGGAGTCTCTCAGAAGTAAAGATGGGGAGGGGTTCACCACTCTGTGAAAGACTGTGTGGGCAAACAGTGCAACAATTTAAGAATAATGTTCCTCAATGTAAAATTGCAAATAATTTGGGGATCACATTATCTATGGTACATAATATTATTAAAAGATTCAGAGAATCTGGAGAAATCTCTGTACGCAAGAGACAAGGCTGAAAACTGACATTGGATGCCTGTGATCTTCAGGCCCTCAGGAGACACTGCATTAAAAGCAGGCACGTGTCTGTAGTGGAAATCACTGTATGGGCTCAGGAACACTTCAGAAAACTATCGTCTGTGAAAACAGTTCATTACTACATTCACAAATGTAAGTTAAAACCAGATATAAACAATTTTATGATAGACTGAGGCAAAGTGGAAAACTGTCCTGTGTTCTGACAAATCAAAATTTGAAAATTTTTTGGACGCATCTGTGATGGTATGAGGGTGCATTAGTGCACATGACATGGGTAGCTTGTACATCTGGGAAGGCATCATTAATGCTGAATGATACAGGTTTTAGAGCAATATGCTGCCATCAAGACGACATCTTTTTCAGGGAAGGCCTTCCTTCTTTCAGCAAGACAATGCCAAACCACTTTCTGCACATATTAAAACTGCATGGCTCCGTAGTAAAAGAGTCCAGGTGCTAAACTGGCCTGCCTGCAGTCCAGACCTGTCTCCCATGAAACATTTGGCACATTATGAAGCATAAAATACGACCAAAGAGACACCAAAATGTTGAGCAGCTGAAATCCAGAATGGGAGAACATTTCTCTTTCAAAACTAAAGCAGTTGGTCTCCTCAGTTCCCAAAGATTTACAGTGTTGTTAAAAATAGATGCAATGCAACACAGTGGTAAACATGCCCCTGTCCCAACTTTTTTGAAACGTGTTGCTGACATCAAATTCAAAATGAGCATAATTTTTCAAAAAACAATTACATTTCTTAGTATCAACATAAGGCAGCATGGTGGTGTAGTGGTTAGCACTGTTGCCTCACAGCAAGAAGGTCCGGGTTCGAGCCCCGGGGCCGGTGAGGGCCTTTCTATGTGGAGTTTGCATGTTCTCCCCGTGTCCGCGTGGGTTTCCTCCGGGTGCTCCGGTTTCCCCCACAGTCCAAAGACATGCAGGTTAGGTTAACTGGTGACTCTAAATTGACCGTAGGTGTGAATGTGAGTGTGAATGGTTGTCTGTGTCTATGTGTCAGCCCTGTGATGACCTGGCGACTTGTCCAGGGTGTACCCTGCCTTTCACCCATAGTCAGCTGGGATAGGCTCCAGCTTGCCTGCGACCCTGTAGAACAGGATAAAGCGGCTGGAGATAATGAGATGAGATGAGAGTATCAACATTTGATTTGTTGTACTATTTTCAAAAAATATAAGGTTTCCATGATTTGAAAATCATAAAATTCTGTTTTTATTTATATTTTACACATCATGGGATCTGTATCCATCATGGTATCTGCAATTAGCTTTCAACAGCACAAAGGGTTTTTATTTGGGGTTTTTTGTTTTGTTTTGTTTTTTACATTCAATATAGCAACAGACCAACATTGTTTCTTGTCTTCTGTAGTGAGTTCCAATGTATTTGACATTTTGAGAGAACTGTTTGAAGCCCTAGACAGTTGTAACACATTTAAGGTCAGGACGTTTGACCCAGTGGCTGGTGGTAAAATATATTTGGCTACTGCAAGTGTTCACTGGGGAATAATTCATATGACGGACCATATTACTCTGAATAAACTTTAAGAGATAGGGGCAAAAGGGTCATGTTAATGGTTACATTAGCAAAGCCTCAGAACAATAAATTTACTCTGCCAGTTCTTAGTGATGTTGGTTAAAACAACATCTTTTAAAAAAGAGGAAGTTAAAGCAGATGCAGAATCGTACTTCCTGGATGATGTCCAGAGGGATACATAAGGTAGCATTAAACATGCAAGAAAGATGATCTACTCCTAATCATCCATTTAAAATCTAATTTAGAAAATCATTAATCCTTGCACAAATGCACTGGGGTAAGTTAAGTTACGTCGACAAGTAACTTATCTTCAAAAAAAAAGAAAAAAAGGAGGTGGCATCATTAATTTAATCACAACTGTCCTAAAATGCTCCTTGGCTCTATTTCCTGTTAGAGAGGACAATTACATGATTGCAGACATCACCATGCCAAAATGAGTAATACCCTATTACTTTGCAATGATGCTGCACTTACAAGGGACCTGGCAGCAACTTATCACAAGGAGTAATGAAAGTAGAAGTAAACATTAGAGGTACACTGCCATCTACAGGAAAAAGTTCAAGAGGTTGGTGCCTAAATAAGGGATTGAAACTGTCACTAAAATGCATTGTCTCATGCATCTCAGTAGAAACTACATTGTTTTAATTTGGGCCTAGCAAACTACAATCGCAATCATAATAAAGGGTAATATAACAGCAATGTAGTTATGTTTCATAACATTTTACCCAGACATACAATCTTCATTCACTTCTGATTGATGACAAAAGTGATTGAAAGAGGCAAGCAATCATAGACATCTTTGAACTAATCAATCTTCTTCAGGTG
Source organism: Neoarius graeffei (assembly GCF_027579695.1). Lineage (NCBI taxonomy): Eukaryota > Metazoa > Chordata > Actinopteri > Siluriformes > Ariidae > Neoarius > Neoarius graeffei. The sequence goes on along the minus strand of NC_083583.1, from coordinate 48,450,434 downwards.
TCTTCAGGTGAGTTTTTAGGATTTATGTGGTGTGACTTAGAGCTGGACTCAACAGGAATGTACATCTCCAAGAGGAAGGTTGGCAGCCATTGCAAGAACTAAAATGGTCATGTGCTACAGTCATATCCAGACCTGCTGATTTCTTGACAAGTTGATAAAGAGCAATTAAATCAGCACCACGGACAGCGGCACGGTTTCTGCTGCTGGAGACTGTAGACCATCGCGTCTCTCTCTCTCTCACTCTCTCACACACACACACACACACACACACACACACACACACACACAAAACACTACACACACTGCATGGTATATTCCTTTTATCAAAATGGGACAACAGGTAACCACAAAAATAAATAAATAAATATGGCTGAGATTTAAACATGCATTATTTAGTCAAGGTTGTAGTTTGCAGAAAGGCCACTTTCTTTCTGACCAAGAAAAAAATTATACCCAACAAATACACGACATCACACACACACACACACACACACACACACACACCAGTGAAAGTGCCAATATTCCTTATTTTAAGTTATCCTTTCAACACTGAAAGTTTTCAGCAATTCCGTAATTCCAAACATGGGGGGGGGGGGGGGGGGGAATAACGTAGAAACGTGTGCGTCAGTTTCCTGTGCAAATCCACAATGCTTTGAAAACCCCTTTAATGCTGCGATAAATTATTGGCACCTACCTTTTTTTTTTTCTTCGTCAAGAATCAGACTCGATTCACGACTCAGGCAAAATCCTCAGTATGATGGATGGAGCTATGTTCAAACGGTGCATGACAAATTCCAGAAAGAAAGAAAGAAAAAAAAAAGAAAGAAAGAAAAATCACCGCAGTACATATAAAGCCTGTGATCTTGCTTTTTTTTGGGGGGGGGGGCTCTAAATGATAATTCGGTGACTCAAAAGAGAGAAGCAGAGTGATGGAGCTTTGAGGCTTACAGATCCCGAAAAGCATCAGCAGCATCAGAGTCTACATGCTCTTATGCACGACACGCTGGTGCACAAAAAAAAAAAAAAAAAAAACCTTGCAAAATCCAGCTTCATTTTAAATCAGACTTTGCTGGATCGCTGCTAGATGATGTAGAAATGCCCATGCGCAGCTTCGACGTCCAGTCTGAGTCCCTTCAGTCTGATGCTGTGATAAAGCCAGAAGGAACAGCTGGAGGAAGACGTGTGCGTGTGATCAGCGCGCGCGCAGCTGATGAAGTTTACTGTATAAGGAAACACAGCGGCTTCTCTCTGCCTCCAAACCCGGCAGTCACGCACGAGCTCCAAAGTGGCGCGAGATTGGTCAGGAAGCTCCGCGCGCGCGCGCAACAGTGACGCAGACGGCGCTTTGAAAATAAAAAAAAAAGGGCAGTCGTGTTGCGGCTCAGCGCGCGTGGCGTGCCAAACTTAACAGCGCTTTCGAGGCTTGGCTGTGCACGAGACTCGATCTAAACTCCTTCACCTTCATTTGGATTTAAGATCCGGAGCCTTCAGGTGCACATCTGGAAATACGGACCAAACAGTGGCGCTCTGCTACACTGCACACTCAGGAAGAAATATATATATATATATATATATATATATATATATATCATTATCTCTAGCCGCTTTATCCTGTCCTACAGGGTCGCAGGCAAGCTGGAGCCTATCCCAGCTGACTACGGGCGAAAGGCGGGGTACACCCTGGACAAGTCGCCAGGTCATCACAGGGCTGACACATAGACACAGACAACCATTCACATTCACACCTACGGTCAATTTAGAGTCGCCAGTTAACCTAACCTGCATGTCTTTGGACTGTGGGGGAAACCGGAGCACCCGGAGGAAACCCACGCGGACACGGGGAGAACATGCAAACTCCACACAGAAAGGCCCTCGCCGGCCACGGGGCTCGAACCCAGGACCTTCTTGCTGTGAGGCGACAGCGCTAACCACTACACCACACACCACCGTGCCGTTATATATCGTTCAAAAGTTTGGGGTCACCCAGACAATTTTGTGTTTTCCATGAAAAGTCACACTTTTATTTCCCACCATAAGTTGTAAAATGAATAGAAAATATAGTCAAGACATTTTTCTGGCCATTTTGAGCATTTAATCGACCCCACAAATGTGATGCTCCAGAAACTCAATCTGCTCAAAGGAAGGTCAGTTTTATAGCTTCTCTAAAGAGCTCAACTGTTTTCAGCTGTGCTAACATGATTGTACAAGGGTTTTCTAATCATTAGCCTTTTGAGGCAATGAGCAAACACATTGTACCATTAGAACACTGGAGTGATAGTTGCTGGAAATGGGCCTCTATACACCTATGGAGATATTGCACCAAAAACCAGACATTTGCAGCTAGAATAGTCATTTACCACATTAGCAATGTATAGAGAGGATTTCTGATTAGTTTAAAGTGATCTTCATTGAAAAGAACAGTGCTTTTCTTTCAAAAATAAGGACATTTCAAAGTGACCCCAAACTTTTGAACGGTAGTGTATTTGCTCACCCATCCAAATTATCGGAATCAGGTGTTCCAATCACTTCCATGGCCACCGAGCATTTTTTAACATAGTTACTGGGAGACCAAATGGTCTCCCAGTGGCCAGATTTGGTCTCCTAGTCAATGCCAAACCAGCTTCACTGGGAGACCAAATTTTAAACCAAGTCATGTCTTATCATTTGGTTCAATCAGTTGCAATTAATTAACCAAGTACCATGTAAGTATACATTTAACAAGGAAAACAAAGATCTATGTTATAAGATATACACACAAGATCATGTTGGTTAAGAAAAACAAAACTAAAATTTGGTTACTGAGGTGGGGTTTACATTAGACCATATCAGCGGATCATCAGATTAACGTTTTTAAAACGATTCGCGTGCACACAGCAATGCCAATACACGGATACGCTCCGCTCCGCAGGCATCCTGTGCACCAAATCACTCCGCCCTGAACAGCGAGTGCCCTCTGGAGGGTGCGCACTCCGGCCCTGCGCAGCTCACAGAGCGCGCGAGTGAAGCACACGAGCAGTGATTCGGGACTGAGCCACTGTGTGTGTGATCTCAGTGCATATCGGGCATGCGCGTCACTTACCACTTGCAAGTGGAAGGATGGCAAGCCTAAAGACAATCATAACTACACAATGGGCAGTATTTGCATCAGTATTTGCAGTATTTTCATACTTTTATACTCTTTAATGAAAGGTGATACAAGGCGGAAGTCCACGCCGTTTTTCAGCAGTTGCGTCACATGACCAACGCCAGCGAATCAGGAAGGTGGATGTCACAGTGACGTTGTCCAATGACGACGCCAGCTAGAGCTCAGCACAGCGTATCCGCGTATCTCAATGTTTACACAGCACCGGACCAGACACGATCTGGATTGAATACGTGGACCCTGGCGGATTCCCGTTTCCCGGCATTTCCAGGCGTTTTAATGTAAATGGACAGTGCATCTGCGAAGAAAACGAGACAGATACGGTCTAATGTAAACTTGGCCTGAGATGGCTGATGTCAGAATCCAATGTCATTACTGTGTAACTTTGAGTGTCTTTGACATAACATTTGTGCTTGGTAATTGCTCTTGATAGCTGTGTAGTCACTGTAGTGTGTTTGTCTGTATGGTGATTGGTGAACCATTTTGCATCACAGAATATGCCGCAGCGGTGCAGCCGCATGGACTCTGGGGCCTGTGATTGTATTGCCCAGACCAGTTGGTCCCCTAGTGGAAAATCCTTAAAAAATGCTCTGCATGGATGACAGAGTCTGGTTTGGATGAACTTGACTGGCCTGCACAGAGTCCTGACCTCAACCCGATAGAACACCTTTGGGATGAATTAGAGTGGAGACTGAGAGCCAGGCCTTCTCGTCCAACATCAGTGTGTGACCTCACAAATGCGCTTCTGGAAGAATGGTCAAAAATTCCCATAAACACACTCCTAAACCTTGTGGACAGCCTTCCCAGAAGAGTTGAAGCTGTTCTAGCTGCAAAGGGTGGACCGACGTCATATTGAACCCTATGGATTAGGAATGGGATGTCACTTAAGCTCATATGTGAGTCAAGGCAGGTGAGCAAATACTTTTGGCAATATAGTGTATATAGTAGGGAGAATTCAGATATCTGAGGCTATATTAGTGATTGAATAACCGTTTGTCTAAACTGTCTTGCAATTAATAATGTAAATACCCCAACACACACTATAATACACTGCTGAGCTTCGTAAAGTCTTGACTATCTACATATGAAAGAAAAATATTTGCGTCATGTCAAATCATATATCAAAGAGTGGAATATTGGCTGGCGTTGAGTGGTATATCAGATATATTCCATTCAGCTAGCATGATAGTGAACGAGTCGAAAATGAGGAACTGAATGGAATGTATTTGATATACCACGAAAAAAGCCAGCCAATATGATTATCCATCCATCCGTTATCTGGAGCCGCTTATCCTGTGCTGGGTCACAGGCAAACTGGAGCCTATCCCAGCTGACTATGGGTGAGAGGCGGGGTACGCCCTGGACAAGTCGCCAGGTTATCGCAGGGCCGACACATAGACACAGACAACCATTCATGCTCACATTCACACCTACGGTCAATTTAGAGCCACCAATTAGCCTAACCTGCATGCCTTTGGACTGTTGGGTAAACTGGAGCACCCGGAGGAAACCCACGCAAACACAGGGAGAACATGCAAACTCGACACAGAAAGGCCCCCGTTGGCCGCTGGGCTCGAACCCAGGACCTTATTGCTGTGAGGCGACAGTGCTAACCACTATGCCACCGTGCCACCCCAATATTATTATTATGATTATTATGAGCCCTGTGATGACCTGGCGACTTGTCCAGGGTGTACCCCGCCTTTCGCCCGTAGTCAGCTGGGATAGGCTCCAGCTTGCCTGCGACCCTGTAGAACAGGATAAAGTGGCTAGAGATAATGAGATGAGATGATTATTATGATTATTCATAGAGGGTGGCATGGTGGTGTAGTGGTTAGCACTGCCGCCTCACAGCAAGAAGGTCCTGGATTCGAGCCCAACAGCTGGTGAGGGCCTTTCTGTGTGGAGTTTGCATGTTCTCCCCGTGTCTGCCTGGGTTTCCTCTGGGTGCTCCGGTTTCCCCCACAGTCCAAAGACATGCAGATTAGGCTAATTGGTGTCTCTAAATTGACCGTAGGTGTGAATGTGAGTGTGAATGGTTGTGTGTCTCTATGTGTCAGCCCTGCGATAACCTGGCAACTTGTCCAGGGTGTACCCCGCCTCTTGGCCATAGTCAGCTGGGATAGACTCCAGCTTGCCTGCGACCCTGTAGAACAGGAGAAGCGGCTACAGATAATGAATAAATGAATGAATGAATATTATGCATAGACATTCGATGGAACAGTTATAGATTTTTCAGAAAGTTAAGAACAGGGAGGTAACTTCCCAATATTGAATGTTGATTCTGATTGAACGTAATTAAATGTTCTGTCAATGTACAAAGTCAAAGTTCGAACAATAAAAATGGTAAAAGTCCAAAAAGCCTGAACAACAACCCAACTTGTATACAAGCTACAGTGGTGCTTGAAAGTTTGTGAACCCTTTAGAATTTTCTATATTTCTGCATAAATATGACCTAAAACATCATCAGATTTTCACACAAGTCCTAAAAGTAGATAAAGAGAACCCAGTTAAACAAATGAGACAAAAATATTATACTTGGTCATTTATTTATTGAGGAAAATGATCCAATATTGCATATCTGTGAGTGGCAAAAGTATGTGAACCTCTAGGATTAGCAGTTAATTTGAAGGTGAAATTAGAGTCAGGTGTTTTCAATCAATGGGATGACAATCAGGTGTGAGTGGGCACCCTGTTTTATTTAAAGAACAGGGATCTATCAAAGTCTGATCTTCACAACATGTTTGTGGAAGTGTATCATGGCACGAACAAAGGAGATTTCTGAGGACCTCAGAAAACGCGTTGTTGATGCTCATCAAGCTGGAAAAGCTTACAAAACCATCTCTAAAAAGAGTTTGGACTCCACCAATCCACAGTCAGACAGATTGTGTACAAATGGAGGAAATTCAAGACCATTGTTATCTTATCCTTATCCCATCTGTGAAACATGGTGGTAGTAGTATCATGGTTTGGGCCTGTTTTGCTGCATCTGGGCCAGGACGGCTTGCCATCATTGATGGAACAATGAATTCTGAATTATACCAGCGAATTCTAAAGGAAAATGTCAGGACATCTGTCCATGAACTGAATCTCAAGAGAAGGTGGGTCATGCAGCAAGACAACGACCCAAAGCACACAAGTCGTTCTACCAAAGAATGGTTAAAGAAGAATAAAGTAAATGTTTTGGAGTGGCCAAGTCAAAGTCCTGACTTTAATCCAATCGAAATGTTGTGGAAGGACCTGAAGCGAGCAGTTCATGTGAGAAAACCCACCAACATCCCATAGTTGAAGCTGTTCTGTACGGAGGAATGGGCTAAAATTCCTCCAAGCCGGTGTGCAGGACTGATCAACAGTTACCAGAAACATTTAGTTGCAGTTATTGCTGCACAAGGGGGTCACACCAGATACTGAAAGCAAAGGTTCACATACTTTTGCCATGCACAGATATGTAATATTGGATCATTTTCCTCAATAAATAAATGACCAAGTATAATATTTTTGTCTCATTTGTTTAACTGGGTTTTCTTTATCTACTTTTAGGACTTGTGTGAAAATCTGATGATGTTTTAGGCCATATTTATGCAGAAATAGAGAAAATTCTAAAGGTTTCACAAACTTTCAAGCACCACTGTATATACAGGTAGACAGTTCAAGTTCACAGTTACTTTTGGTAGGAGTTAATTGTTACATTGCAGTTGTTTGAAACAAAAGGATTTTGCTGAGTGATGTCCTCTTATAAAAGTCTCCATCACTTTTCCTCACCTCCAAGTGGAACTTTATATATCTGCTATTGCTCTCTTTTCCAGTTTTTTGATGTCCGCTGGTCTGTTTTTCTCTTGTAACTATGCGTGAAGAATATCCAGGGAAGTTTTTGTAGCCTTTCGGGTGTTCACAGCATCTGTCTCTTTAAATCTTCTGCTTTTAATGAAGCAAACCTCACGGACATGTTTGTGTGCAAACTGTCACAGTCACTCATTAGCGTGGAAGTTTTACATCTCCGACATGTCTCTTTTCCAGTTTTTTGATCTCTGTTGGTCTATTTTTCTCTTGTAAATATGCGTGAATATATAATGAAGTTTTTGTAGCCTTTTGGGTGTTCAGCGCATCTTTAGTTTCAGTTTATTATAGCACTGGATTAGCCTGGTCTTCTCTCTCTCCCAGCCGACAAAGAAATGATTGTGTGCATGCGCAGCAGAAAAGTTGTCATTGGATCTTCGCATGTGCTCCACTGTGTGACGTCGTGTTGTCTTGACAGCATGCAATATTATAACAATATTGCACGCTCATTCTCCATTGGGGAGAGTGGCGTAATATATGGAGGATATGATAACAATATTGCATGCCATCAATAAACCCACTAGAAGGGAACAGAAGACATGTTTTTATTCCATGGAAAAAGTGGCTCATATGTATAATGATGTATTTTAATGTGAGCTATATTTAAGATGCTTTTTAACATCTGGACAGGGACTACGTAATGAGCCTTTCTGGGCTAACTCATTTGCAATAAAACTGGATACTGTTTATTAAAAGCATTCTAGTTCACAAATAAATCAGGAAATGTTATATATATATCTTCTGAAGATGCATGGTCAAGACTGAATGAAAACTTTTTTTTTTTTTTAAATTGGGGAGAGCAATTCCCAGTTCACTGGTTTAGGTCTCTTTGCCAAATTCATCATGGACATATTGCCATATTGTACAAACACAGGAGAATAAGTCAAGTTCACTTCCTACTCTGTGAAGATGTTGGTATGAGTAGCATTCAATAATTCATGCAGTATTGGCTGAACAACAATTCCAGGGCTTTAAATATTCCAAATTCTTACAGTGGTGCTTGAAAGTTTGTGAACCCTTTAGAATTTTCTCTATTTCTGCATAAATATGGCCTAAAACATCATCAGATTTTCACACAAGTCCTAAAAGTAGATAAAGAGAACCCAGTTAAACAAATGAGACAAAAATATTATACTTGGTCATTTATTTATTGAGGAAAATGATCCAATATTACATATCTGTGAGTGGCAAAAGTATGTGAACCTCTAGGATTAGCAGTTAATTTGAAGGTGAAATTAGAGTCACGGGCGCAGATAGAGGGGGGGACGGGGGGGATTCATCCCACCCAGATTTAAATTCACCTTGTTCGGTCCCCCCCACTTATAGGGAGGAAAAAACGTCTATGCTGTCTTTCTTTGCATAAGGCAAACCTCACGGAAAAATCAAAAGACTAATTACCATTCGGTTTATTGAGGTGCACAGCAGTACAAACTTAGTTGCAACTGCGCAGACTGCACAGGTTGCGAGCTCGAGCTTGGTTGCTATGGTTACCCACAACGAGTTTGACAGGCATATCGGGGACAGCTCCTCCTAGTTCAGGACCCCAACACGGCATGATGAAGGGTGCCAAAAGGCAGAAAACGACTGCATCGTTTAAAAAAAAAAACGACTGTAAGTAAACTGTGCCTTACTTTATCATATCACCTTGCAATTTTTTGATAGCCTGTTCAAAGTAATGTCGTAGTGAAAGTAAAATCATACGGAGTAGAGATGCCTTTCTGGTAGCCTCCTTCTTTCGGTGGTAGCCTGTAGATACAGTGCTCAGAAGGCAGTTTTAATGTTTAATCTGGCGTTCCCTGCCATAATTTCAGCGAGCATATTGTTTCATAAGGAAACTTTGCGAAGAGTTGTTGACTGACTGCCGCTCACGCAACACACAGGCATAGTTAGAAAGTCAGGATGCACTGGTTTACACTTTACACACACACACGTAGCCCAGCCTCTCGCTATGGTTAACAGTTGGAATTTAGCGGTTTTAAAACTAGTTTTGCAATTTCTGTGCGTGATGATAATGTGTAAACTTTGGATTTCCATAGGCTATGTTAAAATGTTATCATTGTCCTGGCCTGCAGGTAGTTCCTGGTGATGGCAGTGAGGGAAGTGAAATAACATGTATACACACTACCGTTCAAAAGTTTGGGGTCACCCAGACAATTTTGTGTTTTCCATGAAAAGTCACACTTTTATTTACCACCATAAGTTGTAAAATGAATAGAAAATATAGTCAAGACAGTTTTCTGGCCATTGTGAGCATTTAATCGACCCCACAAATGTGATGCTCCAGAAACTCAATCTGCTCAAAGGGAGGTCAGTTTTATAGCTTCTCTAAAGAGCTCAACTGTTTTCAGCTGTGCTAACATGATTGTACAAGGGTTTTCTAATCATCCATTAGCCTTCTGAGGCAATGAGCAAACACATTGTACCATTAGAACACTGGAGTGATAGTTGCTGGAAATGGGCCTCTATACACCTATGGAGATATTGCACCAAAAACCAGACATTTGCAGCTAGAATAGTCATTTACCACATTAGCAATGTATAGAGTGGATTTCTGATTAGTTTAAAGTGATCTTCATTGAAAAGAACAGTGCTTTTCTTTCAAAAATAAGGACATTTCAAAGTGACCCCAAACTTTTGAATGGTAGTATATATATATATATATATATATATATATATATATATATATATATATATATATATACACACACACACACACACACACACACACATACATGCATACACAAAATGGAATCATTTGCTGACAGCTCAGTCCCCCCCAGTTCAAAAATCCTATCTGCGCCCCTGATTAGAGTCAGCTGTTTTCAATCAATGGGATGACAATCAAGTGTGAGTAGGCACCCTGTTTTATTTAAAGAACAGGGATCTATCAAAGTCTGATCTCCACAACACATGTTTGTGGAAGTGTATCATGGCACGAACAAAGGAGATTTCTGAGGACCTCAGAAAACGAGTTGTTGATGCTCATCAGGCTGGAAAAGATTACAAAACCATCTCTAAAGAGTTTGGACTCCACCAACCCACAGTCAGACAGATTGTGTACAAATGGAGGAAATTCAAGACCATTGTTACCCTCCCCAGGAGTGGTCGACCAACAAAAATCACTCCAAGAGCAAGGCGTGTAATAGTCGGCAAGGTCACAAAGGACCCCAGGGTAACATCTAAGCAACTGAAGGCCTCTCTCACATTGGCTAATGTTAATGTTCATGAGTCCACCATCAGGAGAACACTGAACAATAATGGTGCGCATGGCAGGGTTGCAAGGAGAAAGCCACTGCTCTCCAAAAAGAACATTGCTGCTCGTCTGCAGTTTGCTAAAGATCATGTGGACAAGCCAGAAGGCTTTTGGAAAAATGTTTTGTGGACGGATACGAACAAAATAGAACTTTTTGGTTTAAATGAGAAGCGTTATGTTTGGAGAAAGGAAAACACTGCATTCCAGCATAAGAACCTTATCCCATCTGTGAAACATGGTGGTGGTAGTATCATGGTTTGGGGCTGTTTTGCTGCATCTGGGCCAGGACGGCTTGCCATCATTGACGGAACAATGAATTCTGAATTATACCAGCGAATTCTAAAGGAAAATATCAGGACATCTGTCCATGAACTGAATTTCAAGAGAAGGTGGGTCATGCAGCAAGACAACAATCCTAAGCACACAAGTCATTCTACCAAAAAATGGTTAAAGAAGAATAAAGTTAATGTTTTGGAATGTCCAAGTCAAAGTCCTGACCTTAATCCAATCGAAAATGTTGTGGAAGGACCTGAAGTGAGCAGTTCATGTGAGAAAACCCACCAACATCCCAGAGCTGAAGCTGTTCTGTACGGAGGAATGAGCTAAAATTCCTCCAAGCCGGTGTGCAGGACTGATCAACAGTTACCGGAAACGTTTAGTTGCAGTTATTGCTGCACAAGGGGGTCACACCAGATACTGAAAGCAAAGGTTCACATACTTTTGCCAGTCATAGATATGTAATATTGGATAATTTTCCTCAATAAATAAATTACCAAGTATAATATTTTTGTCTAATTTGTTTAACTGGGTTCTCTTTATCTACTTTTAGGACTTGTGTGAAAATCTGATGTTTTAGGTCATATTTATGCAGAAATATAGAAAATTCTAAAGGATTCACAAACTTTCAAGCACCACTGTAAATAAGCAGGTGTACAAGTATTCCTAATAAAGTGGATGGTGAGTGTATGTTTAGCCCACTGATTTCACTGAACGCAGTATGATCAAATAATATAAGAGGGGCTTCAGTAGCTCCAGTGGTGAAGTTGATAGTCCCTTCATCATAGGGTCACAGGTTTCATCCCTGGCTATAGAAAAACTCTGTGGAAGCACAAAACCAAACCATAACCATATTCACCTTTGAATAAACTCCAGTGTGGATGTACTGTAGCTTCTTCATGGTACTCAAGATTGAAGATGCAATCTGCCAAAGAGGACACACAGCCCTGGCAGAAACAAGGGCCCTTTGCATATGATCCAGGCTTTGATGGAAACCATCCACTTGCTATTCACACCCGTTTTAGGATTATCTGAGCCTGAAATTAGGAATGAATGAATGAACAAACAAACAAAACAAATAAAAAGAAATGAAAATAGGTCAAGGATTAGAAGTTAATCATAGGAAATGAACAATAACCTTGCTTACCAATGGTAGAACAATAAGTATGCATCATCATCATTGTCATCATCATCATCATCATTCCCCTTTCAGCGCTGCAGCAGGTTGGATGCCTAGGAGCGTGTGCATAGTGGCAGGTACCATTCTTTTTTGCTGCATCTCCCTCTGCAGCTGTGTGCAAACTGTGGAAGATGTAGCTTTGACAGTCCCAGAGAATGCAGTCCTATAATTTTCAACCTAACTTTCTCTTGGCCAACTGTGTCCAGCTCAAGGTATGTAATTATAATACTTCTTGTTAACAAAGACCATGAGTTGGCCTAGTGGTTAGCGTGTCCACCTCTCAACCGGGAGATTGTGAGTTTTACTTGCAGTCAAGTCATACCAAAGACCATCATAAAAATGGTGCCTACTACCATCTGGCAAGGCATGCTGCAATATAGATGTGAGTGGGGGAAGTCAAACTCTCACAGTTACCAGAGGACTAGCCCCCACTGGAACCCTAGCTGTAGAGGCGAGAGGCTTAGGGCTATCGAAACAGAGATTGGCGCTGCATCCATACGCCTTAAAGTGTTGGTTAGTACTGGGACAGGAGACTGCTTGGGAAGACCAGATTCTGGCATGAGAAGGACTTTGACTTTTTTGTTATCAAAACATCTTTATGAAATGTACATCATCCTAAGAGAAAATTAGTTACTTACCCAGAAGAATCAGATTCGGACTGCTAGGCAGGCGCAAGTTGGTTTCTAGGTCGGCAGCTGTTGCAGGAATCTACAAAAATGACAATAAGTACAAAAAGAACATGCACTTTTAGCATTAAATGAAGAAATAGAAACAACATAACATTTACTTTAAGAATTAGAATTAAAAATCTTGAATAACTCATTACCACATTAAATTTAGCTCCAAGTAGGATACATCATGAAACTATGCAACGTCTTTCAATAAGTAATAAAATTATCAGTTTATAATGTACATTTTTTTGAATGATTGTAAAAGGATAACACTATGAAACACTCTTTTGACATTTGACCTGTGCCAAATAGGTACATCTTTATTAATAAAGAGGGCGTTCATCGGTGCTTGAGTGTGCCATCAACAAGTGTAGGATGCTTCTTGGACCACCATCTAGAGTGTACAGTCCAGCCTTCAACTCTACATTTGTGGACCTCAGACTAAAGAAATCAATTTGAACCTTGCCTTGTTTTGGGTGTCGGTTTGCTCAGGCCTTGGTCTGCCATGGGTGAAGCATGTTCTGCTTGCTATGGACCGCAGTGAACTCGTTGTTCTCTTTTACATTGGGATTGCCCAGCACTTTGTGCAGCGGTGCTTCTGTGCTCATTTTCTGGATCCACGGCACAGTATTCCGAGTGCTGTTGCTCGGTGGCGTCACGGTGGCTGTTCAGGTGGTGTGGGATTTACCCTCATGTGCCTTTTGGTGGGACTGTGGCTAGCTACATCACTGGAGTAACATTCTGACCTCTTTTGGGGGACTTTTTATTTTTTCTAATTGTAAAGCAATCTTGGCATGATGGTCTAGTGGTTCGCACTGTCACCTCACAGTAAGAGGGTTCTGGGTTCGACTCCAGTGGCCTTTCTGTGTGGAGTTTGCATGTTCTCCCTGTGTCTGCGTGGGTTTCCTCCGGATGCTCCAGTTTCCCCCACAGTCCAAAGACATGCATATTGGGCATACCTAACAACCTGTGCCCCCCCCCCAGAGATAAAATTAGCTCATGTTTAAAGTCTTTAAATTTCTGTAAAGCTGTTTTGCAACAACGTCTATTGTTAAAAGCACTATAAAAATAAACTTGACTTGACTGATTTGACTTGACATGCAGTTAGGCTAACTGGCTACTCTAAATTGCCTCATTGAATGGTTGCTTCCCAAGCCCAGAAATAGGAGGAAGTGCATCTGGTGTAAAACTATGCTAAAATTAGTATGACATGTGGATCAATAGGGTCCACATGGACCCTGTGTTGGACAAGGGAGAAGATGATGATGAAACTCTGTGAGAATACAGAGCTTACAATACTTACAATAGCCTGAATCCTCCTCCCTGCATCCCACATAATAGCAGTTAATGTGAATGACACACAAACAGCCTACTGACTCTCTCCACCACCTCCCGTTCCCTCTTGACCTTTCCTTTTAGGTTGTTTGTGGCTATGTAGTATTGAAATGTGTACCCAATATGCTAATAGTTTGAAGAACTGCACTTTCATGGTATGTCCTCTGCATGCTTGAAGCTGCTGAAGACCGTTAATTTTACCGCTCTGCAAACTACAGTAACTCATAGTAAAATCAGACATTTTACCTTCTCTTTTCCAGCAATGTTTTGCAAATACAGTTTATTACTGTAGGATCAGACATTTTCACAGTTTGAAATTGCACGAAATCTGCATCTCCCAAAATGCTTTCCCCCCCATAGTTATCTACTGTATTTAAGAAATACATCAGGTTACAGCTGAATTTTTGCTGTAAATTTACATCAGTTTCTTACAGTGTACCAACCGGGGAAGGATAAAGACAAACACGTGCTTCCTCTGAGAGACACCAAGACACCAATAACATCTTTTCAAACCCCTGCTCATGCTGTGTCACAGGGTAGAAAACAAACTCAGAGCAAAGCTCTTTCTGCCTTCTTCAGCAAACATGATCTCACAGATATCAATAATTGGTGAGTGTCACTTTGATTAAGTGCCCACCCAGACAGCATGGCCAGTTTTGCTCTTTAGTCATCCCAGCTATGGATGGCTGTAGCATTGTTGGGATTGAATCTGTGATCTCCTAAAGATAAGGTCAATGCGTTTTGTTCCGCAAAATGCACAGGATATTAAAATAATAACGGATGTTTAAAAACACAGGCTGAACATCAACATCATTATATGAACACATTACACAAAGTAAAACATTTTTGTATACTAAGAACCAAGCCTAAGTAATGTTCTACATTTCCCAGTCTAACATATTCCCATGCTTTTTTAAGATGTATTAGAAAAACATAATTTAATGAGCATAAAATCCATCAGTGTATCTTATCATCAGTTGTGGTGTGCTTAATGTATCCGTTCATACATCCATTATATGCCTTCAGTTTCCTCTTTCCACTTATAGTATTTCAAGACTGCCCCAATTAACCTGAACCATTTCTGGTAAACATGAAATTACAAGCATCTACAGGATTTGAACTAACTTTCTGCTTATTTTTTGCAGTAGCACATTTTTATTTATATACAGTATACAGTATATGTGGAACATATTAGTCCTGATGATTATGTAATCTTATAAAAAACATAGCCAAAGAACATGTCGTTCTTCCTACCCCAAGCCTTCTGGGGTCAATCTCCTGATGGTGGTCATACCCTCCTATATTTTAACACGTTAGTTCGAGAACAGCAAAGGTTTCGGAACATAAGTTTTGATTTTCACTTTGTAGATCAACAAAACAAATGCTGTTATGTTAAATGGTCACAGTATACAGTGGTGCTTGAAAGTTTGTGAACCCTTTAGAATTTTCTATATTTCTGCATAAATATGACCTAAAACATCATCAGATTTCCACACAAGTCCTAAAAGTAGATAAAGAGAACCCACTTAAACAAATGAGACAAAAATATTATACTTGGTCATTTACTTATTGAGGAAAATGATCCAATATTACATATCTGTGAGTGGCAAAAGTATGTGAACCCCTAGGATTAGCAGTTAATTTGAAGGTGAAATTAGAGTCAGGTGTTTTCAATCAGTGGGATGACAATCAGGTGTGAGTAGGCACCCTGTTTTATTTAAAGAACAGGGATCTATCAACATCTGATCTTCACAACACATGTTTGTGGAAGTGTATCATGCCACGAACAAAGGAGATTTCTGAGGACCTCAGAAAAAGCGTTGTTGATGCTCATCAGGCTGGAAAAGGTTACAAAACCATCTCTGAAGAGTTTGGACTCCACCCATCCACAGTCAGACACATTGTGAACAAATGGAGGAAATTCAAGACCATTGTTACCCTCCCCAGGAGTGGTCGACCAACAAAGATCACTCCAAGAGCAAGGCGTGTAATAGTCGGCGAGGTCACAAAGGACCCCAGGGTAACTTCTAAGCAACTGAAGGCCTCTCTCACATTGGCTAATGTTAATGTTCATGAGTCCACCATCAGCAGAACACTGAACAACAATGGTGTGCATGGCAGGGTTGCAAGGAGAAAGTCCCTGCTCTCCAAAAAGAACATTGCTGCTCGTCTGCAGTTTGCTAAAGATCACGTGGACAAGCCAGAAGGCTATTGAAAATGTTTTGTGGACAGATGAGACCAAAATAGAACTTTTTGGTTTAAATGAGAAGCGTTATGTTTGGAGAAAGGAGAAACACTGCATTCCAGCATAAGAACCTTATCCCATCTGTGAAACATGGTGGTGGTAGTATCATGGTTTGGGCCTGTTTTGCTGCATCTGGGCCAGGACAGCTTGCCATCATTGCTGGAACAATGAATTCTGAATTATAGCAGCGAATTCTAAAGGAAAAATGTCAGGACATCTGTCCATCTCAAGAGAAGGTGGGTCATGCAGCAAGACAACGACCCTAAGCACACAAGTCGTTCTACCAAAGAATGGTTAAAGAAGAATAAAGTTAATGTTTTGGAATGGCCAAGTCAAAGTCCTGACCTTAATCCAATTAAAATATTGTGGAAGGACCTGAAGCGAGCAGTTCATGTGAAGAAACCCACCAACATCCCAGTGTTGAAGCTGTTCTGTACGGAGGAAAGGGCTAAAATTCCTCCAAGCCGGTGTGCAGGACTGATCAACAGTTACCGCAAACGTTTAGTTGCAGTTATTGCTGCACAAGGGGGTCACACCAGATACCGAAAGCAAAGGTTCACATACTTCTGCCACTCACAGATATGTAATATTGGATCATTTTCCTCAATAAATAAATGACCAAGTATAATATTTTTGCCTCATTTGTTTGACTGGGTTCTCTTCATCTACTTTTAGGACTTGTGTGAAAACCTGATGATGTTTTTGGACATATTTATGCAGAAATATAGAAAATTCTAAAGGGTTCACAAACTTTCAAGCACCACTGTACCTGAATTCACTCTGCTAAACTGTACATTTCCATGATGCTTGTGGTACCCTCAAGGCTACATGTTTTATACCTAAATACTTATCTTTCACTGGGAAATACTAATATACTGTAACTTTAAAAGTGATTTTATACAGGGGATTGCAAACTTTTTTGCAGCTAGAGGCCCCTTAAACTGTAAAATAAACTGGACATCCTCTGAATACAATCCTATTCAAATATTATTCAAATATTAGATTTATTATTAATGGTTATTATTAGAGCCGCAGAGCTCTTTATTCTTAAATATTCCCTTGGCCTAACATATTAGGTCTAATTTGGAATTTATTTATAGGCCAGATTGTTTGTGAGTTATTTAGGTTAGGTTTGGATCAAACAAACTTAATTTCAGCAACCATTCAAAAAGACTCATCTCATCTCATCATCTCTAGCTGCTTTATCCTTCTATAGGGTCACAGGCAAGCTGGAGCCTATCCCAGCTGACTATGGGCGAAAGGCGGGGTACACCCTGGACAAGTTGCCAGGTCATCACAGCATTCAAAAAGACTAATAATTTCAATGTTGTACAAGAAGTCTATAATGCACATGACTTTTAATGATAGTGGCATGTATTGCCATCCTTGCAGCAACAACAACAACAACAATAATAATAATAATAATAATAATAATTATTATTATTATTATTATTATTATTATTATTATTATTATTATTATTATCTGTAGCTGTAACCACTGTATATGTGTGGATATATTTCCAAAACTATTCGAATTATGTGCCTACATGTGTATCCTGGAGGATTACTCATACCTATGAATATAGATATGGAGTCATCATATTTCTACATTGGCTATGTTTTGTCACTACACTGTACTGTCATCTACTGGATGTTAAGTTGTATGGCATTACTGAGTGCAGACTTCCACCAAGTGGTGTAGTGGTTAGCACTATCGCCTCACAGCAAGAAGGTCCTGGGTTCGAGTCCAGTGGCAGACGAGGGCCATTCTGTGTGGAGTTTGCATGTTTTCCCCATGTGGGCTTCCTCCGGTTTCCCCCACAGTCCAAAGACATGCAGTTAGGTTAATTGGTGGCTCTAAATTGACCGTAGGTGTGAATGTGAGTGTGAATGGTTGTTTGTCTCTATGTGTCAGCCCTGTGATGACCTGGCAACTTGTCCAGGGTGTACCCCGCCTCTCACCCATAGTCAGCTGGGATAGGCTCCAGTTTGCCCACGACCCTGCACAGGATAAGCGATTATGGATAATGGATGGATGGACTTCCACCAAGGTCAAATGCTGTATCTAATATCATTATCGGAAGAGATAATAAATTCATGGATGCTTCCCTTGCCTTGGATCCTCTTCAAAATTCAATTTAGGTTCTTCTTTGGTCCATGCTACACCCTTCCACCAAGTTTCATGGAAATTGGGTAAGTACATTTTGAGCAATCATGCTTACAGACAGACAAATAAGCCACACCGAAAATATAACCTCCGTTTCTTAACCTCCATTTCAGAACCACTGCCATTATCCTGGTATAAACCATTGCATTATCTTGATATACAGTGGAACTGTAATGCTCCTTTAGACTACAACTTTAAAGGAATTCTTGAGGCACATTTCTGGGGTAAAAACACTTGAGGGTACCACTCCAGTAACAAGCAAAAGTAAAGTTCGGTACTTTTTTTTTTTTTCCTAAGAGTGTAATAGCAAAATGTGGCTGACTCTGAGGATGAAGTCACAAAAAGTTGCCTCTAAAGTGCAAGTTAACAGTAACAATGATGTGTGAATATCACTTATCTTGCTGTTGAGAAGTCTTCACTGAATATGCTAAACATCATCATTGCTAAAAGGGTCATCAAAAACTCAGGACTTTAAGGCTTTTCTTAGAGGGATGAACCAAGGAATTTTTTAAGGTCCTAGATTTCAAGGTTTTAAATTGTTTCACTGAAAAGAAAAAAAAAACATTTTACTTTTTGATCTATTCATCCATACATTCATATACATTCATCCTTAGTATCCTGGTCAGGGTCATGTTAAACCCAGAATGCTTGGTACTAGTCATGCTGGGTACTTTTAAATCAAAAGAAAGGGTTCGGCTGTAACATTGGATGAGAGTAAGATGGGTATTTTTGTGTGTTGAAAACAATAATTTTGGCCTGAGAGCCTCAGGGCAGGAAGCTCTTCCAATCTTTCCGTCTGGCTTTATACAGGCCAGTGACAGAGAAAGGATGCTGCGGAATCAATCAGCCACAGAGTCCAAATATTCGAATCTGATATGACTGTCTGAAAGCAGCAGCAGGGAACCTCTCTCCTCCTGGAGAATTTGGTAACGTGGGAAAGAATAACATGCTGAGCAAAGAAACAGCTTAATCGGGCAGAAATAACATGCTTTGTTTGTTTATTTGCATTTTATGTAGTTTAATAGGATAAAGATCCCTGTGAAGTGAAGAATGCCTCTTCAGTCAAAACTATCTCCCTGCAGTACTAACAGTTGGGAGTATGAAACCCCCAACATGCATCTTTTTGAAACACTTGTCACGCATCATTGTCAAACCCGTCATTGCAGTTGGAGAGGAACACTAAAGTGCTTGACCCTGCCATCCCAACATGCAGACACCAACTGGCTGTTATGTCACAGTGAGTGAGAGAGGCTCTATGCTTCCTTTCATCTTGGAAATCTAAGAAGACACGTCAATGCACAATTGGGACTTGAACCTTATTCACAGCTGTAATATGTACAACTCAAGTGAGCTGTACCTGATCTGTGTTTACCACTGAAAGAAATTATTTCCTCAGAGTTTCAGTTGACACAGAAGAGTGAAAAGAGAACTGGTATTTTTTGTTTATTTTATTTTTCTCACAAAATCTGTCATGCTTGAGTCAGTTATGAGATCAGATAAAAGTCAGATTTCCAGCATAGGGCACTTAGACACTTGGATCACTTTGAATTTCCAGCATAATTTAATCAAAATTACTGGCTTTTCACAGTCACACGTCATTTTTCTGTTGTTGTTATTTTTCATTTTTACCGCAACAGTTATTGTTTCTGGTATTTATAACCACAGCGTGTGGCAATTTATGCATACACATGTGGCTGGTGTAAAGCAGTGGAAAATAAGTGAAATGTGAGCAAACAAGGTGCTAAGAGTCAAAGTGAAATATGACAGCCCCATGCTTATGGCTGCACAGAAAACGTGGCATAGCTGTGAAATATTCATTGAGATGAAAGCCAAGCATGAAACATCATCAGAGTTACATCACAAACAGTATACTTGTAACCAGTGGCAAATGGATTGAGTGATGGATGCTAATTTTTCTTTCATGAGAAAAGGTGCATAACTACAATGTATGCATTTCTAAATATACACTATACGGCTAAAAGTATGCCAACTCCTGACCATCACACCCATATGTAATTCTTCTCCAAACTGTTGCCACACATTGAAAGCACACAATTGCATAGAATGTCTTTGTATGTTGTTGCTTTATAATTTCCATTCACTGGAACTAAGACGCTCAAACCTGTTCCAACATGACAATGCACCTGTGCACAAAGCACGCTACATGAAGACATGGTTTGCCAAGTCTGGAGTAGAAGAACTCGAGTGGCCTGCACAGAGCCCTGACCTCAACCCCACAAAACATCTTTTAGGACAAACTGGAATACTGACTTTGCTCTAGATTTTGTTACCAAATTTCACTAATGGTCTTGTGGTTGAATGAGCAGAAATACCCACAGCCACATTCCAAAATCTCGTGAAAATCCTTCACAGAAGCATGGAGATTTTTAATGAGAGCAAACAGGGACTAAACAAAGTTGTTCAAAAGGCACATTCCGTACGAGTGGCATGGTCAGGTATCCAAAAGTGTTTGGCTATATAATGTACATACTGCATGACAATGAATATGTGAGAACTAATATTGAATGAAAAGTAAACAAGTATGTTCATGCACTAAAATCAAAAGAATTACAACATACACTCACCGGCCACTTTAATAGGAACTTGTTCTTGATTCTAAGATTCCTGTTCTTGGCTGGCAGGAGTGGAATCCAATGTAGTCTTCTGCTGTTGCATGCTGAGATGCTTTTCTGCTCACCACAGTTGTAAAGAGCTGCTATGAGTTACTATATCCTTCCTGGCAGCTTGAACCAATCTGGCCTGAGTTTCCCAAAAGCATCGCAGCACAAAGCTCATCATTAAATGGTAGCAGCACAATGAACACTCTCTTTTCTAGTTAAGATGCTCTTAGCATTAAGAGGCTTTTGGGAAACCCACGCCTGGTCATTTTCCTCTGACTTCTTTTACCAGCAAGGCGTTTCCACCCACAGAACTGTCATTCACTCAATGTTTTTTGTTTTTCACACCATTCTGTGTAAACTCTAGAGACTGCTGTGTGTGAAAACCCCAGGAGATCAGCAGTTTCTGAAATACTCAAACCAGTTCATCTGGCTCAAACCAACACCCATGCCACAGTGAAAGTCACAGAGATCACAATTTTTCCCGTTCTGATGTCTAAAGTGAACATTAACTGAAGCTCTTGTTTTGTATCTGCATGATTTTATGCATTGTGCTGCTGTCAAGGGATCGGCTGATTAGATAACTGCAGAAAACAGCAGGTGTGTGGGTGTACCTAATAAAGTGACCAGTGAGTGTATAAATAGCACTGTTTGTTTGGACTATTGAAAAGACATAACCGAATCTGAATTGAATAGAAAATATGTTCTAAACAGGTGCAAATACAGATAAGAATAGGTGGAATATTGTTCATTTTTTAGTTTAGCAGAAAGGTTTACATGGCTTCAGGTGGAGACTAGAGGTGTGTAACAGGACTGGATGGTTGTTACTGTCATGCAAGTATGAACAAAGGTCAGATATGAAGCTTGTGGGACAAAGAAAGATTCTGCAATGAATTTAGAGCTTTCATTCATTCATTCATTCATTCATTCATTCATTCATCCTCAGTAAACGCCTGGTCAGGGTTGTGGTGGATAAAATTAGGGAACTAGTTTGTTATCATTTGAGAAGCAGAACACAATTTGTTCGAAAATAGGGATTTATAAAAATAGTCCCACACATTTCTAGTTGAGACTGTTTCTACCTTCTAACAAATTGTGTTCTGTTTCTCAAAATATAACAAACTAGTTGGCTAAGTTTGAACTCAAGTGATGTAGCTGAGGTTGAGGAACTGTTTGCGGTTTTTTTTTTTAGTATTTTGGGACCTTTTTTTTTTTATGGGGACATAGTCATAGGCTTCATATTTAATTATTTTAAAAAATCCAGTTTAGACCCATACACTTCAGACAGGTATCAAGTGATGCAGATGGTAACATTGCTTTACACCACTAGCCTTTTTGTCTGTTATTATTCTCTCCTACCATGATGCCAGGATTCATTACCAGCTGATTTGAAGTAGGTAAATCAAAGCAATTCAAGTGCTAGACAGCATATCATTGACCTGCTGTGTTAGAGCTAAATTTATTCAATAATCTATTGATGAAACATACCAGTCAGTTCATGTACACTGCATAATGTACAAAAATTCAATAGCATTAGCAACCATATTTATTCTCCGATGGTAATATTAATAGGAAACCTATTTAGAATACAGGAAATATAATTGATTTCTGTGAAATTATCTGTTTTAACAGTGTCTTAATGAGCTAATGAGTTTCTGTCTAATCCAATAAATATCACTAAAAGGAGGTTTTGTGCAGACATTATGTGTGGATTAAAAAAAAAAAGCTCTTGATCCTGAATATGTAATGAATTAACTTTAATCTACATCCATGCAAAGCACTGTATTTAAAAGTCCTACTGCTAAAGAGAAAATGTGGTAACAGGTTGTATGAAATGCACATTCATAAACAATTAAAATAATTATTTTTAATGGTAATGATTCCTTGTAGGTTCCAAGGTTGCCAAGTTGAGGAGTGGTAGTGGGGATAAGCTCCCATTGTTTAAAAAGTGCTCCTCACAGCATGTGTCTCAAACAGCCTCTGGCAACCAAGTCCAACTCCTGGCCTTCTCATATGTCTTAGCCTGTAAGCCCGGCGGAACTGTTTCTACTGACAGGAGAAGGGACGAGGGCAGGTCCTGGCACCTTAAAACCAGTGCTTTGGGTAGATGGAACTTGTCAGCCTGGGAGGGCAGTCCATCTAAGAAAAGGAAAACTCTGATTTCAAACCTCCGTTGCCTTGTGGCCATACCCAATCATGGGAAAGGCTTCGGGAGTAAACCCCGAGGATAAATCCAGAGTCGGAGTCCCTAAGGCAGTCCGATGTCATAGTCAACCTCATTCTGGCAACTCCTGCGATGATGCCAGTGCCAAGCTGTATCAGCCCCTGCCTTTCCCTTGGACAACATCGGCAGCATGGAGAGGGGAGACATGCTGCATGGGCAACTGCTGATCTCTCATAAAACCCTGCCCAGGCCTGCACCCTGGAGAGACACTCCAGCATTGTCTCACCGCGGTGGCAAAACACGGAAAGCAGCAGTCTATCAGTTATAAGTCTGCACTCATTTGGTGTAGAGCAAGGCGCCAGGGGTTGCTTTCAATGGAGGGAGAGGTCATCGCACCTCACTGGACAGCTGCCACCCGCCTTAAGCTGGGCAGCCCCCAGCCAGTAAGGTGCTGTCTCGCCACAATCCGCCTGCCTCACTGGGTGCATGGGGCTTAGGGATGCAAGTATCCTGAAATCACGGTCTGTAAACACTGCACCAAACAAAACAATGAGGAAACAAGGAAAGAAGCCAGCATTCAGACTTGGATGTTGGAACGTATGGACTATGACAACTGGTCTATCAGATGACCTTCGCGAGATCACTGAGACCTGCAAAACAGCAGTGATTAACAACGAACTGCTTCATCTTCAAGTGGACATTGCAGCACTTCAAGAGACACAGCTTCCAGAATTGGGGACCCTTCATGAGAAAGAGTACACCTTCTTCTGGCAGGGGAAAAGCAAGGACGAGACCAGAGAGCATGGTGTCGGCTTTGCCGTGAAAAACTCGTTATTGAAGATGGTGGAACCCAGCAACGATGGATCAGAGTGGATCTACTCACTTCGACAGCACACTTCTGATGGGCCTGTCAACCTTATCAGTACTTACACCCCAACTCTATATTCCACACAAGATATAAAAGATGAGTTCTATGATCAGCTGTCAAGGAAAATATAGGCGATCCTGGATCAGGAACAGTTGCTGCTACTTAGCGATTTCAACACCAGAGTGGGCACCGACCATGACTCCTGGCCAAGCTGTCTGGGACGGTATGGGATTGGTAACTTGAATGACAGTGGACAATGACTGCTCAAGCTTTGTGTGCTTCAAGGACTATGTGTCACCAACACCTACTTCCAGGCCAAAGCTCAGCACAAAGTTTACTGGCAACATTCCCACTCCAAACATTGGCATCAGCTAGTTTGATCCTCACCAGACGCAACCACCTGAAAAATGTGCTCATGATGCGGTCCTTTCAGAGCGCCGACTGTGACACAGATTTCTCCCTGGTCTACTGCAAATTCAGACTCCAACCAAAGAGAATGCACTATGCCAAGCCTCCAGGCAAACAGCATATCGATAATATCATGATCCAAAATTCAACCAAATCAGCAGTATTCATCAAGTCACTGGAGGACACCCTCCTTTCAAGCCCACCAAGAGGAACTGTTCAGCAGAGATGGGATTCTCTCAGGGACACCATCCACAGCACTGCACTGAAGACCTTCAGGAGGAAGTGGAACAAGACACAGGATTGGTTCGAAGCAAGCGTGAATGAGCTCAACACAACCATTGAGAAGAAGCGTGTTGCACTATTGAAGCACAAATGCCAACCCACCTGGGCAATGTTGCAAGCATTGAAGACAGCTTGGAACAATGCACAGAAGACAGACAGACACTGTGCGAATGACTACTGGCTACAACTATGTGAAAGCATCCAGTTATTCGACATGGGCAACATTCGCGGAGTGTATGACAGAATCAAGAAAGCCATCGGTCCAACCCAGAACAAGGCAGCTCCCAAATCCCAGTGCTGTTTCAGGTCAGAACGTTCCACAATCAACATGATGATCTCTCTCTGACAGCTACAAGGGAAATGCCAAGAGCAAAAACATCCACTCTGTGTTTCCTTCATCGACCTCACAAAGGCATTCGAGCTTGTGACCAGAGACGACTTGTTCAAAATCCTTGCCAGGATTGGCTGTCCTCCAAGACTCCTCAAGATAGTCCAATTGTTTCACGTGGATACGAAGGGTGCCATTCCATTTGATGGCTCTTCTTCAGAGGCTTTTAACATCCGCAGTGGTGTGAAGCAGGGCTGTATGCTTGCACCTACCCTATTTGGCATCTTCTTCAGTCATGCTGAAACATGCATTTGGAACTTCAACTGATGGCGTCTACCTCCATACAAGATTCGACGGAAGGCTGTTTGGTCTCTCTTGGGTGAGGGCAAAATCCAAGATCCATGAAGTGCTCATTAGAGACATGTTTGCAGATGACACAGCATTGGCAACACACTCTGAAGAGCAACTGCAGTGACTTATGGACAACCTCTCAAGAGCCTGCCAGGAGTTTAGCCTAATTATCAGTCTGAGGAAAACCAAGGTGATGGGCCAAGGGGTTGAGCAATCTCCTGCCATCAAAATCAATAACTATGAGCTGTGGATAGTTCATGAATTCACATGCCTAGGCTCCACCATCACGAACAGCCTCTCCCTAAACTCTGAGATCAATAGGCGGTTCGGACAAGCGGCCACCACGTTTGCCAGGCTGGCCAAGAAAGTCTGAGAGAACAGGAAGCTAACTATGAACACCAAAATCACAGTCTACAGGGAATGCATCCTCAGCACGCTACTGTACGGCAGCAAGACCTGGAGCCTGTACTCGACGTCTCAATGCCTTTCAGCTTCACAGCCTGAGATGCGTTCTAGGCATCAAATGGACTGACCAAATCACCAACACTGAAATTCTCAACCGTGCCCAGTTACCCAGCCTTTTCACTCTTCTTCAACAATGCCATATCTGCTGGCTTGGAGATGTACATCGCATGCCGGATGGGAGGATTCCAAAAGATCTACTGTACGGAGAACTGGCCACCGGCAAGAGAGTGTGAGGCCAACCTCATCTTTGCTTTAAGGATGTCTGCAAAAGGGACATGAAGTCAATGGACCTGGACATTGAGAGATGGGAAGACGTCGCAAACAATCACTCACACTGGAGACGTGAACTATACAGAGGGTTGGAGTGAGGAGAAGAGAAACTGAGGCTTGCCACCAAAGAAAAGTGCATTCGATGAAAAGACAGCAACACGGCAACATTGGGGGACAGTGTCTTCAAATGTAATTGCTGCAACCGAAACTGTCACACCCATGTGGGCCTGTACAGCCACAACAAATGCTCCACCACCATCAGCAGATGAATCAAAACTCTTTGGCCACAGATCCATGGTCTCTTGAAATCGACGGATGCCAAAGGAGCACAGGATTCCTTGTAAGCATTTTTATAAACTCATAAAATAATAATGCCCCATAAGTCTCTAATAATGTGCGCTAAATAATCCTTATAATCATGTAATAATGCAAGTGCTACTCTTCATATTAATGGCATGTTGTGTACTGCACAACCTTTATAACTAATCACCTGTGTATTATTATAGAACAACTGTAACATTTATTAACCATGATAAAAAAAATATCTTAAATATTACAGATTAAGACATACAGACAGATAAGGTATTTTTGCAATTTGAAAAAAAGGCAAAATAAAAGAGGCATATTACAAAAAAGTAAGTATTAAATGTAAATAATATCAATAATATAAACAATATAAATGTAATGTATCAATAAAAAGT
Source organism: Neoarius graeffei (assembly GCF_027579695.1). Lineage (NCBI taxonomy): Eukaryota > Metazoa > Chordata > Actinopteri > Siluriformes > Ariidae > Neoarius > Neoarius graeffei. The sequence goes on along the minus strand of NC_083583.1, from coordinate 48,423,873 downwards.
TGCAGTTCACAGTGGCTTTATAATTATGCACAGATTATAATGCATTAGTTATAAACATTGTCCTGTACACCATTAAACATTTTGATTTGCAAGAAAATGAAGATCGAGATAATGAGAAGAGACATTGTGGTGCCTGATGGCAGATTCATTTGGTAGAATGAATCTGTAGCCCCCTGATATTGCACCAGAGAGGGCAGATTTGTTTAATATGTTTTTTTGCCAGCATTCTTTTCTCTCACTCTCTCACATTCAGAGACCAGAGTGAGTTCTATGATGGAGTTGGTGATCTTAATCAGCTTATTGGAATGCAGTGGGGCTGTTCTCCTCAGCAGGCAAAAGCACTGAAAAAATGCTGCTCTCCATAGTTTCCAGTAACCTGTTGTAAATATAGAAAGACCTGAATTTCCTTGCACCTCCTGACTGGCTGACTGGTATCAGAGACCCTTGTCATCACCAGTTCCTTTATCTGATTGATGCTAAACTGTGGATGATTTTCCTGGCATCACAAGACAACACTTTCCACTATGGGCGTATTCACACCTACGTTGTTTGGTCCGGACCAAACGACCAAACGAACCAAATTTCCCTTGGTCCGGACCTTTTGGGTTAGTCTGAATACAAACCACCGAACTCTGGTCCGGACCAAACAAGCGGACCGAGACCGAGCTGCAAGGTCGGACTCGGTCCGGACCAAAGGAACCCTGGTGCGGACCTTTTGGAGGTGTGAAAGCAGACCAGACCTAATGCGACAGTTTTGCTTTTTTGTACCTTGGGAGCTTCCGTCGTTTGTCGAGCATTATGGGAAACAGAGTCTTGACACTCCACCGCAAAGTGCAAACACTGTTTCGGTTGTCAAGGGAACCTTACAACAGTCGTTCAGTCATTCAGACCAGTGGTAGGCTAGACTACAGAGTACACAAAATGAGTAGGGGCAAACGTGGGCCGAGGAAGAAACACGTACCCTTGTGGATATATGGGCAGATGTCCACATATCTGAGCTTTTGGAGAGAACACACAAAAATGCCGACGTGTTTGCTGTATTCAGTGAGAAAATGAAGGAGAAGGGGTTCACGCGCTCCCCAGAACAATGTCGGCAAAAAGTGAAGAAACTCCGTCAGACCTACATTAAAATCAGGGACATTCTTTCAAAAAGTGGCAGTACTAGCGACTTGCGTGAAGAGCCAGAACTGTCACAACATGATGTGCGCTCATCAGCGCTATCCTCCGTGACTACTTTTGAACTTAACGCTTTGTGCGCGTGTCGTCTCTGACCAATAGCTGAACGACCTCAGGGCGCGTGGCTTTGTTGACAGATTTTGGTCCGCTTACTAAAATGTACAGTGTGAAAGCGAACCGCACCAAAATGAAAAAATAAAAAAAACATTTGGTTCGGACCAAAGCAAGTGAACTATCGAACTATCCTGGTCTGAATACACCCTAAGACTCTGATTCTGTGTGGTACTCTCAACTGTGAATGCACCGTACCATACTGAAGTAATCAGACAATTTTTATAGTCAGAGATAGTAAATAGTAGATGTTGATGTAGACAATGGAAAAGAAAGGACAGTTGTTTGGATGATTGGGAGGTGGGGCATTGCTTACCTTAATCTCCAACATACTAATGGAGCGTCAAAAATGGTGGTTGGATATGATGTCAGTCCATGAATAAGGACATCATAAGGTCATCAGTCTGAGTTGGTTTCCCAAAGCAGGAAAGTCTCATCTCATCTCATTATCTCTAGCCGCTTTATCCTTCTACAGGGTCGCAGGCAAGCTGGAGCCTATCCCAGCTGACTACGGGCGAAAGGCGGGGTACACCCTGGACAAGTCGCCAGGTCATCACAGGGCTGACACATAGACACAGACAACCATTCACACTCACATTCACACCTACGGTCAATTTAGAGTCACCAGTTAACCTAACCTGCATGTCTTTTGGACTGTGGGGGAAACCGGAGCACCCGGAGGAAACCCACGCGGACACAGGGAGAACATGCAAACTCCGCACAGAAAGGCCCTTGTCAGCCACGGGGCTCGAACCTGGACCTTCTTGCTGTGAGGCGACAGCGCTAACCACTACACCACCGTGCCGCCCCCAGTGTTGAATATAGTTGACTTTATCCAGATGTGATTAGGAATTGCAAGTGATTTCGATCAGAGTATCATCTACCAACAATACATGTGAAAAAATGTACAGGGTCCTGATGGTTCATGATAGAAAATTAATACAATGTTTCTGTAGCCGAAGTTGATAATGCATCCTGATTTTGGCACTGGGTTGATATGGGAAGTCTTCCATAGGCTGAGATTTTCTGCAAAAGAGAACAGTTACTGCAGCACGTCACAGGGCTGGTAGATACAAGGTACAAGTAACACTGTGCCTGTCTTGTTTGTCTGTGTCTGTATCTGTGTCTGTGTTGACCATACAGGGTTTGCACACCACTTTTAATATGTCACTTTTTGACAAGCAGCAGTGCTTCACTCCCAGTTTCCCTGAGATAGGCTCCATATCCATCATGTCTCTGACCAGGATAAAGCAGTTACTGAAAGTGAATAAGTGAATTAGAAGCACCTTTTACAGAAGATTTTAAAGATGAACCTGTCTTCTGGTGAAATTACTATTTTGTATACTTTGGCCTTCATCATTATAATAGACCCCAGCTCGGTGTAAAATTAACATAATAGCTCTACTTCTCAAAAAGGAAATGGTTTAGTCTGGTTCTGTGGATGACTGCATTATGTAGCTTGATTAAATCCAGGAAAATAAAACAGTAGTCCTGTAAACTAATAATAAACATAATAATAAAGTTTAATTATATATATTATGTGGACATTAATATTTTACTGGGAAATACACCACTCGTATTTTTCATATGAGCTACATCCAGGACATGGAGAACCAAAACTGTGGCATAAATCTCTATATGTCACTCATGAGGAAATCAATGAATTGTTTTGATAAATTTGGGTACTTTTTGTTTGTGAATGTATAAAAAGAAAATGACATGTTGGCTCGAATATCTTAAGTTTATCTTCTTGTGTTGAAAAACTCACATTTTTTCATGCAAAATATATCACGGATCTGAGCGACATATTTCCTGATATTTCACTCCAGTAACGTCACTCCCAGTGTTTTCCCGCTGACTTGATGCGTGTTGTCAAAATGACAAACCGGTTCAAAATTAAAATTCTTTTAATTAACTTGCATTTTTTTTGTGTATGGATGAGTCCATGTAATATAAAGAACATTACACGGTGGCGTGAAGATATGAAGTTTATCTTCTTGTGTTGAAAATATTTTCACTTGTTTGCGTAGCTCAGTTGTGATATATTCACCACTCGAAGAGAAACTTCATATCTTTGCGCAACTATGTAATATCTTCTATATACAGTACAATCCTATGAAAAAATATATGTCTACAACCCTTGAGGGTTATTTTGTTTTCCTTCTGGAGGAATTTAGAATAATTTTGACCCCTTGTTAGGGTGAAATGAGTAATTTTTTCCACAGAAATGGGAAAGCAGTGGTCAGACTAAACACAAATAAAATTCATGTGGCAGAAAAGGCCATTTAACTGAAGGGGAAAGGACATGAGATGTGAAAGACACCCATGTAGTGAATGAGTAGAAAACAAGAGGGCTGGACTGTGGGAACCCATGGGGCAGTGATCTCTGGTTGGGAAAAGTGCACAGTATAATGTGCTGTTTATCTTTTGTGGTGTTTATTATTAATGCTGTTAGCATGGAGCCACCAATAAACACTAGGATTTTTGTGGTAAAATTCTTGTTTTACTGTCAACCTGCTGTGATTTTCTTGTTAGCAATGTTGACATCTCTGAAAAAGCCTTCCAAGTAAAAGCCTTTTAGGAAGCAGTGAACCATTAACTATATGAACAACCATTGAAGGTTTCAGTCCTTGAAGTCTGATGATGATTGACTTACATGTGGCCTGATGATAAACATAGATTAAGCATAGATCAGTGCAATAATACAGCCATATCCCCACCCCAATCACTACTTTGGACTCACCAATTATCACCCACAAGCAAATTCTCCCCATCATACGCAGCTATTAAGCAGTGAGAGCAAAGGCGAACAAATGCTTCCTCTGAATTGCATAAAGCCAATTTTGCATCTTGCTGAACTGCTGTTTATTCTGTGCCACATGGCAGCGATTGGCTAATGTCACTCTGTGGAAAGACAGTAATGCCATCCTTCCAGCTCAGACAGTACAGTCAATTTTGGTCTCTTGGATTTCTGTCCATGGATAGCTGTGGTATCTTTGGGTTTTGAACTTTTGACTTCCTGTCAATAGGATGAACGCAGCACTCTATAAACAGCAGCCATATTCGAAATATTTCAGGGACTACATTGCCACAGTTATTTGTAGAGCCCATGAATCTAGGCTATGAAGTCATTTAACATGGCAGTAATTAGCATCTCTCCTAGGACCTAATAGGAGCTGTGCTCACATTCTAGGATGGAGCTCCCTGGCCGTCTGAGTGATCCATAACCCTGACAGAACGCTTCATGCTGTCACTCCTTCAGAGTCACCCTTTGAAAATCACACAGAGGATGATGAATGCACTCCCTGCTTTGACACAACAATCCCAACACACTTTACACTCTCTACCTCCCTCCCTCCTGGCTGCCCATCCCTCTTTCTTTCTACTTTTATACTATAAATTTGTTCATCTCTCACTTTCTCTGCACTCATTTCTCCTTCTCTTTCTCTTACTGATTGCATTTCTGTCATTCTGTGGCTCCTTCCTACTCCCACTGCCCATGATGGACCACCTACATTTACTCTGCTGTTTTTCATTCTACCATAGCAGTGTGGGTTCTTTCACACACACTGTTTCAAATGTCCACAAGCCAATTGCGGAGCAGACACAACTAGAAATAATCAATTTAAATGAATCTGAATTTATTAAGATGTGTTATTATTCAAATTCACCATGACATATTAGCAAATGTATAATTTTACAGCATGAAAAAAAGCAGTTGCTCTAGCCTGCATAAATCAATCCCACCCATATTGACCTTTAAAAGATGGATGCAGTATGGTTGGTGTAGTGTAGCCTACCTCATGCTGGGAAATCCACGCACCGTTTAAAGCAGACTGTTCACCATGGAAAAGACCACCACTGAAGGCATGACCCATGGTCCTGGCAAACCATTACAGTGCATCACATACAATTTGAAGATGAAAATACACACACACACACACACACACACACTCTCTATCTCATTTAGCCCAATTTCATTTACCCACTCTTCGGCATAGCACTACATCACATGGAGATAAATGCAATTAGCATTTAATTTGATGGCTGGGTGAGAAACCAGACTTGGAAATTTGCATGCACTAATATTCCCTCATTTCCTCAATGGGAGCTCACAAATTCTCACAGGCGCAACAAAACTTACATTATTGATTTCTCCACTTTGTTCTCGTAATCACACAGGCCACTCCCAAATAAATACTGGAATGTAATCACAGAAGGTAAAGAGGATCACCCCCACCTCACACACACTTTCTCCCCAGTTTTGTCATTTACCAATTCCTACCACCAGTCAGCTCTCTACTATAACACAACAGCTACCAGCCAGGAGAGTGAAGGTTAGCACGGGCTTCCTCTCAGACACGTGAAGCCAGCCACCACATTGTTTTTTTTTTTTTTTTTTTTAACTATTGATCAGGCTGCATGACATGGTACCATAAAACACAGGTAGGAATGATGTCTTAAGGATGCCGAGCAGATTGGCAGATTGTGCTACTGTGATTGGCAGAGGACACAGAATATGCCTCCAAGAGAGCATGGCCAATTTTGCTCTCTAGGCTTCTGGCTGTGGCATTGTCAGGATTCAAACTTGCAATCTCCCAATGAAAGAGCAAGTGCTTTTCTGTTGTGCCACTCAGAAGCTAGGGACCTTAGAGTAACTGCTCAAATGGATGCAAATACAGATGCAAACAGGTGGTACATTTTTTTTTTTTTTTGGGGGGGGGGGGGGGGTTTGCTAAAAAACGTTTGCAGTGCATTCTAGCTGAGACTAGAAGTGTGAACTGGGAATGGGATTCTGTCGGATGCAACAAAAAGGATTTTACTTCATGTGGGCATAAGCAAGTGGTCAGTTACAATATGAAGCTAGCAGGACTAACAAAGACCATGCTGATTAACATGGACATGTGACATTGCATGCTGCATTTCCAGCATACTTAGTAACTGCCTGGTCAGGGTCAGGGTGGTTTAAATTAGGTTACTACTTGAGTAAATAGAACCAACTGAACTCAGTAGAAAATATCATGGGCATTTACAAACAGAAGTACTCTGCAAGCCATGGGGGAAGCCATGGCCTAATGGTTAGAGAAGTGGCTTAATGTAAGTAATGTAATGTCATGTAATGCAAACAGCAATAAAATACAGTCTATCTCTAGTTGAATCAATTATGAACTTAAGTGATGTAGCTGAGGTTGAGAAACTATTATAGCCCAAATTCACAGGCCATCCTGATACTGCTGGGTTTTTGTCAAGTGTTTCCAGGAGCATAATGGTGGTTTTTATATTTAAAAAAGAAAAAAAAAACTTCCAAAAAACCTTCTGGTCACACCCACTGCATTTAAATCTGAATGCAGCTATGGATATAGGATATTTGCAGCATTAAGAGATACAAATAGAGAAACGTATATACAGAATACAGAAAGTGGCATTCTATTATACCCATAGTCCAAAATAATAACAGCACTGTCTATTTCTTTGCAGGAAAAAAGTCCTCCATCTGTCATCCATGATATCGGAGTTTGATGTCCATCTGTACCTCAAAGCCTGTTTACTCCCAGTCCTGTGAGGTTGCACAAAAGTTTTCCAAGTGTATTTGCATATTAATTGGTCTGTAATGTTAATTTAGTCATCTGGAGGGTTATAATCCCTGCATACATCCTGCGTGAATCGACAGACCAGGACTCATCTGTTCATGAATGTCAACAAAAAAAGGTTCAGTAAAAGAGCCACAACATAAATTTACAGAGTTATAAAAACCTTCAACAAAATGTTAATTTCTAAATCATAAATTGGTAAAGATTAATTGATGCAGTCAATGCAGCCTCCGTTAGATATATCTGAAGTAACAGATATCCAAAGTGTGGTGTTTTTTTCCTTACTTTCCTTTCAAAGTTTAACTGGGTTATTCCTTGAGAAAATAAATAGTAAGGGAAACTGTAGGCTTTCTGATGTGGCCTTAAAGCATTTTCTAATCAACTTTTATTCCCCTCCAAGGTCTATTCATCTAAGAAGTAAATACTTATCCTCATGCTGATTTATCTCCATATAAATGAGCTGACATATGGATTGGATTAAGTATTGGCACGATGTAAGGTTTATAGTTAAGGTTTATTATTTGAGCCAGGCCTCAGGAGATGTAATGACAGGCCAGTGATGTAATGCCCAGCTCAAATCATCTGAATTTATGATTAGAGCCCAAATGTAAAAAGTGTCTCAAAATATTTCAGCTGCACCCTCATCTCACCCAGAGATGACAAATTAAAGGGAAAAACCAGTGGCTCTGTTATGCTGAGGTGGACATTTTTCTGGCTTGGTTTGGGTCCACTTGTCCCCTTAGAGGAAATAGTCACTAGAAATCAATACAGGGTTCTTCTGACTGATCACCTTTAACCTATAGATGAAACCTTTCTGTCCTGACTGACTGGGGGGTGTCTCTTCCAGGATGACATGGTCTCCAGTAACAGGACATGAAGGCTCACTGAATGGGTTGATGAGAATGAAAATGATCAGTCACCAAATCTCAACCCAAAGTACCAACCCATTCTCTACTACCATTATCAAAACACCAACTGAAAAATAGTGTTCACGGCTCCAGTACAGTTCCACTAAATTGTAGAATCTACGCCAAGGCACATCATAGCTGTTCTGGCAGCTTATGATGGTTCAGCACCTTACTAAAACAGTTTATGGTGTTTTATTCTTTAATTTGCTCATTCATAATTTGTATAAATTATAGCATTGATTCAGCAATGAAAGACGCTTTTGACTTCTTTCTAATAGAAAGACGTCATGCTGCAGCAGGTCATATTAGTGCCTCATAGAGCAAGGGTTCTAGTCTGGATTTGCTTTACTGTCTGTGTGGCACTTTGCATGGTCTGCCCATGTTCATGTGGGTTTCCTATAATCGCTCCAGTTTCCTCCTGACTCCAGTAGGAGACTGGTGATTCTAAATTGTTCCTAGGCTTGTGTGATTTCTGAAAATATATGGTCTTTATTCCAACCTTGTGTATTACAACCCAGTGTGTGTATTGCAGTCCTGACAAGATAAACTGCTTACTGAAGACAAATTAATAAATCACAAAGATCTGTCCCTGAGAACCCATTTTGAGCCCAGACATGGCTCCAGGATGGCATGTTGGTGCAGTGGTTAGCACTGTTGCCTCACAGCAAGCAGCTTCTGGGTTTGAACCATGCAGATGACTGGGGTCTTTCTATGTGGAGTTTGCATGTTCTCCTCACGCCTGTGTGGGTTTCCTCTGGGTACTTTGGTTTCCTCCTACAGTCCAAAGACATGTTGATTAGGTCAACTGATTACTCTAAAATGCCCATAGGTGTGAATGTGAGTGTGAGTGGCTGCTTGTCTCTCTGTGTTAGCCACATGATAGACCAGGGTGTACCCCACCTCTCACCCAGTGTTAACTGGGATTTGCTCCAGCTCTCCCATGGCCTGCAATAGATAAGTGATTAGAAAATGAATGAATTAATGAAGTTCCAGAAAGCCATCACTCACCAACACTAAATATTACCCACTTAAATTGCTTTTTAGTAGGATTTCACACCCTGTAGCTCTACAGCCACTGGTCCCCTGGAGCCCCAAACACCTCTAGCTCAAACTGGCTCACCTGATCTGGCTTTGACATTGACCACTCCTGGGAACCTGGTGAACACAATCACCTGTACACCCTGACACAACTTTGCAAAGTAACACTGATGGTACATTCAGACTGAAGGCAGCTCGAGTGCCAAAATTCACTCTGGCTGCCCTGCTAATGATGCTGTTGAACTTCATAGATGCTCTGTGATGTAGATTAAATAGTCAGCTACAGGTTTGTTCAGAATGCTTTGTCTTGCAAACTTTATTTAAAGAGGCTGCAAAGCAAAAAGAAATATGAACCAGTATCTTTGTGCTCACTGATCAGTTAATTTCATGAAATCTTTCAAATATGAAGGTAAGAAATCAATTAGTGAAGGAAAATAATGAACAATTATAATTACATGTTTGGTGAGAAAATAAACTAATGACATAAACTAATTAAAAGCCATTTGTGTGGTGTGACTTGTGTGTTGATTCTAAGTACTAAGTCAAATTTCAACATACAGTTTATAGGACACATTTAACAGCCTCAGTCTTTAATGTTACTTTGTGTGTAGCCTACATTCAAGTAACTGTGGTCCTGGTTGAAGTTTAGCGGCTAATTAATGTAATTCGTCAAATTGTTGTTGTTTTGAGCCAAGGAATTGTATTCCCTCTTCAAAACAAGTGAAAATGTTGCCTATAAAGAGTGTTATAAACGGGGACCCGTCATAAATAATGGGGAAATCTGCCACTGCAATTAATAATTTTTCCTTTATTGTACTTTGGAACAGTTTGAATGGAACCAAAATATACCATACATGGCTGTGTTCTCTGGTATTCTCTTGAGCGGAGCACTTCTAAATTATGATTGGTTGCCACCAAACTGTGTAATAGCTCATTACCATAAAGTTGCCTGGGTTTCAACTTTATTCTGACGCCTGCACCGCCCAAGACGCGCCATCAGCAGTCATGCTGCTGCTTGCTGCCAAGAGACACTGGCTCACATAGAAAATGAACAACATCTGGTTGCTTTGATGTACTCATCACGTTTGGTTTGAACATACCAAGAGTCTGGGATTCTGTGATATTTAATAGTACTGAGTAGTGTGAATGGAAACAAAGGAGTTCCATCAGACTTGATTGAGGATAGGTGTTTGGCTTGAGGTCATGTGATGATGTTGTGGGCATGATGGCTCTGGATAAAGCACTTCCTGGAGTCAAATGAGCTCATTCATTTCAAGATGAATAGCAGTTGCTTGTCTCTTTTGCAGTGTAATTTCTCAAAAAGTCTGAATGTCATACCCAGAGTGACTTGTTTGTATTGTTAATCAGCTATGGCCTGATGATTTTAATTAGTATGATTCTGCCTACGCCTGGATTCATTTAGCCTCTGCTTCCCTAGAGCTGTGCATACATCAGTAGAAAACTTCAGCATAATCTCTGATCTTTGTTAATGTGAGTGGCGTACATCTGTGTCACCTTTGTATATGGCCACTGTGTATTATAAAAGCAAAACATCAATACATACGTCTATATAATTATTTAGGCACTCAGTCCTGACAGTATAGTTTAAGATTGCAGTCTTTCTGTAGGTTTCCTGTGCCTTCACAGTCATAACTTTGTTCCTGACTATATGTGCTTCTGTGAGAAGGCAGCGTGTATTTAATTAACACTAACAATCAGACGCAGCAGCTGAGACAACTCTGCACACATCTCTCTTTTTCTCTCTCACACCATCTTCCTATTTCTCTCTTCAGCTTAACATGGAGCCTTAACACCTCTGGAGTCTGAACTAATGCAAATACTGGGGGTGTATTTCTTTGTGCAGTCGCTTGTTACCACTATCACTTTTTTTCCTGAGGTGGATTAAGTAAAGTCTATCAATCATAAAATTGCATAAGCAAAATTGAACACTTACCAAGAAACTTAGGAGGTGAAGTGGGTATGTGTTACTCTCTCAGGAGAGGGCTCTTCAAGGTGGTTTTAGGTTTTTGACTTCCATCTGGAACCTTTTCTGGTAGTGAAACTCTCTGTTGTAGGGTTCTAAGCAGAACCTTAAAGGTCTCTACATGGTGAACCAAAGAAGCTCTAAAGATGTTTTACATACACAGTGGTGCTTGAAAGTTTGTGAACCCTTTAGAATTTTCTATATTTCTGCATAAATATGACCTAAAACATCATCAGATTTTCACACAAGTCCTAAAAGTAGATAAAGAGAACCCAGTTAAACAAATGAGACAAAAAGATTATACTTGGTCATTTATTTATTGAGGAAAATGATCCAATATTACATATCTGTGAGTGGCAAAAGTATGTGAACCTCTAGGATTAGCAGTTAATTTGAAGGTGAGATTAGAGTTAGGTGTTTTCAATCAATGGGATGACTATCAGGTGTGAGTGGGCACCCTGTTTTATTTAAAGAACAGGATCCATCAAAGTCTGATCTTCACAACACGTTTGTGGAAGTGTATCATGGCACGAACAAAGGAGATTTCTGAGGACCTCAGAAAAAGTGTTGTTGATGGTCATCAGGCTGGAAAAGGTTACAAAACCATCTCTAAAGAGTTTGGACTCCACCAATCCACAGTCAGACAGATGGTGTACAAATGGAGGAAATTCAAGACCATTGTGACCCTCCCCAGGAGTGGTTGACCAACAAAGATCACTCTAAGAGCAAGGCGTGTAATAGTCGGCAAGGTCACTAGGACCCCAGGGTAACTTCTAAGCAACTGAAGGCCTCTCTCACATTAGCTAATGTTAATGTTCATGAGTCCACCATCAGGAGAACACTGAACAACAATGGAGTGCATGGCAGGGTTGCAAGGAGAAAGCCACTGCTCTCCAAAAAGAACATTGCTGCTCATCTGCAGTTTGCTAAAGATCACATGGACAAGCCAGAAGGCCACTGGAAAAATGTTGTGTGGACAGATGAGACCAAAATAGAACTTTTTGGTTTAAATAAGAAGTGTTATGTTTGGAGAAAGGAAAACACTGCATTCCAACATAAGAACCTTATCCCATCTGTGAAACATGGTGGTGGTAGTATCATGGTTTGGGCCTGTTTTGCTGCATCTGGGCCAGGATGGCTTGCCATCATTGATGGAACAATGAATTCTGAATTATATTAGCAAATTCTAAAGGATAATGTCAGGACATCTGTCCAGAAGTGAATCTCAAGAGAAGGTGGGTCATGCAGCAAGACAACAACCCTAAGCACACAAGTTGTTCTACCAAAGAATGGTTAAAGGTGAATAAAGTTAATGTTTTGGAATGGCCAAGTCAAAGTCCTGACCTTAATCCAATCGAAATGTTGTGGAAGGACCTGAAGCGAGCAGTTCATGTGAGGAAACCCACCAACATCCCAGAGTCAAAGCTTTTCTGTACAAAGGAATGGACTAAAATTCCTCCAAGCCAGTGTGCAGGACTGATCAACAGTTACCAGTAACATTTAGTTGCAGATATTGCTGCACAAGAGGGTCACACCAGATACTGAAAGCAAAGGTTCACATACTTTTGCCACTCACAGATATGTAATATTGGCTAATTTTCCTCAATAAATAAATGACCAAGTATAATGTTTTTGTCTCGTTTGTTTAACTGGGTTCTCTTTATCTACTTTTAGGACTTGTGTGAAAATCTGATGATGTTTTAGGTCATATTTATGCAGAAATATAGAAAATTCTAAAGGGTTCACAAACTTTCAAGCACCACTGTATTTTAACAGTATTTGGCCCATTCTTATTAATCCTTTAGATATATTTTAAAGCGTATTATTTGCATAACTACTCTCTAAAAAATAAAACACTAATTTCCAATAACAGCATGCCCTGAAGTGTTATACTGTAGGCCTCTTCCTCTTTTACTACAGCAACTTGCCAGAAAAAAATACTTATTAAAGAATGATGTCATTTTTTTTTATTTCTATAACTTTTTTTTCTATTTATAGTTATGTTGAATGTTGTGGAGCATCCATGAAAAGAGTTAGTTCCTGTTATCACTTCTGTTATAACAGCTATAAGCAGTCAATCCCTCATCAGCCACTTTCTTTTTAAGAAACTACAATCTTCTCTATTCTGAAGACATGCCATGTTGGAATACATAAAAGGTAGTCCTTTATCTCTGACTGTTACAAAGTGCTGACATTGGAGACTCCTTCCAAAAATGTTAAAATATTATATTGCAGGGGTGGCACGGTGGTGTAGTGGTTAGCACTGTCACCTCACAGCAAGAAGGTCCTGGGTTCGAGCCCATGGGCCGATGAGGGCCTTTCTGTGTGGAGTTTGCATGTTCTCCCCGTGTCTGCGTGGGTTCCTCCAGGTGCTCCGGTTTCCCCCACAGTCCAAAGACATGCAGGTTAGGCTAATTGGTGGATCTAAATTGACTGTAGGTGTGAATGTGAGTGTGAATGGTTGTTTATCTCTATGTGTAGTCCTGCAATGACCTGGCGACTTGTCTAGGGTGTACCCCGCCTCTCGGCCATAGTCAGCTGGGATAGGCTCCAGCTTGCCTGCGACCTTGTAGAACAGGATAAGCAGCTACAGATAATGGATGGATATTATATTGCAGTAAATCTAATAGAAAGGTGTCATTACAAAAGTTAGGAATGTGAGACTGGACTCACTGATGGGTCTTCAATAACAAAAGCAAATGAAATGCTAAAAATAGTAGTTACTATTGGCTGTATATTATTTGAACCTTAAATTTGACTGGTTAACCAAACTGACCAATCTGATAGCAGGGTTTAAGATAATATAGGTGAAGACAAGTGCAGATTCTTATTTAAATAACATAAATCACAAACAGCTAACCAAAACAAAACTATAATCATGAACATGGATTCTAAACATGTGACAAACCTTAGCGTGGGTGACACAAGACAAAAGCTATACAAAGACACACCTAGCTAACGGAACTTAAATTGTCTGCTTAACAAGGTGCAAGGAGATGCAGATGAGGGTAATCAGTGAGACGTGTCAACATATGGGGGCTGATGGGTAACGAAGTCCTGACACAAGTTAAAAAAATGTTCACAGGGCCATGGTGTAGCACTAAAATCCTAGACCCATGTTTAAAGTATAGAGCTTGTTTTATGAAAACACAAGGTAAGTATCACAGTAAGTATCTATTGATGAAAGAAAAAAAACTCACATATTTCAAAGTAGTGTCATGGCTCAGGCACACCTCTGGTATTTGAAAGATGTTTAATTTAATTACCTACATACTAGTATCTGTAGAGTAAAATCAGAGGAGGATTATACAACTTGTAGTTATGATCTTAAAATCTCAATGTAGCTGCTGAATGCAAATCAATGGGGATATTCCAATCATGCTAAATGAATTATTCACTGAAATTTCATTAATATTTATTTTCAAATAAAAGAGATACTGGATACAAAAAGTGGAAACATGACCCATCAGAACTCATCCTTGCTTCACTGAATGATCTCACATGGATGCTGTAGACTTGTTCATAAAACTGCCCGGCTTTCTACAAAGCTGCTTTGTGAAAATATCAATGTACAAGAGCACTATAGAAGTAAAACTGAATTGAATTGATTATAAAAAGACAAAAAGTAAATAAATGCACAGTACGTACGTACACTGTATGTGTTGATTGTTTCCTCAGAGACTCTTTTCTATCAAAAATTGAACACACAGCAAAGTATGGCAAATGTTTATTCATATTTTTGCATCAAGTCCATTGCTTATTCCGTTTTCACTTTGAACTGGCCGAGAGTAAACAGACTCTCAAGGTCCTGGTTAATTGGGACGAATATGGATGAGCTGTCTCATTAATGGCAAAAGATAGACGGAGACATTAAGGCAGGCTTATGGGGGGAAAAAAAGCACCGCCATGCACTTCTCTAAAGTATGATATATGTATTATATTAGTTTAAGAACTTTGTTCCATCAGCTTGCCCAAGAAACGAATAAGCATGCAATACACGGAGACAAGCAAGAAGATATAGAGAGATTAGCAAGCAGTGAAAGTACAGTATTTCACACAAATATATCTGATGGTAGTGATGTTGAACGTGTTTACAGTGAGAGGAGGCTGTAATAGCACGCTCAGGGTCTTGGTCTTTGTAGATTTCACTGTATCAATAGTGCAGTCTGGCAGCAGTGTCTGGCAGGAAAAGGAGTGATAAGTGAAAGGTGAAATAAACAGCTATTTGTATGCATCAGAAGGAAACAATATGCAACACAGAATAGCTGTGTTTGCGGATCTGCCAGAATTGTCCAGGTCCACTTGCACAGGAGCTGTTCATCAGCAGCACAAAAGCAAATCAGGGCCAAGTTGCATGAGTAAACAAAAAATTGAAGAGTACTGCCTTGCGTGTGCATGTGTGTGTGTGTGTGTGTGTGTGTGTGTGTGTGCTCTAAGATGGATAACAATGCATCACAATCACATGTAAGCAAGCAATCCAGCATTGCTATCCAAAACATTAATAACAATTTTTGTGCCTTTATAATACATCATAACTGTTACATAAATCTGTTTTAAAGCAATGCTAGGGAAAGCTTATGAGGTAACATATATATAAATAGTGTGTGTGTGTCCACCTCATGATCAACCTCACCAGGTTCCAGGTTCGACAGCGAGGACATTGGGATGTCATAATAAGTATGGCCACATGGTGGCAAGGAGAAGGGATGTGATCAGGACTGATAAAGGTAGAGTTGCCAGAAGGCAGGACAGGATAGCAGACATACAGGACAGCTATAAGTACCTGGGTATCTCACAGCCCAATGGGTGCCATGATGAAGAGGTGAGGAGGTCAGCCATGATGAAATACCTCTAGAGGGTAAGACAGGTTCTGAGAAGCCAGCTAATTGGTAGGAATAAGATCCAAGCCATCAACATATACACCCTACCAACCATCAGATACCCAGCTAGAATAGTAAGTTGGCCACAAGAGGAGATAGATGCAGCTGATATCAAGACACAAAAACTCCTCACAATGCATGGAGGGTTCCACCTTAAGTCCAGCACCCTGAGACTCTCCAAGCCATGGAAACAGGGAGGGATTAATGAGTGTCAGAACCATGATCCAGGAAGAAACAAGGAGCATCCATGAATACATAAGAAAGTTGCTCCCCCACCCCCAGGATGAACTAGTATGAGAATGCCTCAGGCAACAGAAGACAGAGGGTGATCAGGCTGAAGAGGAAAAACAGTGGAAGACCAAGCTTCTCCATGGGATGTATCATCAGCAGATAGAGGAAGTGGCTGACATCAAGAATCCTACGAGTGGCTTGAGAAGGCTGGCTTGAAAGACAGCACAGAAACTCTGATCATGGCAGCACAAGAACAGGCTCTAAGCACTAGGTCCATAGTGGCAGGTGTGTAGCACAATAGACAGGACCCAAGATGCAGGCTGTGCAAAGATGCCCCTGAGACAGTCCAGCAGTATGTAAGATGCAAGCTGGGACAGTCTGATACAATGAGAGGCATAATCAAGTGGCTGGGATAGTGGACAGGAACATCTGTGCTGAGTATGGACTAGAAGTCCCCAAGTCCCAATGGGTTATGCCACCAAAAATAGTTGAGAACAACAGAGCTAAGATCCTGTGGGACTTCAAGTTCCAGACTGACAAGCAGGTGCTGGCTTGCCAACCAGACACAGTGGTGGTAGACAAGGAACAGAAGAGTGTCATTGTGAAAGATGTTGGAATCCCAGTGGACAATAACATCAGGCAGAAGGAGCACGAAAAGATTGAGAAGTACCAGGGCCTGAAAGAACAACTGGAACAGATGTGGAAGGTAAAGTCCAAAGTGGTCCCAGTGGTGATAGGAGCATTAGGGGGCTGTGACCCCCAAACTGAGAGAGTGAGTGGCTCCAGCAGATTCCAGGTACAACACCTGACCAGAAGAGTGCAGTCCAAGGAACAGCTAAGATAATGCACAGAACCCTCAACCTTCCAGGCATGGTAGAAGACCCAAGCTTGAGGAAGACACCCCACCCCCACTCCAACACACACATGCACACTGATCAGCCGTAGCATTAAAGCTACCTGCCTAATATTGTGTAGGTCCTCCCTGTGCCATCAAAACAACTCTGAGGGATAGACTTCACAAGACCTCTGAAGGTGTGCTGTGGTATCTGTTACCGAGATGTAAGCATCAGATCCGTAAGTTGTGAGGTGTGCCCTCCATGGATCAGACTTGTTTGCCCAGTACATCCCACATTTGCTTGATCGGATGGAGAACATGGGATTTTGGAGGACAAAGCAGTTACACAAGATGGATGAATGAATTCTTTAGTGAATGTATCTTACTTTCATGTGCTGTCATGAATAAATATATCTCTTGAGTACTAATTGTATATTTAAAGTTTTGTTCAAAGTATATGAATACAGAGATGCCTACTAGTACAGATCGGCCATATTTTGTACAGAAAAGCTATGTAAATACGATGTTACGGCAAAGGGTGTTATTCTGTACGGAATAGTTGAGAAATTTTTTCCAACGAGTTATGTCTACGAGATGTTTTTAATCCATGCGCCGTGCCTCTCCGACTAGCTTGACAATCTGTGTGGACTCGACTAGATATACCGGTATGTGCCAGTCCACCACTGCTACCTAAATGTAGATAAGATGCTAGCAAAACAGCTGTGTGTGCAGATCACTGAGTGAATAGAGTGTACGCTGTATCATACACAATCGAGTGCTGCCTGTGATTCACTGTTGTTCAGCATGCTTACAACGACCACGCATGTGTTGTGTGCATGCGCAGATACCATGTTTTTGTTTGCGCTATTTTTGCTAAACGGTCATTGGATGAAGATTGTCTAAGGCCCTGTCCACACGGCAATGGATTCAGGTGAATCCGATAAAATTGTTTATCGTTTTGGCCTGGCGTCCACACGGCACCGGCGTTTTGGGTGCCTCAAAACAAAATCTTTTGAGAACGGGTTCCAGAGTGGAAAGATCTGGCAACGGCGCCGTTGCGAAGTCGTCTGGATGAGTAGAACGGATTTGTTTACGATGACGTCACAACCACATGTGCTTCATGCCGGGTAGAAGTGTAACGAACTCGATGCGAGTTGTCAACAAATCCTATAACTTGGTTCATGAAACGCGCTTACAAAATATTTTCACTGTGAATATTTATTGTGTAATGGTGCAAAGTGAGAGAGAGAGAGAGAGAGAGAGAGAGAGAGAGAGAGAATAGCTCTTAGGGCAGAGTCAATCCCGCCAGCAAAAATAGGGAAAAAAAGGAGTGATCTCACCTCTTCAGATGTTGGTTTAAGTCCTACAATACATTCCTCAAAAAGGGCGTAGAAGAATAAATTAATCCATCAACGTGTAGCATTCAATTTATTCCGGACCATTAAAGACGCCGCCTTCCGCGTAGAATCATACGACATCCTCGCCGCCTTATTGGATGGGTCAAAGCGGAGAATAAAGATGCCTCATTCATGTGCTGCGTTTAACTGTACCAACAGGTTTGCCGTCCAAACGAGATCACATGGGATTACCTTTCACAGGTGAGACTGGAAAAATACTTTTCATTGTATTTGGTCATTATAATGTAATTTTACAAACAGATTTTTCTGACTTTGTGGCTAATATGAAGTCTCGCGCATAATAGTTTATGCGCATGCGTCCTTACTTCTTCTATTGTTCTGGTGCCTCTGAAGAAACCGTCTTACAGCGCCCCTAGAGGTGTGGCATGTGTATTGCATCATTTTCAGCAAGCGTTGCGTTGCCATATGTACCTGATATTTTACTGATCCGTTGCCCATGTGGACGCGATATAAGAGACAGCTGAGACTATCTAGACCTGTTACAGTTCACTTAATGATATACAAGTTGCCTAGTTAAACATTATGATAGAAGTGCAGCTGAGTACTTATATTTTGTGGTATGCACTGCTATAATTACAGTGCATCATTTATTGTTTGATTTTGAGTTTTATATAATTCTTTTGTTTGAATATAGGTACATGTATTCTAGCTTGTCAGAAATGTTCAGACATTTTATGTAGAATGTACCAAAAAGGTTTTTGTGCAGAATCAGTGATCACATGCAGATAATCTAGAAGCTGGTCAAAATGAGTTGAACACATTTTGACTTACTGTACTTGAACATAACTGATTTTTATTCACTTAGAGGAATGTCCAGCACTAGATTCACTTCTTGATTCAGTGTCTTTTCAGTTTTGTGTGTACATGTGTAGTGGTATGATCGCAAATCAGTGCCTTATTTTATGATTAACATAGTTTGGTGTTTGACAAAAGATTTAATTATCATTCTACTGATTAAATTATCATTCTACTGTATTTGTGGTAATTTGGCATTTTTATAAGAGTATTTTGTTACTAGAATCAGTTAAAGGTAACAAAGAGCATTTATGTAAAATATTATTATGTAAATGATGTAAAATAACACATCATAACTTGATGGGTAACACTGGTGGTTAATCACAATGTCTGCAAACAGCATTTATCTTAATATTGATGATGGCATTGTCTGCTCTGGAATTGAGTGAAAATACAATGGATACAGCTGCTAGTGTTTTGATTTGTTTGGGGTTTTTTTTGAATTCATTAGAAAACAATTTTTGTTGATAAATAAGGTGTTATGTTGATATATGCATCGCTTCATAATTTTTCTTGATAATTAAGGCGTTAATATGATGGTATATGCATCTTTACATAATGAAAATATGCATTAATTAGTGTTACTGAAATTCATTAAAAAATACTGAAAAATATTTTCAAGAATTCTGAAATTCAAAATTTTGGGTAGGCATCTCTGTGAATAACTATAATGACTTCACTTTCGACTGTATTTATCAGTGCACTGCTCTGATCAAGCAGTCATGTTGTATTTCATAAAATGTTCAATAGTGCTGTAGTTCGATTAGTGCATTTAAATTATGTTCTTAACAAATAGGAAGAAAAAGGCTCTGATTAATGTGTTCTGTTGCCAAAGGGAGACAACAATCAATTCATTAGGGATTTGTATGCTTTTGGTTTTTTCAACAGTTTACAAGGTGAATTTCAGAAGCAAAGGGTCTATTAAGAAACTAAATATAACCATTATTTATTTTCATACCACCTTACCTACTTGTTGTGCATATTGCTTTTCCCACAGGCTGAAACATGATATAAGGGATGTGTGCTTAAATGCTTGTGAAAATAAATAAATAATTTACACATCTGTGTGCGCATGTGGTGCAGATTTTAATTTATTTTTCCAAGTCTATGAGAGAGAGAGAGAGAGAGAGAGAGAGCGACAGAGAGAGAAAGCTTAAAGTACTTCAGGCAATCCTAAGACATTGACACGTTTTCATAATTTAACTGGCTCTGAAGAATTTTAGTGTCACACAGATGCAGGAGAAGCCTAAGAATAGTTACAATGCCATCAATACTATAATTCAGCCAGTGCTTGTTCATTTTGCTTCCATTACGGTTTGGATGCGGATCTCTACAAATCATGAGCAGAATAGTTTCCAAAAGCCAACTGCGTGAGGCAAAGAGAAAGAAGCAAGCCAGAATGGAACGGATTGGAGAGAATATTTGAATTAATTTAAACTCATTTGAAAACAGACCATATAAAATAATGTGGCAGCTTTTTTAATGTAAATGTAATTTATAACAGTGATGAATGCATTCACTGAAAAACTTTACATTAGTGACTGAAAATATCTTGAATATGCATAGGCAGGGGCTGGCACAGTGGTGCAGTGATTAGCACTGTTGCCTCAC